>NC_138130.1:12064920-12482420 GCF_964188305.1 Podarcis bocagei
CAATCTTTGCCAAACCAAGCCAAGATTATAGGGGGTTCCAGGAACTCACCCAGCGTCTGTGCTCCTTTGAAAACCAAGACAAGGCAGAGACTGTCATTGTTTTAAGCTATATTTAATAATAATAACATGATAATAAATTTTTATTTATACCCCGCCATCCCTGACCAGGGTCGGGCGCAAGGCAGCTAACACCAAATATGAATTATAATAAAATGTAATAGAAAAACATCAACAACAACAATAACATACAACAGTTAATTAAAAAAACAGCTTAAAATACAGCTTAAAATACAGCCTCATTTTAGTAGTAGCCCATAAATTAAGACCATAAAGGGAGGAAACATCAGATACAGTGGTGCCCCGCAAGATGAATGCCTCGCAAGACGGAAAACTCGCTAGACAAAAGAGTTTTCCGTTTTGGAGGTGTTTCGCGAAACGAATCTCCTATGGGCTTGCTTCGCAAGACGAAAATGTCTTGCGAGTTCCTGTGGGTTTTTTTTCCTCCCCCCCCTTTTTCTAAGCCACTAAGCTGCTTATCAGCTGATCTGATAAGCCGATAAACCGCTAAAAGCGCTAATCCGCCAATGGGCTTGCTTCGCAAGACGAAGAAACCGCTAGACGAAGAGAATCACAGAACGGATTCTTTTCGTCTTGCGAGGCACCACTGTATTCACCCGAGCCAGCTATCCATGCTGGTCCTACATGGGCCAAGGGAAAATTTATATACCGAATCCCATATAAGGGGTCAGAGTGAGTCTAAGCCGAAGGCCAGGCAGAACAGCTCCGTCTTGCAGGCCCTGAGGAAAGATGTCAAATTCTGCAGGGCTCTAGTCTCTTGTGACAGAGTGTTCCACCACATCGGGGCCAGCGCTGAAAAGGCCCTGTCCCTAGTTGAGACCAATCTAACCTCCTTGAGGCTTGGGACCTCCAAAGTTTTGTTATTTATGGAACTTAAGGTCCTCCACGGGGCATATCAGGAGAGGCGGTCCCGTAGGTACGAGGGTCCTAGGCCGCATAGGGCTTTAAAGTTCAAATCCAGCACCTTAAACCTGACCCTGTACTCCACCGGAAGCCAGTGCAGCTGGTAAAGCACTGGATGAATGTGATCCCGTGGCAAGGACCCCGTAAGGAGCCTCGCCACAGCATTCTGCATCTGCTGGAGTTTCTGGGTCAGTTTCAAGGGCAGCCCCGCGTAGAGCGTGTTACAATAATCAAGCCTGGAGGTGACCGTCACATGGATCACTGTGGCCAGATCAGGGCGAGAAAGGTAATGGACCAACTGCTTAATATGGTGGAGATGGAAAAATACCACCTTTGCTGTGGCTGCAACCTGCGCTTCCATAGAAAGGGAGGCATCAAAGGTTACAACCAAACTCTTGACAAAAGGCGCTGGCACTAATTGAGCCCCTGCAAGAGATGGGAGTTGGTCCCCCAACCCCATGTCGTCCCAACCCAGCCAGAGGACCTCTGTCTTCAAAGGATTTAACTTCAACCGGCTCCCATGCAGCCATCCAGCCACAGCTTCCAAGCATCTGGTCAGTGTGTTCGGGGCCAAGTCAGGGCGGCTGTCCATCAACAGATAAAGCTGGATGTCATCAGCATACTGATGACAACCCAGCCCAAAACTCCGGACAATCTGGGCAAGATACTGAAAAGCATCGGGGGAAAGATTGCGCCCTGCGGCACTCCACACACCAAGGAGTGCCGCGACAACAACTCCTTCCCTAGCGCCATCCTCTGTCCCTGACCTGAGATAAAGGAGTGCAGCCATTGTTGGACTGTGCCCTGAATCCCCACGTCGGCAAGGCAGTGGTCCAAAAGTTCATGATCGACCATGTCAAAGGCTGCTGACAAATCTAAAAGAATCAGCAGTCCTGACCCGCCTCGATCCAGCTGTCTATGAGATCATCTGTTAGGGCGACCAGGGCCGTTTGAAGTCAGACTGAAATGGATCCAGAGTCGATGTTTCATCCAGAAACCTACCAAGCTGTTCAGCAACCGCCCTCTCAATTACCTTACCCATGTATGCTTTATTCACAGATATACTCCTTCAGTCTGCATGAAGTACAGATCTTACAGCATGGTCATCTCAAGAAGACTTGTTCCCAACAACAGTGCAGCACTTGAATCCAAGGCATGTCTCCCAACATGCCTTCAGCCAGCCTGCCCCAAATGGATCATCTTTTTTCAGCTATTCCAAGTCTCATGCCAAAGGCCCCAAACTCTTCCTATGACATCCTGCCCAGATATCCTGGAAACCTTCCAAATTCTGTCTCTGTTTACATCTCAGAAGAGAGGGGAAGGGCAGTACTCTTGCATTGCCAATAGTCCTGTATTGTTTCTTAATGGGCCTAGCTTGGCCAGGTTGTTTTTTGCACGGTCTAGTCCAGGAATTCCTCTGCAGCTTGTATTTTTCCTTCATATCCCAAATAATCAAAATCCTACCATTTATTAATTTCTAGGGTTTGGGGAAACCCCCCAACCTATAACCCTATTTTAGACCTTATGCTCGCTACATTCCTTACATCTTCTGTCACTCTAATCATTGAAGCAGAGGGACACACTGTCTTACAAGCTTGCTCTTATGTACCTGCCATTTCCCACTTCAAGAAGGCTATTGATTCTCAAGCCTGCCTTTCACTTGAAAGTGAAACATTTTAACACTTCTCTTTGAAGTCTCTTTCTTGTTTAAAGTTAAGCTTCACCCTCTTCATTTGCTGTGCTTTCCATCAGAACAATCAGCCCTATATGGAAATCATGTGTCAATGTCCTTCCCTAAAGAAACAAGGGGGATGTTTTATGCCTGTCAACGATTGTCTAGGTGTAACTTCTAAGCCTGTCAACCGGTAAAAGAATGTTCAGTTGATTAATTGCTCACCTTTTAATTGATTAAATTTAAATAGATTTGCATGTTAACAAAACCTTTTTGAGATAAGATAGCTTTTGTTTGTTAAATATTTTTAGTTACTGTAAGGAGAATTTACCTTCTCTATTTCCTATTAAGTAACACACCCAAACCAAAATAACCTAAAAAAATAAGCATTTTTGCTCCCAACTATGAGCCTTGCTGGCCTCACACTCCCCCAGTCTTACCCTCAAAAGCAATACCTTTATTTATTTTCTCAATGGTGTGAATAGCTTCAGAATGGGCAAAATTTAGGTAGGACAGACAACTGGGGGAGGGGGACTAAATGCTCCATCCATCAGCTCTCTCCAAAAAAATCAGTAGCCACCATGACTGCTTTTAATCAGAATATTGGGTGATCCAATCACAGAGCTCATGCATGATATGTGGTCTGACTCTAAAATGGGTTTTTCCTTACAGGATCAGAGAATTCTGCATTCAAGTAAAATAAATGTGGATGTAGCATCTCCCCAGTCATTGCAGAGAGAGGATAGGTAGAACACAAGTCTGATTTTGCCCAAGCAAGACTCAAGTAATGTCTAAAATCTCACTATATTACCCACCGTTGAGAAAGAACTGTAAATCTTTTCAAGTGCCCAAAGCTGAAACCTTGCAAGTGATACATTTGCATCTAAGGCTCCTTTTAGTTTTGATTTTAAATATTTATCTTAATCATTTTCAAGCAATTATTTCACATAAATGTCATCTCAACTAAGGGGTAATAGAGGCCTATTTCTTTATAAAGCCTCAGAGAATGGGGACAATACTAAGTTCAGTCACTGAGTTGATTCCAAAAGTGGCCTTCCATGAATGAAAGAGGTACTGTACTTTTATTTGCTGAAGAGCCCACTTGCTGTACTGGAGAGTCCCCTATGTCTGGAGCAGATGGAAGGTGCCGCAGGGGAAATATTCAAAAATTGCCTCTATTAGGGGAGGTGTCTGCTGGATCAAAAGACTTTCCATTTACACAGCAGAGTCAGTTAGTTGTTAGTTGCACAGTAGCTGGGAGAGCATTGGACCAACAAGCCTTTTGCCATCTGACTTCTGGTTCATGGGACCTGCCATAGGAGATGCCAAACTTTTGCCAGAATGAAACCTAGAAGGAAAACATGTTCCCACCCCCTAGATTAATATGAGCACATTGAAAATACTTTTATTCAAGGAATGACAAAGGCAGAAAGCCACTTAGGGATTTCTGACATGTATAATTGAAACTTGGTTGGGTGAGCAGGGTATGTGTGTTAGTTCTGCCTAGCTTGCCCACTGGGGTACCTGGGTCAGCTTGAGGGGTGGGGATCACCAGCAGCTCACAGCCTATAGGTTGCTTTTTCCCCCCTGGAGGAATACCGGTAATATGGCGTGCCAGGAGGATGACAGCATGGGGTACATGCTGCCCAAACACAGAAGCCGTGCGCTCTTTGAAGGGGCTGCGCGGCTTCTGATGGCTTTTCTACAAGGTGGGGGAATTCCCCCACCTCCCGCAAAAGCAGGGAGAAGGTCTTGGAGTAGCGCACAGGCTGCGTGCAGCCTGTCTGCTGCTCCCAGAGCTGCGGGGGGGGGGGGGGAATCATATTTTTCCCCTTGATTTCCCCCTCTGAAAACTAGGTGCGTCCTATGGGCCGGTGCGTCCTATAGGGCGAAAAATACGGTATGCTTTAAGACAGCCAACATAATATGTTATCATCCAGCTCATCAGCAACTAGTATGTGAATACCTCAGTACTATTGTTTTCTCTTGTATATCAACAATTCTATTTAATTCTAGTTTTTTTTCCTGTACATTGATTCATAGAATTATGGAGTTGGAAGGGACCACTGTGGCCAGCCCCCTGCGATGCAGGAATCTTTTGCCCAGTGTGAGACTCAAATCCACCACCCTGGGATTCAGAGTCTTAGTCTCATGCTCTACCAACTGAGCTATCCAGCCTGGCATGATAAAGTTTATTACCAAATATTAATAATTTTTGAAAACATTAAAAGGTATTGGTTTATTTCAGCATCCTAGGAAGAACTGAAGATTTATTTATTTTTATACTTGTAGGTATTGAATGTACTGCACTAATCTTAACAGACGAAACGAAAACTCCCTGAAACAATCTTCCTCTTTTCCAAAGAGAAATAGTAATTGAGTCTGTGCTTTTCTAGGATGCACCAGAGTGTAAAACTACACTGCTCTACCTGATCCTCCTGAGGGTAATGATGACTCTAGCAAGAATTAAATCAGTTGAGAAAGCTTCAGGCAATGGACTAAAGTGAAGCAGCTCACTAACGTGGTGCATCCAAAAGCAAAAGAATGAAAAATGGCAGAGATTTCATAAACTGCACATCTTAAAGTTGTCCTCCTAGGGTAATGGCACAGTTAGAATTACTTAAATTCATCCATACCCCAACCTATTACAACATATCTAAACATTAAAGAAAACTGAATATAAGTGCATCCTTGATGGTGCATAATCACAAGGGCTTACATACTATAAGCAAATGCTTCTTTTAAAAAAATCAATAAGATACAAATGGCCTTCAAATGTTGGAAGGAAAGAGGCTTGTTTTCTGTATTTGCCTTCAGCTTCAGCAAAGTGTAGAAATGCCCCAAGGAGATGGATCCTGCAGCACTGCTGCCACCCTCTGGCCTCTTAATGGACCAAACAGATTAAGGGAAAAAAGTATGCCCTCTTTGGTCATTTCTTAACTTCTCTTTATGATGCAAATAAAAAGCTCTTTATATTATAGAATTGTTGTGATTGTTTGTACACACTCACAAAACTCTTCATATATTTTTAGTAAGATACTACTTTTAATCAAAATAGGAAATACCATAACAAGGACTAGCTAAGTTCCCCATCCTTCCCAAAACCCAGTGTACTTCAAGTTTATGCTTCAATGCTTTTTTGTGGCAGGTAACCCAACACAATAAGGTAGTTTTTGTTTTCTTCTTCTTCTGCGATCACTCGTAGTCGGTAAGATTGTCTTCCATAAACACGTTTTTAAAAATGTGTCCGTAAGTGACTGTGGAGGCCAATTCTGGATCCACACGTCCTTCCACAGTGGGGACACTGGTTTCCGGATGGGAGTTGATCACAATGTGGATTTGCTAAGCATGCCTTCCTCTTAGCATGTTTCTCCCTTGCGTCCTGAGTTTGAGTGTCTTCAGAGCCCATGACACCTTTGGTAAAGGCTATTCTCCAACTGGAGCGCTCACAGGCCAGTTTCCCAGTTGTCAGTGTTTATACTACATTTTTTAAAATTCGCCTTGAGACAGTCTTTAAACCTCTTTTGTTGACCACCAGCATTATGCTTTCAATTTTTAAGTTTGGAATAGAGTAGTTGCTTTTTTTGTTGTAACAACCGTTAAATGTACATTACTCTCTGATCATCATACCACAAAGCCGAAACCAAACCAAATAAAATAAGTCGCATGAAAAACAACGAAGTTTCTCCTTCAACTTTAAGTTGTTTAGCAATTTGTTATCAAAGGGAATAAATATAAGGTAGCTAACCTTAAAAATAAACTAAAATAAATATTAAATATATTGTTTTGTGCTCAATTGTGGCTTAGCTGACAGTGCTTAGTTTTCTGCTGTTTAGTCGCCCAGCTCAGCATCTTCAATAGGAAAAACCCATTTGAGGTACTAAAGTTCGACAAACTGAGATATTACTGATACAACAAGTACCTCATAGAAATACTGCTGTGCTTTACACACTAAAAATAAAACATGTGCCCAGACAATCCAAATTATGCCAATAAAAACATAATTCTGTAAACTTTATGAATCATTTGAACAAATGTTCCCAATTTATCTTATTTAGCATTCTTAAAATTCTAACATATTTTATTCCAATTTGGTAGTGAATGCCATCCCAGCAAATGTAAAGCATATTTTTGGATAAAGCTTTTTATTATTATTTCATTTTGTAATCTATATAAAACAGAGAGAACAATTCTAACAGATGAAAATTAATGATAAAAATAAATATAAAATTGGCATGTAGAGGTTATACATGAGCTAAAATAACAAAGTCAAAGTAAAGACTATCATTGTTATTGGATCATCAAGTATAGTTTCAGATTTGCCAGACTTGTGAGGAAAGTTGTCTTGAATCATAGAATTGTAGATTTGGCAGGGACCGTGAGAGTCATCTAGTTCAACCCCCTGCAATGCAGCAATCCTTCACCCAACAGGAAGCTCAAACCCATGACCCTGAGAGTAACAGTCTCCTGCTTTACCAACTGAGCTAGAAAATGATGGTTCCACTGTATATGTCATAAAGGAATGCCAAATCATATAAAAAGGATCTGGATGTTCTAGTTCTTGCCAAAATCTCCATTACAGCTATATTCCAGAGTGAGAGGCACCAAGCGTCCAGTGTAGGATTTGGGTTTGGGGTTTGTTCGTTTTTCACGCTCAGTTTCATAGTTTCTTCTGGTTAATTTACCTAGTTGATCTTTAATAATGTCAAAATCTTTTTGCTATTCTGCAAGTAAGAAGGCATGCAGATCTTGTACATTAATTGCCTCCATCAGTGCTGCTTCAGAAGCAGTATCTCCAAGTCCAGGTTTCTTTCCCTTTGTAGCTATTTTGTGTACTTTGTTGTCACTCTGTTTTTCTTTATAAGATTATAGCAAGCCACAAAGGGAAAACTCACAGTTCTGGAGGATGCTGTTTGCTGTTTTCGTTTGCAAGATCAAAATATCTTTGGGAAAAATTAAAGTTCTGTTAAATCCATTGAAATCAGTTGCAAAGACTTGGTAGGGTCTGAGTTGTTTCTTCAAGCTGCTGTTTAGGTTCTGTGCACACATGCCCTGCCTCCCCATGAAAATCATACTGAGCCAGTTCTCTGGCTTCTGAGATTTGAGAAGCCTACACATTTTGAATTTATCCATTTCCGCACTCTAAAGGCTTTGTGTGTGTGTTGTGTGGGCATCCCTAGCTAACCTTTTCTTCTGAAGATGTCCTGCAAGGCAATGGGTACAGATTTTTCCTCGGGATTTACTCCCAAAGCCTCTCATGAATGAGTATACTCATGAATGAGTATAGCCGCAAAGTGGCAGAGGCTTAGAATCAGAGTTTTCATTCCCCTAGAATAGATGGACTACCTTCCCAGGTTGATGAGCCCCATCTGCCCCAAAACTTTTTCTGTACTCTCATGGTACTGCATCATGCATGAACGAAGCTGCACTAACTAGAATATGTGGCAAAAATGAGCTATTTTCTTATCCTTTTATACAAACACTGTGGAATTAACATCAAGAACTATGAAAAAGCTGTAGCTGTTGTTTTCTTTCAGTGTTGTGCTTCAGGTCAGCACAAATTCTTAACAGTCATGTTGAGATGACCTTAACCTCCCAGATATTTGAGATGAAGTACAGTATTTAAAAAAAAAACTGAGAAAGAAGCAATATTTGACTGCAGATTTAGAAGCTCAATGTAAAAACATTCTTTTGTTAAATTCACTCTCCACAGTGTAAAACACACATCTACAGCAAGTATATTATATTTTCTTGATCGACAGATTCATTTGATGATGTTTGGGGGAAGTGGGGAATTCAATTCTTTTCTCAGCATGAAGGGCATGTTTTGAATACTGAAATGTAAAAAAAAATTAAAGCTTTATTTTATATATACTGACAGCAATGCACCACCTGCATTGAAAAATCACAACTCCATGAGTTAGACTTTACTTTCTTTTCCTATACACAATGCAAATTTTGTAACCACTGCACACTGAATGTCTCTATGAGGTTGTATTCCCTGAAGTGTCTTTCATACATTAGACCAATAGCTTTCAGAAGACAATGGGAACTGATGCTGCAATGTATTTATAAATGTATCATTACACTCCCTTAACATCCAACGCCAAACAGGTTTCTAATCTGTTCATAATCCATTGGTTAGAAGTAGTTTGGCCATTGGCCCATCTTATCACTGAGGAGAGGCACAGGGCACACCAAGCACACACAAATACATATGAGTGCTACCACCACCATAGCTAGCATGGAAATGCTACAAACTGCAGAAGATGGTGGGACCCTCCCTCCTGGTCGATCGTTCGGGAGCTTCAAAAGCTTTCTTCTGCCCGAACATCACAGCGATCGATGCCAACAGACATCAGCACACTTAGGGATCCGCAGAGTCTTCGCAGCTTGCGTAACAGACCTCAGCAACTCAACATTTTGGCTAATCTACTTTATTTACATATAAACACACATGGAACACTGCAACATGGCTCCCTCTCTCTCTAGCATCAGACGGCAAAGAAAAAAAACAAAGGACAATAGTCCCACTTCACGGAACACAGTAACACAAACATCCTGTCTCCGTCACTTCCCACTTTGTGGAGTCAAAACATACACCATCATGTGATAGACAACAATCCCATGACAGCAATCATGGAGCAGGAATTCTAACATCCTCCCCCAATTCATGATCTGTGTTGCAGTCATCAGTGAAACTGCAACAACCATACAGATGTCATACACACAGTATACCTCTATCACCCATTCCACCCTTTGAACTACCTGCAACTGGATTAGCCTTGGGCCTTACCATCTTGCACTTCTGACTAGTCTTGGCATCATAGCTCTCCTGGCTATCAAGAAGTTTCACACCTGGCTTTGTTGGGACTTGAACCCTAGCCTCATTTCTCTTTGAGGAATCAGTGTTGGCACACACAGCCTTTGGATGTGGTCCAGCTTCCTTCTCCAAGGAAACAGTGTCTACTCTTATAGCCTTTGGGCGTGGTTTCCCATCCTTTGAGGACAACCCCTGTACCCCTTTCAAGACTTTGGGTTCCAAGACCTGTGTCGAGCCACTTTGTTGTTTAGTCATGTCCGACTCTTCGTGACCCCATGGACCAGAGCATGCCAGGTACTCCTGTCTTCCACTGCCTCCCGCAGTTTGGTCAAACTCATGCTGGTAGCTTCGATAACACTATCCAACCATCTCGTCCTCTGTCGTCCCCTTCTCCTTGTGCCCTCCATCTTTCCCAACATCAGGGTCTTTTCCAGGGAGTCTTCTCTTCTCATGAGGTGGCCAAAGTATTGGAGTCTCAGCTTCAGGATCTGTCCTTCCACTGAGCACTCAGGGCTGATTTCCTTAAGAATGGATAGGTTTGATCTTGTTAGCAAACTCCTGATCATACCTGGTGGGCTTCTCACCCTTCGTAGCTCCTCCTGATCTGCACACCTGGCGCATCTCCTCCACTGTATCAGTGGAACTCATCTCAGTGCACCTGCTGTTTATAACAGCAACAGACTTAGTATCTAAGTCTCCAGCAATGGAGTAGTCTAGGAAAATACACACGCCCCCCCCCCCTGCTCTGCACTCAACATCCCCAGTGAGTAAAATCAGCTCTGACTTTGGTTTTACTCCCAGACAGACAAGAAATCAGAGACTTTTGAAGTTCTGCTGTTTGCCTTGGAGGTAAGCATTACCAAGCTCTTGGGGCATGTTTCCAAGCTTAAGCCTACTGACCTTTGCTGGCATCTCTAAACTTGAGATGCTGCACTAGCAACCACACAGCTTGCCAACTGGCTTCAATAAATCAAACTCCTAATCTTAAAGCTGGTTCACTCAAAAACATTTCTAAGAACATGGTGCTTAGATTAAAAAGAAAACTGCTGGGCAATCACACAAGCTTTTTCTATTGCTTCTGCCCTGTAATATGAACCAGTAGAAGATGCCTGCAGGTTTGCTAAGCACATTTGCCACCATTTCCTTCTCTTCTTCCTTCCTAATGTAAGGCTTGCTAGACTCAGGCAGCTGTAAAATTAAAATAGCAGCATTTGAGTCCTGGGGAGACACCACTGATAAGAGATCAGCTAGGAACATTCCTGGGGTCAGAGTTGGGGGCAGGCTGCCAGTTGCCAACTACTAGCATATATTTTCATTGCAAACCCAAGGACTAGAAATGTACCAACTATGTGAAATGAAAACTGGGGAGATTTTCACAATTCTGCACACAGAATTTGAGTTCACAGCTCATTCTGATCAATGTTAAGTCCAGGTAGTATATGAATTTTACCACAATGGGGCACATTGCAGTGGGACTTCTTCATTAATAATATATTATCAGGTCTTAAAAATTCAAGTGAGTGCACCTAATATTTGACTGTTTGCTGAAGTTTCCCTCAACCCCTATAACTGATAAAAGTAAAACAGATCATCCCAAGAAGAAGAAGAAGAGTTTGGATTTGATATCCTGCTTTATCACTACCCTAAGGAGTCTCAAAGCGGCTAACATTCTCCTTTCCCTTCCTCCCCCACAACAAACACTCTGTGAGGTGAGTGGAGCTGAGAGACTTCAGAGAAGTATGACTGGCCCAAGGTCACCCAGCAGCTGCATGTGGTGGAGCGGAGTCATGAACCCGGCTCCCCAGATTGCAAGACTACCGCTCTTAACCACTACACCACACTGGCTCTCAAGAAAAAAACTGGCTCTCAAGAAAAACAAACACAGAAAGAGAATGATGAGGATAGTAGTTAACTAAGGAAAAAGACAGAAAAACATAAAAGAAAGGGGAAAATCAAATGTATCCATCCACAAGAAGAATGGACACCACTGGTAGAAAAGATTGCCCTCCAGACTATAGCCCCTCTCTCTGGTGCACCCTGAGAATCTGCTCTGGAGGGCTCTTGGGTAGCAGGAGAAAAAGGTAAGTCCAATGAAATAACTGCTTCTGAAGGCTCTTTGGTTTGTTTCTAGAGCATTTTTATATTCAGCCACAAATGGCAAAAACTGTATGCACAGACTTCTATGGCATCAAAACTTGTTTTTACAAATGTATATCCCACCCACTTGTTTTCAAAACTCTCTTGGCAAAGCTGTAGGAATGAACGTAGGGGAAGAAAAACAAAATAAAAAAGTCTCAAAAGTAAGTGAAATGCCAAGCTCCACAGCTATAGAATAATCTTATATATTGCTATGGTTCAGTAAGCAAACACAGAACAACAGATTGATAAATATTCCCTTAAGACCATTAAGTTTTAAAATATAATTTGCAAAGATCTTGCAAATCCCAACAGTAAAGGCTTACACTACTTAGGGCATATTTAATAAACCAAGAAGTATTATTTATAAGTAGGCTGACTTTATGCAACAGTTGGACAGCTGTGCTGTTGGTCTCCAAATCTGTCAGTATTTGCAGATTTAGAATTGTAGCTCAAAAGGATTCCCCATGGGACAAGAAACTAAACACATTCTTTTGTGCAAAAGATAGTGTTCAAAGGGATGTATTAGTAATCGGAAAAAAGTATTTTTGTTACTCAAGTGATTTAAAAGTATATAATAAGTTTTGTACAATGTTTATTGTTGTCAATAGCCTTTTATATTAAATGGTTTCATAATCCATTTATTGCAATGCAATAAATGCAATAAATTATAGCTTTGTATGCCTGAAAACATTATAGGAGCAGTCATCACTGAAAAGCACCATACTGATATGACAAACTAAATAACCTCAGGGGGCTCACGGACTAGGGACCTCATTTTATAACTCATTTGTTTAGCAAATGAAACACAAAACACTGCTTTCTTTTCCCCTCTGGAAGCAATACAGTTCTACAAGCCTCACACACATAATGGAAGGAAGTAATGGAGTGAGATAATCCTCACGTTATTTCTGATGGCTGAAATCACTGGAGTTTGCCATGCATTTCAGACAGTAAAAATGAAGACCATTAAATCTATGAAAGCAAACAAACAGCTAAGCTGTTAATGAAGTGTTACAAGAAAGACATACTTTATTTCTTGGGAATTATTTTTAAAGTCAGAACCGCCTAGTCAAGCCATTGAAGATATTAGCAAATTAGTGCAACTAAGAATTCACCCAGAACACTTTTGCTTTTAAGGAAGATAAGTAACTCGGTCTGGAAACCAGCCTTTATGGGGAAAGGCTGAAGGAGCTGGGTATGTTTAGCCTGGAAAAGAGGAGCCTGAAGGGAATCTTCAAATATCTCAAGGACTGTTACATGGAAGATGGAGCAAGTTTGTTTTCTCCTGCTCCAAACAGTAGGACCCAAACCAATGGATTCAAATTACAAGGAAGGAGATTCTGACTAAACATCAGCAAAGGTTGGATGGCCATCTGTCATGGATGCTTTAGCTGAGATTCCTGAATTGCCAAGGGTTGGACTTAGATGACCCTTGGGTCCCTTCCAACGCTACGATTCTAAGTATTTTAAGAACCTATATATACATAATTAGGGGCAGGGTATCCACACAGAAAGAGGTGTTTGAACCAGCACCCAATCAGAAAAATACTAAGCAGTTTCTGTGGTGATAGCAATGTTCACCCTTTGTTCAAATATTTTCAAATATTAACTCCATGTGGATATACCTAGTTTCTTCCATAGTTACAAATTCTAAGCAGGTAACTGTATAAGCCGGTTAAAGCAAAAATAACAATTTTGTGGTATTTTAAAGACTAACAAATTCTTTTCTCCTGCATTATAACGGATATAGCATTGGAATTTAAACCTTCTTCTACTGCTACAGCCTTGGGAAAAACCTTCCCTGTATAGATAATATTTGCATTGGGGGGGGGGATTCATATCATATGACTCCTATGTCTTTTAAAATTTCCATAAACAACAAAGCAAAATGAATATGGGCATGCAAAAACTAGCATACACAGTATAATTATTATAATAACAACTATTATTATCATCAATAACAATTAACATGTCAGCTAGTGCATCCTTTTAAAATGTGTATTATCCTAAAAAAATTAAAATGTATTACTTTATATCACTTTTACTTAAAATTAATTTCATTTCCTCCAGAATACAATATGAGAGATTTCCAACTAAGGCATATTCAGAGCATACCAATTGACTTAATTCCATTGATTTCAATTGATGTACTCTAAGTATAACTAACAGATTTGTTTGAACAACTGGTTGCTATTGAACTATTCAACAATCTCAAATTTTGAACCAAAGTTTTAAGTTCTGTTTTTCACTCTTATATAACTCATTAATTTAATGATTAATATGTTCTCAAACAAGTTCTCAAACTATTCATTAACCACTAGAGCAATCTTAATTTCAATACATTGCTAAAACTGAATTAACGTAGTTCATTGTAGTGTGGAATGCACTGATCGACACTTTTAAAATTCAAAATGCTAATGCATCCCCCCCATTGTAAATAATAAATAAACAAATAAGCAAGCATGGAAGCTCTAGTAAATATTATAACCTATAAATGAAGTTCACAACATTGGGAAAACAGGGTGGAAATATAAGGCTCTGTAAAGATTGAAAAATTATGGGCCTATAAAATGTGGAAAAAATACTACACAAATATTATGAAGCATCCACTTGAATTTGACGTGTATTTCCCTTCAAATACTAAAAAGCGCAAAGAAAACATTGGAAGAACTTAGCAATAATATTAAAAGGATTATGTAGTTGTGGTTGTTTTTAGAAAAAGATACTGTTGCATTAATTTTAAAAACATTTCAGAAAACTTTTCATAATGTTAGGCAGCACTTACAATGAAAAAGAGTAAGAATAAAAAAACAAATAAAACTATGTTCATTGTTTGTAAAGTACTAATAATGGGCACAATACAGCCAACATTAAGCATGTTTCAGTTAAACTGATTTCAGTGGGAGAGAAATGTATGCACATGGTTAATCTGCCCACTGAAATTAATGGGACCTAAGGGTGCTTAGCTCTACTGATGCCCAATAAGGTTTTGGCTGGGATCCAGTAAGCTATTTTAGGTTTTAATAGCACCCATGTCTTTCATGCAATTTCTTTCCTATGCCTGAAAATTTATAATATCTTGTCACAGAAGACAAGCAAGCACCATACCAGCAGGAAGCTGTGATGTGGAACGTGTGGATGGGAAGAATACACGCACACACACAGGCACACTCAATTCATTTATACCCCACTCAACATTTTCTCTGATGGGACTCAATTAAGCTTATAGATTTTTTAAAAATGGAAACCTAGAGCTACACAGTCCAGAATTCCTCTCAGTTTGGAACATCAGGCTCCACTGTTTTGATATTTTCCTGTGGTCATCCTCTATATGTCATGTATATTAAAGAAGCTGCACATCTGAACTTTCCTTTAATGAGGGTAATATTGAAATGACACTGTCATTTCACTTGAATAATATATTAATGTAGAATTAATTTTTCACTAGAAGGCTTAAAAACTCTTTATTTTTGACTTTTGTAAGCCACTTATTTACTCCGATTGGGGCCAATGGTATGATTTTGAGTAGAAAAGCAACCAGTTGCCCACCACCAAAACTGCTTCAGCAGACAGACTCTCAAAGGTGATGTTATTTTGTTTTAATATTCATACATAGCACAGAGCAGCATCTGGTTTTAAACTTATAAGGCTGAAATGACAAATGTCTAGAAAACAGACTTAGCAATGACACCTAGCAGTACTCTCCAGATTTTACAGCAAAAGGATCAATTGATGTCTGGATGACAGTAGCACAGCAATACCTTGAGTTTTACACAGAATGTTTAAATTTGAGCACAGCGTGATGCCATTTCAAATCTAGATTTCTTGATGTATTTTATGCAAGAGTACAAGTCTACACCCTAGTCAGCCCTTGTATCTAAGTAGGATAGCCTAGAAGACTTTGGTCTATCCCGTAGGTACTTCTATATTGATGCTCCAAAACCCACTTTCTCAGCCATGCTCTGAAATCACTGCAACAGTATTCAAGGGTTTTCACATCCTTTTTTGCTTTGTGAGGACAATTGCTTTTTGTTACCACTCGACATGGCAGTCCAATGGTGACACTTCAGAGTAGAGAAGAAATGGGAATAGGGAACAACTCTGACACCCTGCAATTTGAAAAAGGGCAAATCATGACTCAAAGCACTCTTTTTATAAGCTACTCTGCTTCAGTTTAGTTGTTATGGTCATTTTGTTGTACTGATAGAAGCTAAAAACAAAATTAAATTAAATCGTAAAAGAACTCTGAACTGGAACTGTTGCCATGTTCATGGTGGCTTTGCACAAGATGCTCCATAGCTCATATTATGAGAGATCCAGAGAGCCACAAAACAAACACTAGTATCCTGATTCAACAATTAAAGCCTCATACATCTAAGCCACTCCTTTCTGACTTAAAACTGCATTGCTCCTGCTGATAAGGACTGTTTACTCTGCAGTTCTTTTGCAGTTATAGTTTCTTAATATTCCATCTAGATGTGAATTCACTTCAATGATTTAATACTATATACTATGGCGTTGGTGGTATAGTAGTGAGCATAGCTGCCTACCAATACTATATATCATCCAGTTTCTTTTCCCTCTGTTCCTATGGCATTATCACTAACCTCTACAGATGAGGAGTCCTGGATCTATTCTGCATTGTATCCTTTCATCCTACAAAGCCAGAGTTCAACCTTGATAAGGGAGTCCAAATAAAAACATAGCAAATGGGTACCATCATTTGAAGAGCTGTCCCTGTGGCAGGCACTTGCATTCTTTTGTAGGAAGATAGGAAGCACCCTTACATCTAATCAAACCTAGCTCAGTTTTATCTGCTGTAAGGATCATGGGCATAGCCAGGATTTAGGGGGGGGGACGACAACCAAAGTCTGACTAAGTCTAGCTGATTCGGAATGAAATGTTTCAACAACAGTTTTAAATTACTTTCTTTTCACCCCCAAGTGCTAAGAAAAAAATCTGTCAAAATCTTGTCATTTGAAAACTAGGAAGTTAAATTAAAAATAAACATCAGGGAGTACCTTTCATGATGTTAATGAGTATGTTTTGAAAAATGACACCTTTTCCCATCTTATTTTTTAAACATCTAAACTAAAACAAGTTTTCTTGGATATGCTGAAAACCTTTTCAGCACTCCCTTCTCAAATTCCTCCTTTTTTCCAAAACAGTTTTTCGGTGCACACTCAGTAAGCATAGCCCATTAAGACGCTTCCCTATCATCATCGACCTTAGCCAAGTCTTTACTCTCCGCAAGGTACTGAATGACCAGTCTACAGTACAAGTGGTGCATGGCTGAGCAAGAGAGATAGCCAGTTAGACCCACTGCTGTAGTATCTTAAATTCTGGTGTTCTGCAGAGAATGGCTCACAAATTTCATTGAAGGATGAAATGATATGCTACTTGCATAAGTGTAACAAAAACCTTAGGGGAATTACATATTGCTACACTATCTCTCTATCCCCAAAATCAATTTACAACTTTACAGTTCAACTGATGTTCATATTAATACAGTAAACTCCCCAATGGTTTTTTTAACTTTGCTAACTTCTTAAAAGTCTCCAGCTTCCCCACCCCACAACACTGCCACCAAGGGGCTAAAAGAGACTACAATCACACCAGCAGAACTTGCCTCAATTTTTTTTAAAAAAAGAAAATAGAGGGGAGTATCTGTTTTTACCTGGAAGGCCAAAGGTTCCCCATCCCTATTGAAGGAGTCATTTGTTTCAATACTAATAATTTTAATCTAGCTGGGTAGCGCCAGCTACTTTTAAATTAAGCCATGATGCCAACAAGTGTCGAGAAACATGGAACCCAAGCCAATGCATGCTTCTTCAAAAATAAGTTTGCACACAGTTACAAGCCTAGTATTTGAAACAATGTTATTTGAAATAACATTGCTGGTATCCAGTTAAAAATATTTTAAGCCAAAATATTCGAGAACCTTTCATCCCAATCTGACACAAGTCAGTCAATTCAGTTTATGAAGCAATACAACTACAGATTTGATCAGCAAAAACACTAACTTTGTAGCAAAAGCCACGAGTGAAGCCCCTTTTGTTTTGTAATTTGGCTATGTGCATTGCACATCACTTTTAGGCTCTACAGGAGCATGGTAGTCGTGGGCTGAGATACAAAGTCAAGCGTGGGGGAAACTGCCCCCCCAACTACCAAGCACCTCACTGTTTTATTCACAACTCAACACACATATAACAACGTTCAGGAGTTCACCCCATGCATTAGGCCAAATGCTCACAGCATCACTCCCCTAGCGCTGCATATCATAGCTGTCAACCTTCCCCTTTTTTTGCGGGAAATTCCCTTATTCCAGCGCCGTTTCCCACTGCTATCCCGGATTGTTAGATATCCCGTAGCCTGTCACCGGGACAGGTGAGGCTGCTGATCCCTTATTTTCAAATGTGAAAGTTGACAGCTATGCATATTCCAGTCAGCTTCTCGCCCGGCATGAAACACTATGGAGTTAACACACAAGCTGCCGTTCGAAGCCATAAGCAGCGCTGGTTTTCAAATGGCAGGGAGTCACGCCTCGGGAAACGCTTGTCCCGGGGCGCCAAGAAACCGATGCCAAAAATCGAGATCACCAACAGCCACGAGCCTCCTCGCACCTACGGCAAGATGCAAGCCTACTTGACTGGTACACCTGGCTGAGCAAAACCTGAAGCTGGATCGAAAAGCAGCAATGCGTCGCGGAAGACTCCCAAAACTCCCTGGAGCAAAAGGAAATTGCCTAGGCTAGTTCTCTCGGATGGGTGCAACTTAAAGCGGATCTTGAACTGCTGGATCTCTGCAATTCCGTATGATCACTCCGCACCCCCCCCCCCCACCAAGCGAAGGGGACTAACCTGCGGGTGCGGTTGGCGGGGCAGCCCCCCCTGCGCTCCATGGCGGCGGGCACGCAACTTGTGAGCTCGGTCCAGTCGGCGTGCAGCCCGCAACTCCAGCCGGTGGAGAAGCGCGAGAAGAGCCACGTGTCGCCCTTGTCCCCCTTGTCGCCTGCCGGCGGCGCGGCAGCAGCGCCGGCGGCCCCCGGCCGGTGGCAAGTGCACTTCTTCTGGCCCGCGCGGCAGTAGCAGGGCTGCTCGAGGCGGATGTTGCGCACCAGGTGCCTCCCGAAGGTGGTGCCGCCGGTCTTCTGGATGTGCAGGAACACCATCACGTCGCGGCCGCGCATGTCGAAGCGCGCGCGGCGGCACAGCTCCGGCAGGCCGAAGGCGGACCTGCGCCCGGGAGAGCCCGGCGGGCGGGACGGTAGACCCGCCGGGTCCCCCGGGAAGCGCTGCCTCCGCCGGGCCGGGTGCCCGCCGGCGCCGCAGGGGGAAACGGCCGGAGGATCGGGCGCAGCGGCGGCGGGCGCGCTAAGGCAGCCTCCGCCGGGAGAGGCGTACTGGTAGAGGACGAAGAGGAAGAGCAGCGCCAGGAGCGGCGGCAGCAGCAGCCAGCGGCTCAGCAGCCGCTCTTCCATGGCGCGCGGTGTCGGCGCTCCCTTCACTCTCCGGGTCGGGCTCCCCGGAGCTCCGGGACGCTCCGCTGGGGAGAGCGAGAGACCCGCGGCGGCGGCGGACGGGGCTTCGGCTGCCTCCGGTGCCCCCGCAGCCCCATGGCGGCGGGAGGGAGCCCCGCGCCCCGTCAGAGATCACGGGCTGCGCCTCATCCCCTCACGGCGGCTTTGTGACGGCAACCACTGAAAGCTTCGTTCCGCGGTAGTTAGGACGACGAGGACATTTGCTTTAAAATATATATTTTTTTAAAAACTCCGTCGCCTCAGCCGCTGAGGCAAAGCGCGAGGCGTCCCCACCAGGTGCGACCCCAGCGCTTCTTCTCACTCGCCGGCGCGCGTCCGTTACTGCCTCGCGCACGACCGTTATCACTCTCTCTTCACAGGGGGAAGGGGGCAGCTTCGCGCGCTTGCGAGCCAACCAACGGAGGGAGGGTCTCCCAAGCGGCCAATAGCGGAGCTCAGCTCGCCGGCAGTAGTAGCCAATAAGAAACCACGGCGAAAGGAGGCGGGGTGATAGTTCTCGGCTCTCTCCGCCCAGGCCCCGCCCACCACCTATCGACTTGGGCGGCCGACGGGTTTTTTGCGTTGCGCAAGCGCAGTAGCTAGAGGGTGGGGGAGCGGGAAAGTGAGTGGTAGTAGCTGCTGGGTCTTTGCACGTGGCGAGGATGCTTCTTCTTCGTGTCACTTGGTATGGCTGCAGGAGAAGAAAAAGCAGTGCTTTAGTTGATTTGATTGACATCCTATGCCCTTTTGAAATGTGGTTCTTTTTTGGGGGGGTGTTATTTGGTTGTTGTTTTTATTTTGATTACATATATTGTGGTTTTATATGTTGATATTGTTTTGTGAAGCACACTGAGACCTCGGGATATATAGGGCACTATATAAATTCAATCAATCAATCAATCAATGTGTTTATAGTGAATTATGACCCTTGTGGTCCCTTCCAGCTCTGCAATTCAATTTTCGCCAGGCACTCAAAGAAACCAGCACCCTGATTGCACAAGCTGTTTGCACTTGAAGTGGTCTGTTTTAAGCAGGTTTCTTTTCTTTTCAGTGTACAGTTGGGCACAAAATACACAGGGCAGAAACTGTGCAGTTGGAAAGCTGATAATGTGCAGTTGGAAATATGAAGGAGACAAACTAGATATGTTGTATATTTGTTTATTAATTATTTAGCCTGCTCATACAGAGAACCCTGGTTATTGAAACCAAACAAATTCATCAGTCAGAGAAGGCTAGATGAGATTGATACAGTGAGCCACAAAACTTCCACAGAAACTGCCCATTCCTCCATGGCAGCCCTGGCTACTAATATTAGCATTCAACAAATCTGCAGGGCATATCCATCATCCTTCACCAAACACTATAAAATGGACTTTCATGCCTTAGCAGAGGGTATGAGGCTCCTCCAGAATGTTATTTACTGTTAGTAAGTGGCCCCCAGTCTAATTTTGGGGCTTTAGTATGTCCCATTGTAATTGGCTCTGGAGTCTGCCAGGAAAATGGGTCATTGGGTTATTACTTTGAAGAATCCTTTTAGTTGCAGGCCACACCTGCATACAAGCCACTCACACAAGAGCGCTTGTTCAATAGCTGAGTTCAAGGGGACCTGTTCCCAAATAAATGTTTACTGGATTGCAGCCACTGAGCCTCTTTCTATGGTATGTTCAGCATGGCTAAACCCATTGTTTGCAACTAACAGCATAGAATAAAGCTGTTGGTGTCAATGCATCTCTCAGTCTCGTGCTTGGGAGTCCCCACATTAAAACAAAACAAAAACAAAACTGGGGAGTGATCAGGTGGGGAGTGATCTGTATTGAGACCATGGCATTGGGGAGTGAAAGATTTAAACCCTTACCGCCATGCTCTATACTTGCTGAAAATTCTCCCCTCTGTTGCTAATAGCAGGTTTGGCAGGGATTTTCAGTGAAGAATGGAAGTGGGGGAGGGTTAAATCGCCTATCCTGTTTGACAGCCATAATCTGGATCAGAGTCCACCACTTCCCCCAGCAGCTACATTTAGACTGAAAAGACACGTTTAAACCAACCTTGGGATGTTGAATGTGGTTTTAGCTGAAGCATGCGTTGCTTGGAAAATAAACCTCTCTTCCATTTTCACTCAGGGCCCAACTAGAAATGATCTTATTTATGTGTTTGCTTTTAACATGTCTAGTTTTAATATGTTAAAACAGCAGCTAATGACAGGTGGCAGGGCAAGGGGGAACCTAGGTTTGTGGCATGCAGGGAGGGATAATCAACCTCTATGGTGCAGTGCCATTGGAATAGGGTTGCCATATTTCACAAAGTGAAATTCCGGACACAAAAGTTGTTGAGCTTCAGACATTGAAGTGATTTCCACCCAGAAGCTGTCTCCAACAGCCAAATCCCAGCTACATCTGGGAAATTCTGAACATATGGCAACCCTAACTGGAATGTTCTTCTCCTGAAGCTGCTATTTGTCCCTTGGGACCCTGCAGAATGCAATCCTGATCCTGATGTGACCCTCTGTGGCTGCTACTTTAATTTTTCAAACTAGATGCATTCATTGCCATCACACAATGGCTCTCAGCATGCTTAATCTAGGCTTCTGTAGCACAAGAATGGCTATGGTAGACATCTGAAGGCAGCCCTGTTTAGGGAAGCTTTTAATGTTTAACAGACCACTGTATTTTAATACTTTGTTGGAAGCCACCCACAGCGGCTGGGGATACCCAGCCAGATGGGCGGGGTATAAATGATAAATTATATTATTAATTATTATTCTTATTAATGGGGGCATATTGATGAGGATTAAGCAGTTGCTGCTGACATTTTGGTTTAATTCACAGGTGTAGAATTCAAATCACTTAAAGGAAAAAGTTTACTTTTTTAGTAACTCAAGGAGGGCAGACTTCAGTCTTTTCAGACTGAGGACTAACCTTTAGTTTAAACATGCCACTGGGGGACTTATGTCTTAATTGGTAACTTTTTTGCAGTAGTGCTGGTACTGCAACCGACCTGTGATCCAGTAGCAGTGGGTCCCTGCTCACCAACTGAAAAATCAATATCCTATATTATACACACCCATTGTATATACTCTCTGTGCTACACAAGCACATATCTTTCCATGCTTGAATTTAACTTAGGAGACCTTTAATGATTTAATAATAAAGGGAAATATGAGGCTGAAGCAATAAATCCATTTCCATTACATATGCAATAGCTTACAGCAGCACTTTCAGACTCTTTCCTTCATGTGTAGCAACTTTGAACATTGATTTTTAAAGCTGTCTTCTCAGTAGATGATAATCAGTGCTGCATGTAAATCATAAAAATGGGAAATTGTACTTATCCAGATTAATTGAAATGGACATAAAATATCAGTCTGCATGATTGTAAAGTAGTATGAATGTTCATCCTAATTATATTTTGTATAAATAATTACAAGGAATATGGATGAATTTACACAGTGGATTTGATATTCTGGAAAATGACTTGAAATTGCCTCAACAATTTCTAAAAGGAATATTACAGATTTATACTAACTGAGAGGCAGCTGTGCTGGTCTGCAAAAAAGAACCAAACCTTGTGGCACCTTAAAGATTAATAGCCAGGGGTTGCCAACATTTTTGAAACCATGAGCACATCTGTAAACTAGAGAAATATGTCAGCGCAACACACATGGCACAACCAAGCAGAAGGCCTCAAGGCAAGTTTAGCAGCAGAGTGAGCTTGACAATAGGGTGAGGAGGCCATGGAAAACTACTCTGCCCCTTCTTTCCTTGACGTAAACAAATTTCAAGCCCCAAAGCAACTTGATAAATGGGGGGCGGGGGACGAATAGTTGTGCAGGTAGAAAGCCAACAGGGCTGTGTAGCTAGGACCAGCCCAAGTTGCTTCGGCACCTGCGGATGGAAGTGTCCAAGGTGCAATATGCTCCTGGTTCTCAGAGAACAGATTTGTTCCCTTTAGACCAAAGTTGCCGACCTGGAGAAGCTGAGAGGCAGAGAGGTTGGTGGGATATCTTCCCCTTCTGTCATCGAGAATGAAGACCTTGGCTTGGGCAGGGACGCGGACTTAGAAAAAATATTGGGGGGGCCCGGGAAAGCTCATGAATAATAAATAAGCTCATGAATATGCAAATAAAGTGGCTCCGGCCCTGAATAGGGCAAGCCACGCCCCCCCAGCCAGCCGATTGGCTGGCTGGGAGGTGTGGCCAGTCGGGATTCCCCTGTTCTCGCGGGATTTCCGGCAGTGCCTCCGATTAGGGTGCGCGGCTGGCTGGCTGGCGAAGGAGCAGGTGAGGAGGAGGCGGGGGACGGCGGCGGCGCTCTGCTGAAAGGGCGCCCGCCCGAGATTATTGGGGGGGCTGAGCCCCCCCAAAAAATTTTTTGAGGGGGCTCGAGCCCCCTCAAGCCCCATGGAGTCGGCGCCTATGGGCTTGGGAAAGGAAGGCACCACTCTGGGGAAGAGGGGAACAATTCCTTAGAAGGGACCCATTCCTTGAGGACAAGCAGTTATCCTGCCCTGCTGAGGACATTTGTTGGGGTGGGGGAATATTTTTTTGCAATGGATAATTCAGTCATTAGGAGCATGAACAGGTTTGTGTGATGGGCATGCAGACCACATGCCTGGCGTGGAGTTTGTGTATATCTCCCATCGTCTAGTTAGCTAACTGGGTGCAACTGGTTGTAGGGTTTGTTGGCACCAATGACAGGGAAATGTAATCCAGAGGTCCGGGAAGTGAAATGTAGGTTGCTAGGTAGGATATTGAAAACCAGGACCTTGTAGCTTTTTTTCTGAAATGTTACCGGTTCTGTGTGCAGGGCGGGCCAGACAGGCACAGCTGTGTAATCTCAATGTGTAAATGAGATGGATGGATTGGAAGGTGGGGTTCGATTTTGTTAGGGAACATTTTGGAACAAGCCAAGCCTGTACAAAAGGGATCAGGATGCAGCCAGACTGTTGGCGCTTGAAATATATAAAAAAGTGGCAGAGCAGCTTTCAAACTGATGGGGGGGGGCAAGGGTAAGCTGGCAGGAGCTGAGGAACATCTGGTTCAGAACAAATCTTCCTCTTGGATAAGGAGGAAGGTGGGCCAAACAATACAGTAATTTAAATAATGGAGGAGTGGAACTAGGCATTGAGAATGCAGGGACACATGAGAGCAATTAAGAGAGGCCAGAGAACCGATCAAGGCTAAAACATACATGCCGGAGACCCTTGGAATAAGAATCCTTTGGGCACATGTTTACTCTCTCAACTTAATCCTGAAATGCACCCCAGTCCAGTGAGTGAGATCTATGCACGGAAGCAGGTTATCATGCTCACAGCTGATGCTGATTCAAATGTGTATCTAGCTGCACTAAGCTGGCTATGCCTTCCAAGGGAATAGGGATGCGTGTCTCCATCGAAAGCCACTGATAGTTGCATGTAACTACTTGTACACAGACAGAGTTTGGTCACAGTTAATTGATTTTTAATTAGCTGTGTAAAAAGGTTGCAGCTCTCCCCTCTGCCCTCTGCATGCAGCAGACCAATAAATAAGCCATTTAAGCTGAGAGTTTTGGATTAACGTCCAAATTGCAAACATCTTTCTCTAAAAGTAAGTCCCATTTATATCAATAGGCTATTCTTTTAAGCTCCTTGTTTGGAAGCAAATTGCACTGAAATTAATGGCTGCTTTTTCTTTGTAAATGTTGTTTATGGATGAGGTGTATATCTGCTGGCCACGGTTTTTGTTTTGATAACTGCATAGTGAATAGTGAATTAAAATAATCAACTAAGAGCACAACCTGACCTCTGATGTTGATGGCATGTGGGAAAGGATGATTAAGATAACATGCAGAATCCTCCCTGTAGGTGGACCAGAGCACAGACCTCCAAGTGTCCCTATTTTCCAGGGACAGCCCTGGATTTACAGAAGCAGTCCTGGATTCTGATTTGATCCCAGAATGTCCCGCTTTTCCCACGGACGTCCCTATATTCATTGGAGAAATGTATGAGAGCACCATTAGTGATGTGGGACATTATGGGCATAGCCAGGATTTTTGCTGGGGGGGGGCGGGTCTTTTGTTAGGGAGGTCAGAACCTCAGCTATCTAGGTATTTATATTGATTTTTATTGATTGGGGGGCATGGCTTGGCTATGCCCATGTGGGGTGTACATCTCATTTAACTCATTAACACTTAGACTAGCATAGGATTGTGTGGCATGTCACAGTTTTTTCCTGTACCTGTCTGATGTGCTAGTATTTGGCTGAAGATCAGGGTTATCTTGGTGTCATCCTCCCTCATATGTTAAAATCTGTTTTCACAAATAAAGTTTTCTTTTTACCACAGATGCTGATAAAGCTTCAGCTTCATTCCCCTTTAATGTAACCCTTACCATTAAGTATACTGCAGTCACTATGATTTATACTAAGTGGTTGGACCTTATTAAGACTCCTTCATTAATCATGTCTTCTGAACACAGAAATAGCTTTAGCAATAATTTTTTATCCCCATGATTGTCTGTTGTGCAACCGGTTTTAAAACGTTTCTTTAATTGTATTATTCTGCCAAAATATTTTTCAGCTGCAATCCATCAACCAGTTAAGCTAGAGCATTTGGCTATTAGCTTAAATCCACAGTTTCTAGTTTGGGTGAAACAGGAAGCCAAAAAATGGGTCAGATCAGATGACAGAGCCCCATTTACTTCCATTTATTATGTGAGTAAGAAAAAGGGCAAGTATTGCACCTGTTTTCCTATCCCACCCAGTACATCTGCCTGCAATGCCACCAACCACATACATGACCCACATGCAAAAACTACAGCAGGCATATACTCAGATCACACAGTTGGTTTTTCAGGTAAGACTCAGAATCAGCCATACAATCTGAGCCTATGTACTTCTGATTTTAAATGTGTAGGTACTGTTCAAATGTTATGTCTTTCTGCATGTGGGTAGTGGCATCAGAGGTGGAGCAGACATCCTGGGTAAGTGGGAAGGCAATGCAAACTCTTTTTCATGCGTCTTCTGTGCCATGTGGGGTGGGCATGACTGGGACTATACCATCCTGTACAGTGGAAACTGTCTTTTAGATGTACCTTCCTTGTTTGCTTGTTTACAAAACTACAAAATATACTAATCCACACAACACGTACTACATACAATTCGTACAATACGTCTCAAACAGATCAAAAGTGCCCAATTTGAACATGTCATTATTTATTAGTAGTAGTAGGACCTTTATCATCATTAAAATTACTTTAACGTATTAGGAAGCAGAAGAAAATTAATAGCTTCCAGAGTTGAGAATATGACACAGTGTTCCGCTAAAGTTTACTACCTGAATGATGATATTGACTGGGCGGCAACTGTTCAAGGACTATTAGATTCAATTCATATATATACACTTAATTTTGTTTCTTGGTTTCCTTGCCACTGTTGTACTTTATTTGTTTAAATATTACTGATATGCTATACAAAACTTCATAGCTTCACCAGAGCCAGTTTCCTACACTCAAAATGTAGACGTTTGCTTCAAGCTGCAGTCCTAAACACAGTGACTATGGACACAAAGGGGGGGGGGATTCTGAGTCAACATACATAGAAATAGGATTGTGCAAACTAGGTGTAAAAGGAATCTAAAATCAGTCACTTTCACTTGGCATATTAGCCTACCTTGCCCAAATTGTGGATGTGATACACATACAGCGGTACCTCGTGTTACGTACTTAATCCATTCCAGAGGTCTGTTTGTAACAGGAAACCTCTCAAAACATGAGGCGCACTTTTACTAATGGCGCCTCCCACTGCTGCTGCGCCACCGGAGCACGACTTCTGCTCGCATCCCAGGGCAAAGGTCGCAACAAGAGGCATCTACTTCCAGGTTTGTGGAGCATGTAACCCGCAGCATTCATAAGGGGGACGGTACGTAACATGAGGTACCACTGTACACACACATACACAAAAATATCTCACACACATGATAAATAAACATAGACTCTCAGATTTCACACACATTTTTGCTATTTTACAGCTCCTTCCCAAATGCTCACATACTAATAATTTCAGAATTCAGCATGCATTGCTGAATGCATTTTGTCAAGCACCCAGGCAGTGGCGTAGCGTGGGTTCTCAGCACCCGGGGCAAGGCAAGTAATTTGCGCCCCCTAACCCGTGGATTTTAGCACTCGAGTCTCTTCCGTGCCCCCCCCAGATGTTGCGCCAGGTGCAGCAGGCCCCCCTGCACCCCCCACGCTACGCCACTGCTCCCAACACAAGTCTTCAGGACAGCCATCCGAAGGCTGGCGCGGGGAGAAGGTCTCTCCGCCCCACCGCCAGGCTTTGGAGCATCCCTCTGAAGGCTGGTGTGGGGAGAAGGTCTCTCCGCCCCACCGCCAGGCTTCGGAGCAGCCTTCCGAAGGCTGGTGCGGGGAGAAGGTCTCTCCTCCCCACCGCCAGGCTTCGGAGCATCCTTCCGAAGCCTGGCGGCGGGAGGAGGTGTCTCCGCCCCAACGCCAGCCTTCGGAGGAGGTCCGAGGACAGTGGGGTTCCTGCTTCCTCAAGGATGGCCGGCCAAACGCGCCCCCCCAATGTTGCGCCCGGTGCGGCTGGCACCCCTGGCACCCCCCACGCTACGCCACTGCACCCAGGCAAAAAGGGAAGGTATGCTTCAGGTCTAGATTCAAATTCTATAGTATGGTGCCTGGACATTCCCCCTCCACAGCAAACATCAGCTTGGATAGGGAAACATATTTGGAAGCTGGTGCAGAGGAAAGTGTGAATCTTCCCTCCCCGTCTATCTTTTTGATGAGGGAAGTGGGAAATCCAGTCATAGCTCTCCCACTGAGTTCAGTCCTAAATTCATGAAATACCGTATTAGCAAATAGATACAGATGGAGTAGTATGTAGTACTATTTATTGTATGTACGCCACTTCATATTACAATCAGAGCTGCTTACTGAGAAGCGATTCCTACTGGGTTCAGAATGGCTTACTTATAAGTAAATGAGCAGACGACGAATGACAGCTTTACTTTTCAGTGCTATGTAAAGAAGCCACTGTTATTTATCCAAAGCTGTACAGCTGGGTGGTGTGGACAAAGCAGCACGTTTACTTAAATGTAAACTCAGCAGTAATTGGTTAAAACATAAAGTTAAGAGGTAGCGATATTGGGCATCATATGGTGCAGCAATAAAACTGCTTGCACAATTGCAATGCTAAGCAGGGTCTGGTATGGTTTCAAACTGAGATTCCTACATTGCAAAGGGCTAGATTAGATGACCCTCAGAATCCCTTCTAACCCTATGATTCTAGTGATTTGGGGGCCACATGCAAAATGGATCACTTATAAACGCCATCTCTAACTTATTGAAAGATTCCATCAATGGTGTCTCTGAAAATTTTTACATGTCACTTGGGAAGACAGGCGAAATATTGCCAGTGTACTGGAAGAAGCAAAGATCACCAGTGTCGAAGCAATGATTCTTCAACATCAACTTTGTTGGACTGGTCATGTTTTGAGGATGCCTGATTATCGTCTTCCAAAGCAACTACTCTATTTTGAACTTGAAAATGGAAAGCGTAACGATGGTGGCCAACAAAAGAGGTTCAAAGACTGTCTCTCAAGGCAAATCTAAAGAAGTACAGTGGTACCTCGGGTTAAGAACTTAATTCATTCTGGAGGTCTGTTCTTAACCTGAAACTGTTCTTAACCTGAGGTACCTCCTGTTGCCGCCACTCCACTGCTGCACAATTTCTGTTCTCATTCTGAAGCAAAGTTCTTAACCCCAGGTACTATTTCTGGGTTAGAGGAGTCTGTAACCTGAAGCGACTGTTACGTGAAGCATATGTAACCCGAGGTACCACTGTAGTGTAAACACTGACAACTGGGAAACACTGGCCCGTGAGCGCTCCAATTGGAGAACACTCTTTACCAAAGCTGTCATAGACTTTGAAGATGCTCAAACTCAGGATGAAAGGGAGAAACGCGCTAAGAGGGAGGCATGTTTGGCAAACCCTCACAGTGATCAACTCCCTGCCAGAAACTTATGTCCCCACTGTGTGGATCCAGAACTGGCCTCCACAGCCACTTACGGGCTCACTGTTAAGACCGTGTTCATGGAAGACACTCGGCTACGAGGGATCGCCAAAGATGAAGAAAGAAGGAGGTTCTAATCTCACCACCTCCAGTTGCGCTTTACAGGCACAGCTGAGAGGGGCTTGAAGTACCAAACACGCTTTGCTTTCTGCATCAGGTCCCCAACCTATCACCAATATACTACGGATCCATCAACAACAATACGTCCGTAAACATGTTAAGTTAAATTAACTGAAAACAGCTTGCAGATACTTAATTGGCTTAGGATTTTCTTTAAGTGATTAATTAATAGGTTTAATTTCATAATGTGAAGATCTAAAGATGTTAATGTTTAAGTTAAATTATTTTAAGAACTATGATTTGGAAAACTGTTAAAAGGACATGCAGTGAAATTCAACCAAGGGGAAGCGAGGAAGTCACTAAACAATGTTAATAAGTGTAATTTTTAATAAGGTTATGATTTGTGTTTGTTTGCTCTATGTGTTTGTTTGTTTACAATGTTGTGAAAATCAATAAAAAAATTTTTTTGGCAACAATACGGCCGCACTACCAATAACGCGGATCTGCACCGCGAGGGTTGCGGGGCATCGCGTTGGGGAAGCTCAGCATCTTATAACGGTTCTCGTTCGGCCGGCCCCGCCCCCTCCCTCCAGGCCCCGCCCCCTACTCCGGCGGCTGTTGCGTTCGTCTCCGATTGGCGCTTTCCCGTGGACCAATGGGAAGAGCGGAGCCGCGATCCTACGGGAAAGAAGCGGGCGGGGCCTGGACTGGAGGCGAGCGCAGCGATTGGACCGGGCAGGGGGGCGGAGCCCGCTGTCGGGCCGCCGCCTGTGCGTGGCAGGCGCTCTGAGGGGATTCTGGCGACGCGGGCCATGGCGAAGAAGGTGGCCGGGGTGCCGGTGCTGGTGGCCGGGGTGCTGGTGCTCGGCTTGTGGCCGCGCGGCGCCGAGAGCTCCCCGAAGAAGGCGGTGGCCGCCCGGCTGGCGGCGAAGTGGCCGGCGACGCCGTTGCTGCTGGAGGCCAGGTGAGAGGACGAGAGAGAGGGTCGCTTGAGGGGTCAGCTGAGGGAAAGCGAGGGCAGCTGAGGCGCACCTCCAAAAGGGGGCGAGGGATGACCCGCGTCAGGAACAAGGAGACTAAGGGGAAAGGTTGACCTCGGGATCTGCTGCCCCTGTGGATCTGCCTGCCTTGGGTGGGGAGATCGAGTTGGAATCCTCCGCTCCCACCATCCCACGAGGGTCATCTGGTCCAACCCCCTCTGCCCTGCAGGAATCTTTTGCCTAAGGAAGAATGGACAAAATTTAACGATTATTTAGCTAAATGTGTTAAGTTAAACTAATTGGAAATAGCTTGCAAGCAACAGATTGGCTTAGGAATTTATTTAAGTTAAGTGATGTTTCACACGTACAATTTCGAATTGAAAAGATATAAGGATGTTAATGGACTAAATTAAGTTTATAAGAATTAAGATTTGGAAAGCCGTTATAAGGATATGCATGGAAATTCAACCAAGGGGAAGTGAGGAAGTCACTTAACAATGTTAATAAGTGTAATTTTAATAAGGTTATGATTTATGTTTGTGTGTTTTGTTTGTGTATAATTTTGTGAAACTTAATAAAAAAAATTGGGGGGGGGGAGGAATCTTTTGCCTAACATGGGACTCGAACCCGCAGCCCTCATGCCCTACCTGTTGAGCCAGCACTCCACAAACTCGGCATCCCAGGTGTCGGGTACAAGTCCAATCATCATTCCTGGCCCTGCGAGCGAGGGATGCTGGGAGTTGTAGTCCAGCGACAGCTGGGGTACCCAAGGTTGAGAAGCACTGGACTGTGCAACCTCCAACCAGGTCTCCTGGTGGGAATTCAGTGGGGATTGGGAATCACAGCTCTCCCGGCTGGGGCTGGTGGACGCTGAGGGAAAAGGACCTCAGGGCAGTCCGATTGGGAGAAGTGGAGACTTCCGGTGCCAGGGAGTGTAGTGCAGTGGTTAGAGCAGCCTTTGTCAGCCTTGTGCCCTTGGACTGCAGACACCATCAGCTCCAGATAGCGCACCTGGCAGGAGTTGGTGTACGTTGTAGTCCCAGCAATATCTTGAGGGTGCCAGGCTGGTTAAGTCTGGAGAAACTCCTTCTGAAATACTCAGCCTTGAAGGTCATACTCTTTCACCTACCTCACAAGGCTGTTTTGAGGAGAAGGGAGGGACAATGAATGCTGCCTTGGAACTAACTTGTAGGAAAGTTGTGATATACATAAGCTGAATGCTGTGATGTATGTAACATTAATTGTCCATGGAAGTCCAGAATTTCAATTGATTTAGGATAGTTTCCTTGAAAATCCATTGGAGTTTATGGAATGATTTAAGGGCCTGTCCCAAATATTTTAATGGCATGTTAGGGAGATTGTTCCAGAGAAAGTGTCTTGGAGTTGTAATCACAAACCAAATAAGTGCCCCTGCATTCCAGCCCTTTTATAGTACTCGTATGAGTTCATTTGCCTTATTGCTATCTCCATTAAGAACGTGTAGCCACGTGGTAAAATACTGAGGTCAGATATCTTACATATCCAGCAGTATCAAAAATAACAAGAAGCAAGTATGGGTCTTCTGCATCTGGCATGCCCATGAATCTTGTTCCAATGCCATAGCATGCCAAAGTGATGTAGTGTAAGAACCTTATTTCAAATAATTCTACATGTCATCAATAACAACTTAATACCTCAAGATGGCTGATCTTTATATTCTAGCAATTTGACCAATGTTGCCACACTGTGTGCACGCTGCATATAACTATGTAAAAAATTTCCCACCTCCTTTTTTATGCTGTCATAAAATAGAAGAAAATGAATTGGTGTGTTTAAATAGCATTATTTTCTGCTATGTTAAACCAGAAATGCTACTTGCTATTTAAGCTTATGAGTGGTCCTCAGTTTGGCATCCTGCTCCTTTTCCTGCCACCCCCAAAATAGATGCATTTGAATTTGTGTTGTGTCTTAGTAATAAATAATCCAGTAGTTAGTCCATGTCTTCTGGGATTGTGCCCTTTTACCACAGTTTGAGACAAAATCCTATCCCAAACAAACTTTTCATTGCAGAATTTGCACAGAAGTAGATGTAGGCATAGCCCTTCTAGGACTTTGTCACCTGCACATCAGTAAACAATGTCTTCCACTATACCATTTTGTTTCTATAAAAAAGAAGTATAAAATATCACAAAGAACAAACCTTGTTTACAACTCATGGTATGTCTGAAGTAAGGTAAACTATAGAGCTGGGTTTGGATGACACATTAAGCCAAATTATAACTCAGCCCAAGGAGTGTAACAGCCATATCTCCTCTTTGGGAACCTGTGCGTTTGCGCTAAGCCATGGTTTGCTGTGGCATTACATGCAAATGAGTCACTCTGTGCAAAAATACACAACTTCTGAGCAATTAGGAAACAGCAAGAATGGTTAGATCATGTAACACAGTTATTGTCAATAGTGGTATGAATATCACATAATTTAAAAGTAAATTAAATAAAATACATTTATGTAGTTAAAATTTACTAGTTTAATCTGTGCAACATCAGAACTTAGTTCCAATTGTATATGATTCAGAGTTTTCCTTAGCAATGAGCATTCAATATACCTCTTGTACAATACCATAAAATTTTGCGCTGTATGTGCTACGTGTATGGAAGAATGAGGCAACATAACTTGCATGTCTCATCATACTCAGTTTTCATCCACTCCTTGGCCTGCCTGCTGAGCTCATGGGTGACTGAATGTCTTTAAAGTCATTCAGAGTTAATTGTATAAATCCAATTTCACTGGTGTGCTTGCTGAGTGTGTCATATGTACATAGCAATTCTAAATAAGTTTAATTAGAAATAAGTCCTACTAAATTTAACAGGATTTATTCTGCAATAAATATGTTTAAGATTGCAGCTTTTACCTCAGTTTCCTGTCTGTAAAGTGAGAATTACATCCTGCAAACCTAATTTGAGCAAGTGCTATACTGCATAACTGAATGAAAACATCTCTGCCTTAGTTGTTCAGTCTGCATTGTTTTTAAATCTACCTTTAATTGTTTTTGGACTTAAGAAAAACCTGTCTTAGCTGTTTTTATTATATATTTGTAAATTTCCTTAAGGGGCATGTAGAAGGGGATTCATTAATCAATTAATTCATAGGTTGACAGCTTAATACAAAATATACTTCCAGGGATCCAGTGCTCAGGCTATGTAGATTATGTCTTGTTGTTGGTTGCTGACATGGGTTATTATTCTGCAGAACGTTTGCTATGTAGTGTTGTTCTACTGATCCCAAAGGACTTCTACAATTTTGGGGTGAGAAGTAAATTATGTCTTTAAATCATTTAGGCTTTTTCAAACACTTAGGGAGAATTGGCACAGCAACATCTTCTGGGATGTGTAAGGTTAGGATCCCACAGATCCCTAGCTGAGCTGGGAGGTTCCCAGTGGATTTGGGCTACACCTGCTTGGCTTCTTCATCCTTAGCTCAGCTGGAGATACACTGACATATCACCCCCATCTGTCTTAGCTGGATCCCATTTTACTGAGTTGAGCTCAGTGGATCTTAAACTGGTGTAAGCCTTGAAAAATGAGTTTTCTAGAGGCATGGTGGGGTCAGTACTGGAAAGGCTTGATCCTAAGCCCATTTAGCTCAGTTACGTGTCCTGGCAACCTGGGGTAAATTAAACCAGGAAAAAGAGTAGTGTAATTCAAACACAATTTTAAAGACTTGTTCCCCCTCTGCCTGGTTTAGGTGGGCTCTGCTAGCAAAAGCCCCATTTCTGAATGGAGTTTGGATCCGGTGTAATTTTTGCACCAGCTTAACTGATGCCAGGCCTGCTATATGCCAGCTGCTTGTGTATAGGATCGCTCACTTGGGCTTCTTCTCAAAATGGTTGTTTGTGTCTTATGAGTTATACTAATGGATGAATTATTACACACATTTTTAACAGTGAATTCATTGCAGAAGAAGGCAATGAGCAATTCTGGCAGTTTTTGGAAACGGTGAAAGAATTAACATTATACAGGAAAGGAGGTAAGTTGTGTTTGTTGTGTGTATCCAGACTGGCAGACCTTTCTGTAAATTGTACTGTGTAATAGTGTTAATAGTGTGCATGCTTTCAACCAAGAGTGGTTAACTTGGGACTCTCCAGTTGTTGTTGGTTTACAACTCACCCACCATCCTTGACTATTACTGGTGCTGGCTGGAGCTGATGGGAGCTTTGTGGTTTTTAAAAATCTTGCCTTTAAGTTGTGTTTTAGGAAATTTTTATTCTTTTTTATGCAAACCACTTAGAGATTTGATTATATTAAGCAATAAAATATGTTATAGATAAATAGTCCAACAACATCTGGAGAGTCACTTTAAATGCTCAGTGTATTCTGCAACCTGTCCTTAGTAGCGGTTCACTTTCTGGTTTCTTCACATTAAAATAAGAACGTTGAGACAGTCCAAGACATGTTGATGCCTGAAGCAGAAAATCAGAATGATATCCTCCCTTCCAAAAATCCACTGCATAAAGTAGGCTGCCTTGCCCTGGCTGATACCTGGACTTTGCAGTCAGCCACTGATTAGACAGATGGATAGCATGGACAGGTCCTTTTCAGTGGTGGGTCTGTACCTCTGAAACTTATTTCCTCAGCAGATATGTAGGGCCTCCTGTTCTAAGAAGAAGAAAAAATTCAGAATATTTTTATTTCAGTCTCTCTTATTCATCATGATATTGGAATTGCTGTTGCTCAATTTTTAGGGGTGTTAATGTGGTTTTCATGGATTCTGTAGGTGATTATGCCTTACAAAGTGGTATGTAAATATAGTAAGCAAGAAAATAAATAAATAAATAAATAAATAAATAAGCAAGCAATGGCTTTTTAAAATATTTGCCCAAACCTTTTTCATGCCCCCGCATCCTTATTTATATTCTGCATCATCTTCTTAGTTATCAGAGATCTTTTAAAAAAGATTTCTGATCTAAGCATCCCAGCATTTGTTGGTGGGGAGGGGAAGCAGCATGAAGGAGGGTCTTGATTTTGGCCTTATGAGTGAGCCTTGCCACTTGGCAATTTCATAATGTCATATCCGGGTTCATCCTCTTTTCCGTTCACCACATGAAGTTACTGATAAATGTGTAGGTACAGCATTTTTGTATCTATAATAACCCAGAGCTCTTTTCTGCAGCACATCAAAGGAGGCGACTGGAAGGTTTTGTTTCTGTTTGTAACAAACCATAGTTCCCCATTACCTTCAAACTTGGAGAAAAGTGATTTGCTTAAACGCTTGCTACTGAGAACAAACAAGAATCAAACAATAGTTTCAGATTCTTATTTACTAATTAGCTAAAACAATGTTCTCCAAGTTTAGATGTAGCAGTGAATCAAACATTGCATGCTAATTTTAATTGTGTCCAGTCATTTGGGCACATCACAACATTTTGTTTGTTTTGGGGATTTATATTCCTCCTCTAAATACCCATGGTGGCTTCCATTAAATATTTTTTTTAAAAAAAAAATCCACAGAAGGGGGCGTCTACACCTTCTGATGTTTGCTTTGTACAGGTTTGTGCATAACTCTAAACTATGGTTAGTGCACATCAAGATTTATAAACCAGCAGCACACCATGGCTTACAGGTGAGGTTTGTTCATGTTTAATAAACCATGGTTAGGCTGCTGCTATGGATTCAAATGATCTAATAAACTGTAGCTTAACATTAAGTGCGAATCACATCATGATATGGTCCTAGAGTTGCATACTGTTCTCTTTAGGTCATTGTTCCTCCTTAGTCACTCCCCACCTCCTGGGACTGGAGAGTTTTTCACTGTCCCAAGCACTAAGAGGAAGGAACAAGGTGCCACAGCTGGTCCTCTTGTCTCCATACTTACGTGTTATGGTGAATTAAAATATTTCCACCCACCCCAATCAAACTGCCACACAAGCTGGCTGCCATTAAATATGGTTGTTACAGAATTGTTGTCTTTATAATCTTTAGTCCTTGGGGACTTGCCCAGGTGTTCAGTTGGGATGGCAGCTGTAATTGCTGTTTGTTAAAAGAAAATTATATGCATAACCACTCAGTGGAATAGCAACCTGTTTTCTGTCTTTTGTTTATCTGTACTAGTACTACTTTATTTTTTCCTTTTCCACATCACTGTCTGTCTTGTCTTCCTCCATTTTCCTCTTCGCTTTTTCAACAACACAGCACTTTTTGCTTGCTAGTTCATAGGATTTCAGGCATTCACCTTAGCTTGGGCCATTTTATTTGGTAAAATGGTTAGTGATTAATACATAGTAATGCTCTCTGATGTATGATTCAACTTCTGCACCACTCTTTTCAGATTGGCAAGAGAAACCAGTTCACAAGTCAATATACCTGCCCTTTGATGGACACTTAATAGCATGTTTTATGTTTAATTTGTAAGCCCCCAAGTAGAGAAATTGTACTTTGTATTAATAAAAAATTTAGAATTGGCCAATCATCTGAAATCCTACAACTTTCTATATTCCAGATATTTTTATTTGCCAACACGTAATTGTAATTCAGTGATTTTTGGGACTAGATGTTAACATCTCACTTGTATTTCTTTTCCTTTTTTAATACAGTCTCGGAGCATTCTTATTACAACTTAATCCTGAAGAAAGCCGGACAATTCCTTTCAAATGTGCAGATTAATCTTTTGAAATTTTCTCTTTCCTTACGAGCACATTCCCCAACCATTCAGATGTTTCAGCAGGTGTGTAAAATGGGCTGGTACAAGCTAGGAATCTGGATATGGCTTTGGTTCACTTGCTAAAGAGGGGCTTTCAAAAATGGCTCCTCATTGTGGCTGTTGTCATACTGCAAGCCGTTCTCTTGCAGAAGCTTGCAGCATGGCTAAGAACGCTTTCTTCATACTGCTGCAACCCTCCCTTCCAAAATGTTTTGTGGTAGCGTGATGGTCTGCGTGCTAAGCTGCTGTAGAACTATAGTGCTGCGTGGAAGGGAAAAAAGACCAGAGGGATGGATTTACAGTAGCATCCAAGTGATGGTGGTCCTTAATCTCTAGTACAGTGGTGCCTCGCAAGACGAAATTAATTCGTTCCGCGAGTTTTTTCATCTTGCGGTTTTTTTCATCTTGCGAAGCACGGAGTCGGAAAAGTTTTGGAAAAGCTTCAAAAATCACCAAAGTCTTCAAAAACCTCAAAAAAGGCTACCACACCGCGTGCTATGAGTTGCTCCTCAAAGTCAAGTCGCAACTGTATTAACGGTTTTAAGAAAAAGGAAACAAACTTGCAAGACCCTAGGGAAAATCGTCTTGCGAAGCAACTCAAAAAACCAAAAACCCTTTCGTTTTGCGAGTTTTCCGTCTTGCGAGGCATTCGTCTTGCGAGGTACCACTGTAGTGTTGTTGATATTGGTAGGACTGGTCTGGAGAAAAACACTATTTGCTTTACATACATATGACCTCTTCAGGTGATATTCATCTGCAGTATATAGTTCAGTGTGAACGCAGAAGCAAATCTCAAATCGGTCCCACGCCATAGAGATACTGGCCTGGCTTGCATGCAGTGCTGAGCGAAACCATGGCTCCCAAAGAGGACATAATGGCTGCTTTGCTCCTCCTTGTCATTATGATATTGTGCTGTGTTGACCCAAGTCTCTTGCAAGACAAACTGCAAGCTGCAAAAAAAGACCTAGGAGTTTGTGGTTTGGATGTGAAAGCTAAACCACAAGCATGGATTTGGATGTCATGCTAAGCCAAAGCACAGCTTAGTACATTGGCAAAACAACTTTGGAGAAGAAAAGCTTCCATGATCTCCTCTCTGGGAGCCTGCCCATTTGCAGTAAGCCATGGTTGGGCTTAATGTTATGTGTGTAAGACAATAATGAGTGATCCAGGAAGACTCTGTATTATAATAAACACATGGTGTCCCATTTCATTTCTTCATTTCTGCCCACTAATGGGGTGTGTGCAGAGTTCAGCCCCCTAGATTACAGGTTGTCCACATGTGCTTTAGAACTAACAAATTCCCTGTGATGTCTAAATGGGAGACTCTCTCCCCACCCCAACTATAGTTAGTTAAAACAAAATATGGTCAAACAACTCACCTGGCTCAACAGAAAATGCTGCAAACATGCACTTACTGATGTGAAAAAGAAAGCTGTATCCTATTGATGTTGACACCAAAGCTGAGTCTGATCTTAAAGTGGGTATTTCTGAGGGTATTTTGGGACGTAGAAGAATAGACATGGTAACTATGAATTTGCCTATCAGCAATTTTATAAAATCAGCTGATACTTTATAAACTAGTTTAATAAAGGGTGTCCCTGTCATGTGAAGTAGGCACATGTTTCTGCAAAAGTTTGTATTAAAACTGTCCAAAGATTATGTATTTTGACCTCAACTGGAGTTGGGAAATGTGAGAAAAGATGATAGCTTCCCTGTTTACTTCTGTTATTTCCAAAAAAGGTGTGTTTTGTTATCTTAATAAAAAAAGAAAATTGATTTCTAAAACATCCAAATAACTGTTAATGGTGGGCATTCTGAGATAGGATACATTGGTGTTACTTGTAGGGCTCCGATCTTTTCATTATTTTCTCCTCACATACTTGGTACTTAGACGCACAATGTGATAGCAGCTGATGAGCTGTTTTAATCAAAGGAAGGTGCATTACTTTTAGGATGAAATGCAATTACACCAGCTGGGTTGAGTGTAATTGTTGAAATATTAGATTGCAGCTGATGAGCCGCCACCGAAAGGTTGCAGTGCATTTGTGGTTATCCATGGGAAGAGCACCTGTAAGACTAATGAAATTTGGAAGCTTCTGAAGAAAGCTGCTACAAGGTAAATATAGTGAGCTATTTTGAACGAACAGTTCTTAAAGCTTTTGTTCCACAGCATCACATTTTTATTTGTTTTGGCAGCACACATTTACCTTTGTACCTGGATATTGGGACTCAGTGATACATGTTGGTCAAAGATGCCACTTTGAGTTGCAGCTGTTGCTTTATCTCAGGCGCCTGGGAGGAGTGATTGTCTGCAATCCTTCTTCCATATGAATTTTACATTTCAGGCAGTGCATGTGAGTTCAGCTCCATCTCTTGGTCTGCTGCCACCTCCATCCTATCAGGTGGCTTCCCCTGACACTCCAAGAGTTCTGATTCTCTGATTCTGCAAGAGAGTGTTGAGTTCTGCCCATGGAACTGTGTGGGATTGCCACATAACAGCTATTATTTTCTTTTTTAAAGATTGGTGGAGCTTTTAAAACCATGAGAGAAGTAAGATGTTTCTGTGAGATACTACACATTGCACCGTCTCATTTAGAAATATTAGCCAGGCTGTCTAGTGCCTGCCACTAATGAAATTTGGCAATTTTCAAACTAGCCGACTAACTTTTCTCTGACCCAAGTGGTCACGTGTGTGGTTCTGACACAGATTATATGGATACAGGATTATACCTGTGGGATTACCACGCACATTACCACACACACTGAGACAGAATGTGGCTGATATGACATTAACAGATGCGTTATGGAAAACCAGGCTAGTTTGAAACCAGCCTCATATAACCAACACGCATAAGTCAAATTAATGCACTTCCCCTTATCTTGGGAGGAGATCTTCCTGAGAAGCTCTGTGTGTAAAGAGGTTTGAGCTGGTTGTTCCATCTCAGCCACATGGTTCTCACCAGCCACTCCTGAGTTCCTTTACAGTAATTTAGGAACTTTCACCACTTTGTAAGCTAACTTTTACTGCCTGTGCAACTTCTGACTGATGTCTGGAAAAGCACATGAACCTAACCTTTGAAGAGTTTGTAAGTAAACCAGTTTTTAACTTATAAACGTGTGGTCCATTCCTATGCTGGAACGGAAATTTTGGAACTCACTTTTAAAGGTCTAACAGCCTATATTTCCATGCTTTGCTTTGCTGCATATTTTGTGACATTAAATCTCTGCTGGGGTTCTCTCACCACAGAGTACTTGCCCCAAATTTGGATCTTGGCATCCAGAAACTATCCTTTCTATATATATTTTCCACCAACAATATCCAGCTAAGTCCTACACAGAGTAGACCATTTCAGTCAATGCACCTACCTTAGCCATGTCCATTAATTTCTGTGACCATCCTCTGAATAGAACGTAATATTGAATGCAATCCATAGATATACATGATATACATTTGCACGTGCACACACACAAAAAGTGACCTTGATATGCACTGGCTTCTGGCTCTCTACTTGCTTGCAACATTTGAAGGCTACTTTGGCTGCAGTGATTAGGTGCATTATTTCAGCCCTTCTGATCTTTCCCCAGATCTGAAGACAATGGTGTTTGATCCCATTGTCTGCCAGCCTACATATAATTGATGAGAACTGATACAGACTTCAAAGCATATGCATGCCTAGATTTCTTTGGCTGAACTTCAGCATGTTCTAAGGAACATTACCCCTAGTGTCCCTTAAACTTTAGTTACTTTGGTAGGATAGAAGCACTGTGCATGCTATGAAAATGAACCTTGTGGCTTGTTCCCCCCACCTTGCTCTGCTCTCTGTGGATATCCTGCTAGCAGAATTAGCCCATAAATTGTGAGATTAACAAACTACACATAGTTTAAAATGGCACAGGATTGCAAAGTCATTACATTCTCATAGTCAACAAATTCTTGTTGTTTACAAGGCGCACACATTATGCATAGGATTTTGGCTTGCATAGGAGTATGTTCCACCAGGATGGGATGAAGCTACATGTATGTTTTGACTTCTGGTCATGGTGAGAGTATTGCTACTTTTTCATGAAACAAAGCATAAATTCAACTAGATCGTGAACTGCCCATGTCATCTTTATTGATTGCATTCCCTTTGGTCTAATAGCTACCATGAACGGTACTAAATAAAAAGTCTGCATGTGCTGGATAATTAAAATAGCATTCAGTGCTTTGTGCTTGCAGCTGTGTAGCTTTTTTATCTGTGTCTTGATAAAATGGCTGATGCTGAGTTGCATCTTCAGCTGCTCTAACTTAGCTTGCTCTGCAACCAGTTTTAGCTACTGTGATGTCCTTATCTTAGTATGAAATCCTATATCGGGCATCCCCAAACTCGTCCCTTCAGCTGTTTTGGGACTACAGTTCCCATCATCCCTGACCACTGGTCCTGTTAGCTAGAGATGATGGGAGTTGTAGTCCCAAAATAGCTGGAGGGCTGAGTTTGGGGATGCCTGTCCTATATGGTACTTCCTTATCTTAGAGGAAGCCCCATTGGACAAAGTGAGTTTTACTTCAGAGTAAAGATGTATTGGATTGTGTTACATACTTTTGTCAATTGTTCAGTAACCAGGCAGTGAAGTCTCTCCCATTCTGACACACTCAAATTAAGTGATTCCTTTTAAATTGACAAATTATTTGTTCTTAATCCAAGGCCCAAGCCATATCTGTTCAAAGGAGATCATAAATTCCCTACGCTTAATGAGACCGGCCCAGTAGTGATCCTTTATGCCGAAATGGGTACAAAAGACTTCGCTACATTTCACAAAGTTTTGTCTGAACAAGCACAAAAAGAGGAAATTGTTTACGTTCTTCGACATTTTGTCCAGGTAAGTGTGTGTGCAGAAGGGATATAGTTAACTGCAATTGAATTAAAGTTTGTTTAAACCTTTCCAAATGTCCACGAAGCCCCGTTGTTGCATACTTTGTTGTCAGTTTCAAAGCTTTTCAGCCACAGTTTGCCACAAAAGGGGAACACTGGGGCTTTTGGCCTTGTGCCATACTTATGGGTTTCCTATATATTCCTTCAGATATAACACAGTATATTGAAATTAACAGGAGAATGACTGGCTTCAGATGAGCCTACAGTCAGCCACCGGAGAACTGATATATCTAGTAACAATAATAATAATAATAACAACAAATTTTATTTATATCCCACCCTCCCCAGCCGAAGCTGGGCTCAGAGCGGCTAACAACAGTAAAATGATAAAGCATTCTAAAAGGATGTTGTAAGGAAAGTAACAGGTGGCGTTTTATTGAAAATGGTTATTTTTCCTTCACCCCCATTGTTTTTAAGTTCCCATGGTGGGTGGCCAGATGCAAAAGAGGACAGGGTTCCTGTGCCTTTCATATTATAAAACATCTGCTACAGCTCCCACTTCTGCAGAACTATTAAACTACTGTCTTTTGCATCTGTTCATCCTATTAGTGAAGCACTTCCTCCCTTCTTTCCTCTAGAATGTTCTTTACAGTATGTCAGAATTCTTCCCCTGTACAAGCACAGACTGCAAACCACATGCGTATACCGCATCAAGCATCCTCCAAGTTAATATTGCATTAATTGGATCCTGACATTCAGTCACAAGGCCTAACTCTGATGTGAAGTCGTTGGTTTTTTTTAATTGAAGTCAACTAGGCTGGTGATGAAAACTCTGTGGAGCAGAGACCAAAGAAAGTGTGCATGGATTAGTGTAGTGTCCGAAGTTCAAAAAAATAATCTGACCCTAACTTTATGATGATGATGATAATGATATTAATAATAATTTGTACCCCGCCCATCTGGCTGGGTTTTCCCCAGCCACTCTGGGTGGCTCCCAACAGAAAATTAAAAACACAATAAAACATCAGACATTAAAAACTTCCCTAAAAAGGGTTGCCTTCAGATATCTTTTAAAAGTCAGTTAGTTGTTTATTTCTTTGACATCCGATGCGAGGGCATTCCACAGGATGGGTGTCACTACTGAGAAGGCTCTCTGCCAATAGAAGGTATTCTTTCCGAATGGAGGCCTCTATTAATTTTAGATTAAAATCCATAGTTCTTGTCTAATGCCTGCTACAACTCACAGTACAATGCTATATGACGTACCGTATATTTCATCCCATAGGATGCACCTAGTTTTTTTTTGGGGGGGGAATAAAGGAAAATCCCCCCCTTTATTCCCCCCCCAAACCAGGTCGGGGAATCCAAACCAGGTCGGGGAACAGCGGGATGGCGGCGCTGCGCCTCCCCGCTATCCCCCGAGCTTGTGGGGCTGCCTGATGTCTGCCCGGCGCGCGGGGCGCTCTGCTTCAGGGTGCCCCGCACGCCGTGCAGCAGGCTGCTATCCGCAGCCTAGGGAGCCCTGTGGGAACTCCCGCAGGGCTCCCCAGGCTGCGGATGTCTGCCCAGCGCGCGGGGCACTCTGCTTCAGGGCGCCCCGCGCGCCGTACAGCAGGCTGCTGTCCGCAGGCTGCGGATAGCTTCCTGAAGCCTGGAGAGCGAGAGGGGTCAGTGCGCACCGACCCCTCTTGCTCTCCAAGCTTTGGCGAAAGCCTGTATTCGCCCCATAGGACGCACACAGATTTCCCCTTCATTTTTGGAGGGGGGAAAGTGTGTCCTATAGGGCGAAAAATACGGTAAGTCCCTCTGAATTGTATGGGGATTGCGATCAGGGAAGTGGGTATAGGATTGCAGCCTTAACGGGCAATTATTTGTAAAGTATAATCCTGATCTTGTGTATGTTTACTCAGGAGTTCAACAGATTTAAATGTGATTTACTCTCAAGTAAATCTAAGTTTAGAACTTATTTAGAAATGGCAGTACTTAACATTCCTCCCTTCTGTTCTTTTCAAAATGATGTACTCGAGCAGAAACCTAACTCCGAGAAGATGTATTTGTCTGGATATGGTGTGGAGCTTGCAGTAAAGAGTACAGAATACAAAGCGGTAGATGACTCTCAGACCAAAGGTACATTTTTCTCCGGTGTGTGGTATTACTAGAGACATTATCATCACAAAATATTTGGCAGTGTCTAGAATTTTGAAGGCAGTAATCTTCTACATTGCCCCATTGAAGTTAATGGAAAATGTCTTATTGGGTCAGTAATTCACCCAGTATTTGTTTTCCTGACACACACCGTTGGTTGTGATTGCATTTTGTGGGATATGGCAAAAGTAGCCACAGGCGTTGAGAATCAATACAGAAATGTACATCTGTAATTTTTTTGTTGATGGAATGGAAAACTCCTATTTTCTAACTGTATGCCAAACCTGATCTTCCTCCTTTGTCATCTATTTGAGAACCTGTCTTAATTTCTTTCTTCCTCTCATTTTAGGCAGTGAGTTAGTTTCTTTGATAGAAAAACTAGTAATTGTAATCAGTTCTAGAAAGAAAATATATTGTAATATTTTTGTACATGTGTTTTGTTTAGCTACAAATAATGTAACAGCAGAAGGAGCCAATGAGGAAAGTGAAGTCCAGGGCTTTCTCTTTGACACATTAAAGTGAGTTTATGTTAATTATAATTCCATACTGTCATGCTTGCTTTTATAAACTTGTGTTTTTAGTGCTTGAATAAGATCTGTTGCAAAATCATCTTTTGAAATTTTACCTGTTTTATGAAGTTAATTTAAACTGGTAGTTACAAATGTCTTGATGTATGCAAATGATGTTGAAATGTTACTTTTGACCATATTGCAATTGTTTTAAGATCATGCTTCTGTTGAACAATGGATGCATATAGACATTTTCCTGTTGTGCAAATAAATATATTTTATCTTTTTAAAAAGGCATGTGATTTGACCATATGAGGATAATAATACTATGCTTGTTTACTTACATAAGCACATCTTTTTTATTTTCAGTTAGGATAAAACACCTTTTGTGCTGGTAAATGCTTTATATATCATAAAATATCCCCTAGAGAGGAAAGTAACAAACATGAGGAAGAACAAAATTGCACCTTTGCTCAGCATGTCCCTATTTCATACAATAGCATATTTTTGAGTGGAAGCAAAAGCTACCACACTTCGTCACATCATGCAGACCAGGCATGCCCAACTGGGTGATTGTGATCGATTATGGGGCGTCCCTGGTCGATCTTGTGATCCTGGTCGATCGTGCCCCCCCCCCCCAGGAAAAAAGAAGAAAAGAAAAGAAAGAAAGCTCAACAACTTTGGTGAAGTCTTCCTCAAAAAAGCTCCACAACTTTGGTCAATCCAAAGGCCAGATGACTGCCAGCTATAGTGGGAGTAGATTGCATCTCTTAGGAGTTGAGCATGCCTGATGTAGACCATTACATCCTATAAAATACTTGGGACCTTGAACCTGCAATTCCGGAAGCAGGACCTGCACTCATAACAGCAACAACAACACTATTTTCATTCTCATTTTCATTTTTATTAGTAGTTGTATCATTTATATGCCGCCCATCTGACTAGGTTGCCCCAGCCACTCTGGGTGGCTTACATTTTGCATTAACGTAAAAAATCAGCTCCTTATATGATAACAGCTACCATTTTTGCTAAATGTTGGATGTGATACCTAAAATACCTAATATGGGGAAACGGATGGTTAAGATGCAGGGTCCAGTGGCCATGGCTCAATCAACATCCTTTATTAAGAACTAAGGAAAATCAACAAAAATAGATACGTTTATAGAAAATTAGGCACCATTTATTAGCTTTTGTGGGTGTAGCCTATTAATTCCAAGCTCATATTTATGAAGATAAACTGTAATGAAAATAAACCACAAACTAAAAATGTCTTCATATTTTATTACACAACTATCACTGACGTTTGCTAACTGCCCTAGGAGCCTTTTAGGATGTAGAGTGGATTAAAAATACTTTAAATAAATACAAAAATAGAACACATCAAATATAGACGTTGAAATAAATTTCCTCAATGAGTAATAAACGGCTGAGTCACGTATTAGAGAAAGCCTGCTTAAACAAAAAAAGGATATCAGCAAAAGTCTAAAGACCATTACTGGTGGTGTTTAATACTGGTGGTGCCTAATATTTTACTTCGCCAAACCTTTATTGGGCGTTACAAATATAGGCCATCATAAAACATCTATGTACAAAATTTTAAAATATATACAAATAAATAGCCATGTAAAAATATGTAATAATGAGGATTTTCATTGGACTTTCTTCCCACTAAATAGTGCCATTCACCAGAGATACTATTGATAAAAACTCAGCCACTCTTGCAGTTACTTGCGGGTTAATATTAAACAGATAGAATCTGATATTTTCATTGTGCCATGAAGACTACTCCCCAAAAAGGGGATAGCATTCATTTGCGTAGCTGGTTGTACAATGGGCAGTAGAAAAGAATATGTTCTACTGTGGCCAGCACGTTCCAAAAACATCCACAATGTCTATTGTTTCTGGGGATGTTTGAATATCTGCCCCTGCCAAAAGCTGAGGGGGAAATGTTCAGTTGGGCTAATATAAAGGCCCTGCATTGGACTGGAATTATTAATTTTGAAATATAAGTGACCCTGTTATCTGTTGTATTTAAACCATAAAACTTAGGGGAGCAAATTTGATTTACAGCTCTCAATGTTTTGTTTTTCAGTGTTCCTTAATCTGATTTGAATATTATGATAAATAATTGTATAACTATTATAACTTGAATTATAACTTGAATTATGCAAGAGTTCTGCCTAATATCTATAGAAAGGGAGGTACTACTACATGGGAGATCATTACTTTGTACCAGGCTTGGGAGGGTGAGCTGAATTGGGTGAAGGGACCAGCCAAGCTCTCCCAGCTAAACCAGCCTCCTGCCGTTGGTGCAGCACTTTTGCACCCACCAGACGGGCAGGTGTTAGTGCCTCTGGAATTCTTGCCAGCAGTAGCCAGCACAACGCTCTGAAACAGGGTGTTCCAGGGGTGAGGAGGGGCTGAGCTGGCCCATATCTGTCGGATCCTGAGCTGGTTTCACAGTCATTGTGTGACAGCATCAGGCCTATGAATGCTATGCCAGCTCCAGGCTGGCACAGCGACTTTTCTGCCCCCCCCCCACCTTCCACCTTGGCAACCATATGTGGCAGGGCTGCAAATGTGCTGGTGGCTTTGCTGCACTGTAAAGCTGTGGGCTGGGAGAGGGGAAGAGAGAAGATTTGCAGCCTAAAAGTCCCATGCCTAATGGAAGGGAGCGGCCAACTGGAAGGTCAGTTAGCCTACAAAAGCGCCTTTATCTGGTTCCGCTACATAGGGCTGCCACACATCCATAATTTCCTGGGTAGTATTTTTGAGAATTGGTTAAAATGTCCTTGAAAACCCAGGCACATGGCAGCTCATATTGGACTTTCCCCAAAAATAGCTAAAGGCTGCATTTATTTGGAGTTTTTGTCAAATGCTCAACAACTTTGGCCTATATGGTATGGCATTTATTTGGAGTTGGCTCCTATGGTTGCTAACCATGGTCAATGGTAATCAGCGATTGAAACTTTGCTTTGAACCCCGTCTTCAAACTTTGGTTGTGCGGGACAGTAGCATTAATAAGTTCCCCCTTCTGGGTTACGAGAAACATTAAAACTACAATTTTCAAACATTTATCATTGGTCTTTACGCCAACCGAATTATAAGCTCCTACAAGTGTTGTGTAGTATTGACTTGGTTTATGTTTCATAAAATCCAGGCAGAACTATCCTGACCTCAAAGACAATCTTCAAGAGCTGAGGAAATACCTGATTGAAAGTAGTGATGATACAGAGCCTTTGAAGGTTTGGGAATTGTCAGGTAATAACCTTTATACTAGTTGTTTGTTTTTTGGTGTAATACAGTGGAAGAATGAATGGCAGTGTATTTGCACCAGTTATATTGACATCAATGTAATGTTTACAAACCTTGTATGTGCAAAGGGGTTGCTGGTTTTTGGGAAGGCTCTTCTGAGAAAAAAATTCTCGAGGTGTACATTGGGAAATAACTGCTGTGCACACATAACTTTTATCATCCGTGCTAAAAAAATAAAATAAAATGTGAATCCCTTGCTCACACAGGCTCCAGATTAGCCATTGTATTCACAATCTGGATATCCGTTATGCTTCTTTTGCTGTGTTGCTTAAGGAGTATCTCCCAGAACTACATTTTCATGGAATACATTTTCAGTGAGCTGTGTTGATCTCCCAGTGATAATGGTAATTTGCTAGTGTTATGAAAGTATCGTGCTGAAAACCTGAGGGACCATTCTAGATGTTACGCCTAGTTCTAAGTGGTGCAGTGGAACAGGAAATGTGGAGGAATTAATCTCTGGGGCATTTTTTTTGGAACAATGACATCCTCTGCTGGAGCACCAGATACAATCCCCCCACCCACCCACCACTGCCCCTGTTCTCATGCCTCTGGCAAGCGAATGAGATGATAACGAGGCTTTCAATTTCTACTGTTGTTTGTAACATATCACCATAAAGGAAATTGGAGAATGTGGGCAATAGACAGAAGCTGGCTGCTTTTGTTTCCTTTCTTTGCGGTTCTTGCTTCGTGTCAGCAGTTTAAATGGTAACACCTTTTTGTAAAATGGTGAGCATGGCTGATCAAAAGCTAAAGGTTGGACTTTTGTTAAAGCTCAGTGTGTTTTAGCAGGCTGAACCTATGCCGTTAGAAACAAACTCGGCTGAATTTAGTAGCACTTACTCCCAGGTAACCATGCATAAGATTGTACTCCTGCCTCATGGCTGATCAGGCAAGTGATTCCAGGTTAAGCGGCGCACCACTTTCTGCCAGCCCAGTATTCTAGGATCGGCATCAGATCCCATTAAGTTGGGTATTATGCCATGTCTACTAATCTTTGAGGTGTACATGTGTCATAGTAGATCAAGAAAGCTGCCTGAATTTTTTAACTCAGTGGAGTGTGGCTATGGAAGGCTGTCAATATGCGCTTCTGTACTTCAGAATTTATGTCCTAGCATCAACGTGCAATGGGTTTTTTCAGGCTCCCTTCATATAACCGACTTGGGTGGGGCTGGGGAACCAGACACGCAGCTGCTACTTTCAGCAGCCGCCGCACATTTTGGTTCTGTGATCGGATCCTTGTAGCTTTTCTTAAGTTTTCAGAAATAAATCAAGAGATTAATATATGGTCAGACTCAAAACATTTGTCCTGGCTTCATTGACAGGATGAAACACCAAGAAGCATCTATTGTTCTCTTCTGTGAATCTATTTTTAACTAAACAGTTTTAGATTTTATTGGTAAACTGCTGCATCAGATGAACAAAGTGCACATAAAGCTCTTCAGAGAGGCGGAGGGAAGGGAAAGATGTTAAATCTTCCTATCCTGATGACCTGCAGGAGGATCTTGTGTGGCTGAAATCATTGTGGTACAATTTATCTTTACTGTTTCTATTAATGCGGCACAGGAGTAGGCCATGAAGTGTTATCATTGCAAAATAAAAGCCATAATACTACTTTAAAAGCTATTTCGTCATATCTATGATATGTTGAGGATGAGGGAAATTGACCATGAAGCTTGTGGAAGATTAGGCTTTTTTTCATAATACTGTAAAAGTAGCACGATAGGATGCCTTTTCCCCTTTCAGCGTTATTGGTAACAGTTTCTTGTATGCTTTTATGTTACATATAGGATATCCTTTTTGGAAATAAATAAACAAGTTAATGAGAATTAGTTAGTTGTAACTAAATTAAGTTCCATTGCTTTCCCTGGGTCTTATAGCATTATGCATGTCTACTCAGAAGTAAGTCCTATTGAGTTTAGGGCGGATTACTCCCAAGTAAGTGGGTATAGGATTGTAGCTCTACTAAAGGCCAACATTGACTGCATTGCAGAGAGGAAAATAGCCTTGTGCTACTCATGATTCATTAGTTGAATTAGATTTGTTTGTTATAAGCCACTAGGAGTTCAAACAAAATAGATGGAATATAAATTTAATGAAACCTTTTGAAACTGGGCAATATAGCTATTACTGTGTTTCCTCTATAGTTATTATTCCTGTATTCCAGTGTTCCAAAATCTGTGCTACAATAAGCTGAATTCTGTAACCTGTGTAAATAATGCAAATTGAGCACCCCCCCTTTTTTATGCTGCTTTTGAATAATCAATACTATTTTGCCTAACTTACTCTGATTTTTAGTATTCATGAAGAGTGGCAAGAAATTAAATTGGAGTCTGAAACTTCTCCCTCAACTGTTGGAAATTTGGTGTCGCACCTATGCTGCGTTTCAGCAACAGCTAGCAGAACAGTTTCAAGGCTATCATGAAACTTGTTCTGGAAAGTTTAAATTTTCAGAAAGCTTGAATTCTAGGGGTTTTCTGCACTCCGATCAAATCAAATCAAAACATGCAAGCAGTCCTGACAGATGCATGCAGATGAGGTTTGAACAATCAGAAATGCGAGTAGAAGTAAAAGCAGTTCAGTGGTAAGATTTATGTATGCGACTGCAGCGTCAAGAATTTTGTTGGCCCCAAAATGGAAAGAAGAAGACCCGAGGAAAGAACTGGATACAGAAACTCATGGATTATGCAGAAATGGCAAAACTTACCAGAAAAACAAGACATCAAAACTACAAACTTTTTATAAAAGAATGGAAATTGTGTATTGGATATGTACAAATAAATTGTAAACAGATAAGGACATTGGCAGGATTATTGTAATAACCTGCAGTTTCATAAGAGTAAATAATTAAAGTAGTTGAATAAAAAAATAAGTTAATTCAGTATATGTAGGAAATGATGAATATAAATTTAAGGAACCGCAGAAAGAGGAAGAAGGAAGTCGAATTTTGAAATGTTAAAATGACTGTAAAACTATTGGAATGTATATAACTGAATATTACAAATAGTTCAGTGGCTAAGTTCAGACATTCCTACAAACCATTTGGAGAACTGGAAACAAGACATGTGCCGCGTCTGAGTTAGGGCGGTGCAGGCAGTTGCCCCACACAGGGTGCTGAGCCACGGAGGCACAAAATTGAGAAGATCCATAATTGAGAAGATCCATTTTGGGGTTCCATGTTTTGGGCTCGCTCAGAACGCCATGTTAACAAAGATTGCCAAAGTACACACTTGACATGTGTGTACAGCACTCTCTGTAGTTTGCCAGTTCAAATATCATGACAAACTGTGGTTAGGTTGGAAGAGCAAGTACCAACCCTTGCTGCTCTGTTGGGTTGAAATAACCGACAGAAGAGTAGCAAGTGTCATGTGGGAGGCATCTCTCGAGCAAGCCTCGAGGAGTCCCTTTTATTGAATATTACAGCAATTGCCACGTATGTGCTTATTGCTGATTGGTTAACACAAGTACAAAGCAAAGGTTACATATAGGCATTAATCACCAATAGATTAAAGGCTGGGAAAGGGAGCACAGAACTAGACAGGCATGAAAACCTCCTAATTAAATTATAACTAGTGATTGATATAGCAAAGCTTAAACAATTGCATTCTGATAGATGTGGTCAACTATGCATTAAGAACAGGTCAGAGTGTAATGTTTCCATGAACTCAGTATGAACTGAACATTCTGGGATGGTGAGGGAATGTCTTAGTATTAGAACAGTTTGTGTAGCATCATGTGCAGAAGCAAAGCTTAGAAGCAAAGCTTCCCATCATGCCACAGTCATGTGCAGAAGCAAAGCTTACCTTCACTGCTCTGAAGTAAATTGGGGGTCAGCACTAAACAGGAGTCGGAAAGGGAAGCAGCGTATGTGCAAGCCTGCAGCTCATTCATAAGCGGAATAATTTTCTGACTAGAGCCTTTGAGACAAAACAAGCTTAATCTGCTGCCACATCTTACACCTAAGGAAATTATTTAATTACAGCTGCATCTGTAGTATAGTTCAGACTGTTTACTATCTCTGTTCATGGTGACAATTATAACTTGCATCACGGCTGTGTACTATCATAGTAGCCTCTGAGTGCATTTGTGGAAAATGTGTATAGAAATAAGACTGCTGCATTTTTTAAATTGGCTTTAGGGCAGTGGAAGTCACTTACCATTTCAGACGAAAAGATGTGTCAAAGAGTAGTTGAAATGGTACAGTTTTTAATCATATGTTACGATGAATTAATGTATTTTTTATATATTTACCTTGTGGCTTATCTTGTTGCTTTTATTAACAGTGTGTGCAAATGACCTGATTGGCTAATGATGAATATAATTCTATTTACAGTTGTTACTTATATACCCCTGTCTAGTCAACATATATATGCTCCAGGCATGTGACCATAGTCAAGGAATTGGGAGTTGACCCTAGGATTTCCTCTTCCCTTCTCTCCCTAAATTCTACCTGCCAACATAACTGTAGCTGATCGTTAGATAAACATTGACCTTCAAGTTAATTAAAGCCAGACAGGTTTGGCTATTAACAAATGTTTTAAATCCATACCTAAGGTTCTTCAGTGAATGCTTTGTTTTCTTGTAGACATTAGTTTGCAAGCAGCCTCTCGAATTCTCTCTGTGCCCGCTTATAATGCATTAAAAGTCATGAAGGACATTGCACAGAACTTCCCAGTCAAGGCCAGGTAAGGCTAATGTTATTTCCAATTACAGTGGTACCTCGGTTTAAGAACAGTCCGGTTTAAGAACAATTTGGTGTACATACTCCGCAAAATCGGAAATAGTGTCTTGGTTTGAGAACTTTACCTCAGTCTAAGAACGGAATCCGAACGGTGGAAGGGCACCGGCGACGGGATGCCTCATTAGGGAAAGTGTGCCTTGGTTTAAGAATGGTTTTGGTTTAAGAAAGGACTTCTGGAACGGATTAAGTTCGTAAACCGAAGTACCACTGCATATTAATGAATGTCTGGATTTTGAGAGTTTCTTTTGAAACTTTATTTACATTTTTATCCCACCCTTCTTCCAAAGTTATTAGGGCAGCAGATGTGACTTTCTTTCATTTTATTCATTCACCAACCCTAGGAGGTAGAAAGTGACTGGTCTGAGTTGAGCTTTCTGACCAAGTGGAATTTTAGCCTGGTCTCTCCAGTCCAAGTTCAGCACTGTTGTCCACTACAATATGCTAGAGTAGCCTTCCAATAAACTCTACAAAAGTTGCTAGCCTGACTGCTGTCATATATCTATGTAAGTTGTCTGTGTCAATAAAGAAAATCAGGATCTACCCCACATCTTGCCTTGAAGTTGATTCTTATCATGTGACCAGGAAAGTGTTTTTTAACAAGCCTAAACAACAGTTAATAGAATTCAACAGATGGAAGGATCCAGTATGTAAATCCAAATGCTAAGTCTTAAATGGCCCATTGGGTGCAAGTTGTCAAATTAAGAAATATAGCCATGATCATTCATGCCACAATAATAGGCAGTTCTTTGTCATCTTTCTATATCAAGAGATTACTCATAAGAGCAGTGAAGCTAGCTTTCCAGTGTTTATACAACTGGTATCATGTCGAGATTTCCTTCATTAGCAGACATTGTCATGATTGTAAGTGAACATTTTATAGCGTTTTTCGTGGATAAAATGCTTTACAGTTCTTATCTCGTTTACCCTTACAACAACCCTGTGGGTCTCCCTCTGCTACAAAAGCCAAATTTCTTTCCCTACTGTTCTATCAAACAATACGCTATTGTTACAGTCTGCGATGCCTTGAATCCCCAATACAATCCCATACTTATTTGACATTGCAAGGCACAGCTGGCTGTAGTTTTTGAACTATTGTGACAACCCTTAGACAGAATAAGGCGGAGATGAGAGTGCATGGTTGATGTTAGACACGAGCAGTAATTTCTGTCGTCTGGAAGAAACTTGAATAACTTTTCTTTGTTCCTGTTTGAATACATCTTGCATAAAATTTGTATTTGAGCATATAACAACTGTTGAAAATGATGCTTAGGTCTATCAAAAGTCTTTTCTAAAAATCTTTAATAGTCATTTTACTTTAGAAGAAAAGTTTACAAGTCTTACTAGATAGCAAGAAATTGAGAGTGGACATCTGCTTTGAACATGCCCTCACATGTCACAGAGGGAAAAGCCTAGTTTAAGAAACCATAGCTCAAGCTAATTGTAGTTTCCAGTTCAGAAGTTAACTACAAATTGGTTAGCTTAAACCAGTTGTTTCATTGTGGTTGGGTGTTAGAGGGGATATATTGAGGGGATATCATTGCATGCAAAACCTTGCCTATGGAGTACTTTATTCCCTCAGAATAGGTGGGGGAAATGCCGAAACACAGAACAGTTCATGATCTCTGACTTTTTCAGATCCCTGACCAAAGTGTTAGTGAACCTGCAAATGCGGAAAGAAATAAAGGAAAATCAACAGGTTTGTTATTGTTCTTTTTATTATACAAAATAATGCAATTGATTATACTGTGTCAAGGGATGCATATATTATACAATGCTGGGAGATAAACGTATTATGATGTAACTTAAAAATGTAAGCAGCAGAATTTCTAAATGTGGACTTGCTCATCAGTTGCAGTCCTTAGCTTCTCATGACACCTTCTGCTCAAATATTGCATGGCATGGCCTGATTTGCTGAGCAGCCCTTCCAGCTACAGTGAGCGATGAAACTTAGACCATTGATGTTCAGATGTTACCTTCAGGGCTTGAGCTTTAACTCTGAACTAAGCTGCTTTAATTGGAGTTGAACATAAATCAGTTCAGTACCCAAATGTCTGCATGCAGGATAATTTGCTCTGTCGATAATGTATTTTAATGTATTGCAGAATTATATTTCCCTTAACGCATGGGTCATCTGAGATCTATGTTCTTCAGTGTATGTTTTAAAATATAATTCTCCTTCCTCAGCTTCACCCCTATCATCCTAGATCAAGTCAGTAATCTTCAGCTACTGTCCCATTCCAAACAGCCCCATGTTTGTGAAGATTGCTTTGTTCAGGATTCATTTTCTTATACAGTGGTGCCCCGCAAGACGAAAAACTCGCAAAACGAAAGGTTTTTTCGTTTTCGAGTTGCCTCGCAAGACGAATTTCCCTATGGGCTTGCTTCGCAAAATGAAGCTTGCCCCGCAAGCTCTGGGGACAGCGGGTCTTCCCCGCTGTCCCCGGACCTCTTTTGAAGCAAGGGGCGTCGGGGAGAAGCGATCTTCTCCCCGCAGCCCCAGGTCCGGGGACAGCGGGAAGCGCTTCCCGCTGTCCCGGACCTCTTTTGAAGCAAGGGGCAGCGGGGAGAAGCGATCTTCTCCCCGCCACCCCTTGCTTCAAAAGAGGTCCGGGGACAGCGGGAAGTGCAGCGCTTCTTCCCCGCTGTCCCCGGACCTCTCTTGAAGCAAGGGGCGGCAGGGAGAAGCGATCTCCCTGCCGCCCCTTGCTTCAAAAGAGGTCCGGGGACAGCGGGGAAGAAGCGATCTTCTCCCCGCAACCCCAGGTCTGGGGACAGCGGGAAGCGCTTCCCGCTGTCCCCGGACCTCTTTTGAAAAAACTTGCGGAACGAATTAATTTCGTCTTGCGAGGCACCACTGTATGTATAGTGGATCAGACACTCATTGACACTTCTTTCCGCTCTTCCCTGATTTATATAAAATATGCTTGATTTGCTACTCACAGAGGTGTAAAGAATTTTATTTATTTATTAAATTCCTTGACCACCCTTTATTTGAGGAACTTGTGGATGTCAAGGGTGCGGTACCAGTGATGCGGGCAGAGTTAGGTTATGGACCAACCGCAAGGTCTCACCCCCCCCCTTTCTCTGTGCATAACATGTAGACAACTTCAGGTTCTCAAAATTATCTATGTGCTTTTGGGGGGTCACTTATCCATTTTGATAAACTTGTCAGAAAGACCCACCCTTTTTATCCAACACTACCTATCTGCTGCTAGGTCTGCACTTTTCTTCCTCCCTACCTCCCTCGTGGAAACTATATCTTGCAAAAAATTAATCCATGTGTTGTTGGATTCTATCAGCCCCAGCCAATATGGCTACTGGTCAGGGTTGATGGGAACTGCAGTCGTCCAACAACAGCTGGGAGGTCGGCAGGTTCCCCACCCATGTGCTAAATTATGGTTTCGTGCTGCAAGATTGTGCAGGTATGAGCCTCAGGCTTGCATGCCGTATCCTGATAATAACGTAAAAGCCCGGCTGTGTCTTGGGGACTGGACTGAGGAGGAATGGTGGAGACCTCCCCTCCCTCCTGAACTTCCCAGAGAAGAGGACGGTTGTATTGAATTACAGCCGTGGTTTGAGGAAGGTCACAAGTCAGAGACAGGTGAACAGAAGAGTTGGGAGGTGTTGGGAAAAGAGAAAGGGGGAGACAGAGACAGAGCAGCCAGCTGACACGTTATCGCTGGAGAGCAGTTTTGACCCCCCTTGTCCCAGGACCTGGCGTGCACTGAAAGTGGAAGAGCAAAGGACTCAAGAGACAATTAGCCCCCGGCGGCCACTGTCAGGGGAAGTGCTGTTGCTAGGAAGGGAGGGGGGAGGAGCTCAGTTGGAGCAATTCCAATTTAGGGACAGCTGCATTCCTTCATCGTTCTCTGTGAATTATTAAATAAATCTTGGTAAGACCTCTTATTGTTGGCGAAAGGCCCAGAGCTCCAGCATTCTGTTCTCACAGTGGCCAAACAGATGCATATGGGAAATGCACCAATGGGACCTGAGTTCAGCAGCACTCTTCCCACTTTGTGGTATATAGAGGCATTCTGCGTCTGACCGAGGAGGCAGGACATAGCATAGCTATCACGTTTGGTAATCTTAACCTCCATGAATATGTCTAATCTTCTTTTAAAGCTGCCCAAGCTTAGCAGTTCTTCCTGCATCTTGTGCGAATAAAGATGTACCCAACATTAGAAAATTCCAGCCTGGGGTTGGTAGGAACCCATAGATTTCCAGATTCAAACGAATTTTGTTAAACTCTTACTGAAAGATTGTCATCTGCAAAGGGAAGAGGGGACAATGCAAGCCCGAGATGCCTGCCTGCTTCTTCTCAGCATTTAGCTTTTACGTCTGAATACTCTCAAGGAGGCTTTGACATCTTATAGGCTAACAGATTTATCGTGGTGAAAAAATTCACCAGCTAGAACCCACTTATTGATCCATTATGCCCTGATAAATCTGCTAACCTAGAAGGTGCCGCAACAAAACTCTTTGTGTTTTCTGGAAGAAACTAACATAGCTACTGCTCTATATTCTGCTGGCAACTATTTATTTTTTATTTGGGATTTCTGATCACTCTACTGAGACTGTTTTAGAATGGGTTGTGCTAAGATGTTTCTCTTATACACTGCTGGCATTACTGGTTTTCAGAATAGTCTTTCAAAAATACCAAAACTAGGCAAAATCCACTCATAGAAGGGAAATATTTGATCCAGACTTCAGTTCTAAGCTTGGTTAGAAGAAGTAAGTCCCATTGAATTCAGTGGGGCTTATTATTTTCTGAGTAAAGATGCTTAGCACTAGGCTATAAATTTCATTTTGTAGATGCTTCAAAGCAGTACTGAACTTCATGCCCATGAAAATCACTATTAAATAGCACAGTGTTTTTCATGCTTTCCTGACACTTTTACGTGGTTGATCTAAAACAAATACTTCTTTTAAAGCCCTGGAGCTATTTTTTTTATTTGAGCCATTTGATCTTTTTAATAAGCATCTTATAGTGAATTCCTATTTAAGTTTTCCTCTTTCCTCTTTTTTCCCTCTCTCTTTCTCTTTTTTTGCCTTACTGCAGATTACTCATTTTTATTAGACTGCAGCAGCTGCACAAACGCAGTGTAAAATGGTATCAAGTACTGGTAGTTAAATAGCTCTTAAAATAGACCTGAATACATTTTGATGCCAGTTGCTCTCTTTTGGAAATTCCTGTTACCTAACAGAAGAACTTTTGAGTCTTTCTGTCTCAAGTGTCACATCCAAAGGAATGTTTGAGTAGCTAGGAGTCTAATATACTTGCAGAAATTGTTCTACACAATTGCTAATGGGGTATTGTGTGTGTAAGTTGGTTCTCTGTATTTTAAACTTACTACATCAGAGAATTCAAACATAATTTTGAAGAGAAGTAATAAAACAAAATTTCATGAATCAGACAACATTTTGGCGAAACCGTGACCCCTGCGGGTCAGGGCGCCAAGAGCTCATTTTATGGCCTACCGTGATACATGCAGTTTGCACTGCCAAACGTTGCAGGGGCCAATTTGCAGGTGTCTGGCACCATTTTTGAGTGAATCAGATGACATTGGGTTTTCAGGAAAATTGTGACCCTGCAAGTCAGGCTGCAAGGGCTTTTTGTGGAGTGCCTTGAAACGTGGGGTTTTCACCGCCAAACATTGTGGGGGGCCTTTTGCTAGTGTTTGACGGCACTTCTGAGTGTATTGGCTGACGTCGGGTTTTTGGTGAAACCGTCACCTCGTGGGTTAGTTCTTTGAATATAGATAATGAAATTTGGGGTTAATCTGTGCAAATTTAACCTGGCTGCATACATAAAGTTATTATCTCTAAGGACCGCATGAAAAAATGCTTTGGGCGCACACGAATGCAGTGGTGAGAAAGCAATCTCTTTGTCTTTTTTGTCTGTCTATAAATCTGGCAGCTATTCAGACATCAGTAGTAGAGCAGAATAAATTGTCATGCACATTTTTGAGCTACAGGATATTCGTCTAGCAGCAGGAGAGGCATGATTTCAAGCTGTGCAGAACTGAAAGATTCTCCTCTAAGATAATGTAAGTTGAATAGAAAATGCAATATGGGAAAGAGGCTAAAGCCTATTAAGGACTGAAAAGTATATGGTGATTAGATGCAGTCAGAATAGCTTTCTAGGATAAGTAGCTATGTTACGGAAGCATGTAGTTGTTGAAGCCTAAATAACATTTCAAGTTACAGACTCACCTAAGGAAGCCTTCCTTTTGTTTTTGCTCAGGTTAGCTATCTAAAAACAAACATTGTATGCTCCACATTATAAGTGTACAGCCATTGTACCAGGTCCAGTGAAAAAATGTTTCCATTAGACCAGCCCTGTTTGTATGTACCATATTTTTCGCCCTATAGGAAGGGAAAATGTGTGTGCGTCCTATGGGGCGAATGCAGGCTTTCGCTGAAGCCTGGAGAGCGAGAGGGGTCGGTGCGCACCGACCCCTCTCGCTCTCCAGGCATCAGGAAGCTATCCCCCCAGCCCGGCAAGCTCCAGGAGTGATGGCGAGGTTGCGTGCAACCTCGCCATCGCTCTCGGACCCGTTCTGGGGGCTGGGGTCGGGGGAAGCTCAGGCTTCCCCCATCCCCAGCCCCGCAAGCTCCGAGAGCGCAACCTCACCTTCGCTCCCGGACCCCCAGCCCCGAGGCTAAAAACGAATCCAGGACAGCGAGCGGGATCCATCCCACTCGCTGCCATGGCTTCTTTGCTCTTTGGGGCTGGGGGGGGGGAATAATTTCCCCCTTTATTTCCCCCCCCCCATAAGTGGGTCCTATGGGCCTATAGGCCGAAAAATATGGTATATAGAGAGAGAGATTGTCCCTGATCTTATTTGCCTTTGGTGCACATTGTAGCGTAGGCCATTGGTAACTCCCATTTTACACACTGAGAAAGGACCAAGAGAGGGGTGTGTTCACATGGCCATCAGTGTGCATACAAAACAGAGCAGGAATGAAGAATTTTTAAATCAAATTCAACACTGGCAATATATTATCTAAACACATTTCTATGGCACCAATTATAACAGTAATATATTAAGTCAAGAATATTCAATAAAATTTCAAAAGGAAAAGAGAAAAAACAATCAAAGACATCAAGATTAACATTCAAACGAGCCCATCTAGACTTGGACTAACTAGATCAGCTCAGGGCAATTGCTGAGGCCCATGCAGTCTAAGAGCCAAGTCAATTAAAGTTAGAACAGTACAGTATATTTGTGAGCTGCACCCCAGTCTGAGGTGCACCCCCCCCAGATGTTGGACTCCAACTCCTATCAGTCCCAGCCAACATGGGCAATGGTCAGGGGTGATAGGAGCTAAAATCCGACAACATCTGGAGCGCACAATGCCTACCCCTGCTGTAGCAGATAATCTTTTTCATGATCAAATGGTGCTTAGTATCCTATTTCTTCTCTTTAAAAGTTGCTTTAACTGAGACTGCTTCATAGTACACCATGTAAATGTTCTTTATTGTGGGAAAATAGGGAAATGGCATCTAGCTCCGGTGTAGGCACTGCCAGGCAACACATTGAATCCACTGCTGGGTGGCGAGGGTGGCGATATAATAATAGATAAATAGGTACCGCTGCAGCGGGAAGGTAAACAGCGTTTCCTTGCACTCTGGTTTCCATCACGGTGTCCTGTTGCTCCAGAAGCAATTCAGTCATGCTGGGTGGCGATATGATCTAAAGTTCTAAACCACTGAGCCTCTTGGGTTTGCTGATCGGAAGGTTGGCAGTTTGAATCCCTGTGACGGGGTGAGCTCCCGTTGCTCTGTCCCAGCTCCTGCCAACCTTATTATGACGTATAGCACTTTGGGAACATCCAACTTCTTCTGCAATTACCTTTTGAGGCTTTCCCTCCTTATGGAGGGTCTCAGTGATGGCTTTCTGCACAACTGTCAGGTCAGCAGCCTTCCCCATGATTGTGCTTCCTACTGAACCAGACTGAGAGACCATTTAAAGACTCAGGAACCCATTGCAGGTGTTATGGATTGAATAGCTACTGCACCTTTTCACAATATTCTAATTTTCTGAGATTGTTAATTTGGGGTTTTCATCAGCTGTATGCCATAATCATCACAATTATAGCAAATAAAGGCTTGACATATCTCGCTTTGCATGTCATGAGTCTATCTCATATATTAGTTTCACCTTTTAAGTTGAATTACTGAAATAAATGAACTTTTCCACGATATTCTAATTTTTCGAGTTTCCCCAGTATAGCGAGCAAGAACCGGTTTGCTTCAAAGACTCTGGTGTGTTCAGCAACAAATGCCGAGCCTAATTTCCTGAAATATAACTTGTCAAACTAAGTTAAAGCCTGTCTTTCAGGTTATTTGGTTTTTCCTTTCTGTGAGCAGTGAATATGTAAGAAAGGATGAATGATGTTCATGAATAGTTAGCATCAAGCCTACTCTGTAGAAGAGGAGAAATCCCTTATCTACAAGAATAATTAGAAGATTAAATTTTATCCAGCCAAAATTAATGTCATCTTGTTCACATAGATTTCAGATTTGAAAGATGAGGATATTCTGAAGATGGGTTTTTAAACTGTCTTGACTAAATTATACTAAGCTTGACTACTTCTTTTTACTATCTTTCTAGCATCTGAATGAAGCTCTTGAACTTCAGCCTGGTGAAGCACGTTTATTTCTAAATGGTCTTCGTATGGATTTGAATCTTCATGATCCATTTAGGTAAAGTATTAGTTATGCAACTTTCCTATATTAATTATACCGAAAAGGCCCGGTGACTTAATCCATAGACCAGCTAAGCTGTGGTTAGCTCTATATTGACAGTCCTAAAAAGAATATTAAGTATAGCAATCTGATTGTTTTGTTTAATTTAAATTGAGAGGAAGAACAAAAGAGTTGCTAAGTAAATCATATATTTGTGTTTTTTTAAAAAATAGTCTTTTAGAAACTTTGAAGGTAGAAGAGAAAGCAATGCGTGGACTTCACTCCCTTGGAATTAAAGGAGATGTTCTTAGCAAAATCATGAGATTAGATGCCCATTCTGATGATGACGCTTATGCATTAGACATTCGTCACTCTTCAATAGTAGTAAGTAACCATATTAATTTCTTTATCTAGCTAACAACTTTTAAAGTCCCTTGAGACCCTTGGGGTGATACTCATCTAAGTTTTATTCAAGAGTGGACCTATTGAAATGAATAAACCTAGCTTTCTCATGTTCATTTATTTTAGCAGGTCTGCCCTAAGTAAATCTCAGTTGAATTCCACCCTTTGTGGTTTTTTGCTGCATCTAAATAACATGGCCGCCTCTCTTGAAAACTGCATTTAAGGCTTTAACACTAAAAAGTCCAGCAGGTATTCTGATTCATGAAGTGAACAAAGTATAGTTAAGACTTTAACTGTTTTTCTAGCTTAGTTTAAATGACAGATATGGGATAGGCTGCATTCATTTTCTTAAGTGCTGCTACATTATGCTTTCTGGCTACGTTTGCATGAAGCCCTTGAGTCTTCCCTTGAGTTGCTTGTCGAAACCACTCTCAGCAAGCAGTGAAATATGTCTGAGTTTATTGTCTGTCTCTCTATGATGTGTGTAAAATGGGTCTGTGCCCATTTTATACAGCATAACTTGTATAGAACTTTTACAGGGTAGTACAGGCAGCAGCAGCAGCAACAGCAATGAGCACTTCCATTTGCAAGAAGGGCCAATCTTGTTTTAAGGCAGGGGTCCCAAACTGTAGTCCATGGACCACCAGTGATCCACATTCAAGTTGTACTTGGCATCTCTGCATACTCATGTTGATTTTTAATTGTGTTTCTGTTGCTTCTTTTGTATATTGTATTTCCTTGATTTGCAATTTGAATTCAGTGGAATGCAAATCGTAATACAATAAAATACAATATAAGAATTAAAAGAAGCAATGAAATACAGTTTAAAATCATACAGCATCTTGCGCAGTGCATTACAAATACTGCAAGAGGCAGAAAAATCACCAATTGCTCCACCAATATCATCAGAATGAATGAATCTTTATTTGCATTAGCCATCGGCCATAACAATAAAACAACAATACAATATACAAAGAATAGAAATAAAATGTCAATTATATAAAATACATTTTAGGGTTTTTAATCAATAGTCAAATAGTGGATCTTATTCTAATTGCCCCAGCTAAAAGATCATCAGAAATTTTCATATGCTCCATGGGAAATAAAGTTTGGGATCCACTGCTCTAGGCAAATATTGCAAATGACATTCAATAAAAAATGAGTCCTATACCAAGCAATCTTTATTATTATTATTATTAGTATACTACCCTATACTGAAATACACACTCCTAAGTAAGAAAATTAGCTTTGTATATTTTATGAATTTGTTTGAAGGAAAGAGATTTATTAATTGCTAAGATTCAGGTTTCTTACAAAGTTCTACTGGTGAACTTGATAACCACTGGGTAAGATTCAGGTGCAACTGCAAAAAAACAAAACCTTATTCCTATGTGTAGTTGCCATATTAAATTCTGAATTTATTAACTGTAAGTGTACATCAGTGGATAAACAGTCTTCAGTATCAAATGACAAACTTCCTTGTAAGTGAGGAAGAAATTGAAGGGAAGAACCTCAAAGGATGCTAAATTACCCTTTATTGACAAGTATATGAACACAGGTAGTAGCTGAGACATTTTTAATTACTTGCTTACTGCATTATATATCGTTGAGTTCCCAAGGGGACGAAACCCTCTTCTCCTTTATATGTTTAATGTGTGTTTCCTTAAATTGTGTAATTTGTTAAAAACTTGCATGCAATTAAATCTATTCAGAGTACAGTAGACCAGTATTAACTTTCTTGTCAGCGCTCTCACTCTCTCTGTTTCCTAAATGATTGTCATGAGATTTCCAGTGTATACGTTTTCTTACTAATAGTTAAACGCAGACTGTAGGTACCAATTCTCAGTGCTATTTTTCTAGAAAAAGAGGTGCCAGAACTTACCATGAATCCCCCCTTATTCTCTTATAACAGCAATGACACCCAACTCAGAGGTGCTAGAACTAAGTTCTGGTGAGTCCCGGCTGAAAAAAAGCCCTGCCAGTTCTTTGTATGGTTTTCTCTGGCTGTGGATTTCAGTAATGGTTGACAAGCTTCTCTGAAAGGCAGTTTGCTCACCTCTGCTGGTCTCACCCTGCAACAGAGCTGCATAGATATATTCCAGACTGGGAAAACCAAAGTGGTGCCTTCCAGATATTGATGGATTGCAACTTTGCAGTGAATGGCTGGTTAAAGATATTTTAAATGAATAAAACAAATTCCCATTATCCCTATGCATTGGCTTTGCTGGCTAGGATTGGACGGCGCTGTCATTTAAAACGATGGTCTCTTTAGGTGTTTGACCCCAGACCTTAAACTATTTGGGCAGTGACAGCATTGCTCCACTTCAGGAGGTTGCTGCACCACAGAGACAGGAGCGATCCTAATGAACTTATAAAGTTGAATCCTGGGCAAAGAAGAAGCAAAAGCAGACAAGCATGTAAAAAAAATGTTTGGTCTGCTTGTTATAAGATTGAAAACTTAAATGTGGGTTCCCCCCTTTTTATAATAATTTTTATTAGTTTTCAATTATAATCCAATAATAGCCTCATTATAACAATACTAATTTATAATACAGTTTATTCAAATACCAAATTATATAATTTAGATAAAGTGGCCCCATGCGTTTTAGAATTGATGACTTGATAATTTGCTTAATTTCTGCGTTCCAAAATCTTATAATTTCCATTACATTCCAGTCATAATAATAATCCCTTATACAACAACTGCAATATTAATAACTTCTATTCATGTTAACACATTCAATGATTTATAAAACTACAAGCAAGGAACTCAAACTATATCCTTGTTCTTCCTGTGTGTGGCAGTTATTCTGTCTGTGGTGTTTCTTTCTGTCCTTGTAAGATGTTATGACTTTCTTTTCCCTGGTTGTTGCTGTTATCCATCATGCCTTGGATGGAGCTGAGTTGGAGGGGGGGTGTTCTTAACCATGGTTAGCGCATACCATGGTATGAACCCAGTCTATACTTCCAGTTCAACAACCCTGGAATGGTTTGTTGTGAAATGAATACATACTCTTGAACAGCCGTCAGAATCTTTTGCAATGTATTGTGCAGGGCAGGGTTCCGAGGGAAATTTATCAAGTATTCTCTGGCAGACAAGTCAATGAAAGTGTTCCCTGAAGGGAGAACGTCTATAAAGTGCTTCTTAAGCTTTGAAAATCCTTTTTAGCACCATATTAAGTTAGACAAGAGAAAACTTTAAGCAGTAACACTGTTTGGCATATCAGATAATATACTCTATTGTTTTACTTTTGTCTTGAAATTACGACCCCTCTTTATCTCTTTCCCTTTTTGTTGAAATATCTGATACCTAAACTGAACACATTTATTTCTGAGTGTTAACAGAGTCACACTGAAGTTGTTTTTCAGAAGTAAGTCCCATTGTAGTAAATGATACTTAACTTCTCAGGCAAGTGTGTAGTAGTAGTAGTAGTAGTAGTAGTAGTAGTAATTTATTATTTATACCCATCTGGCTGGGCTTCCCCAGTGACTCTGGGCGGCTTCCAACAAAATACTAAAATACAGTAATCCATCAAACATTAAAAGCATCCCTAAACATAAAATACGTAGAATAGAGGCCAGGAACTTCAGTCTTTCCTACAGAATTTCATGGTCAATAGGACACTTGCAATTGGTCCTTACCTACATGGCTACGTATTTAAATGTTCTCCCAACTATGTGGTTGGTTACTTAGGGAAAGGTAATTCCCACGTAGCTGAGGTAACAAAGAAGCACTTAATGTGCTTAAGACGTCAGCCTTACAGCCATGTGAGTATGTTGTCATCATGTAACTGGTTATAATGTTTGGTTTTAATGGTAACTGGCAATCACTTCTGTGTTTCAGTGGATCAATGACTTAGAAACAGATCACATCTATGACAAGTGGCCTACAAGTTTTCAGGAACTTCTTAAACCAGCATATGCAGGAATGATGCGGCAGATTCGGCGCAATCTATATAACATGGTATGTATTGGGTGTCTGGCCAAACTTACTTGTATATTCGCTTATTTTGAGATTAGGGTCTTCTGCATGGAGGTCACGGAAAAGCCCTTGAGCCCTCACCACCCTCTGGGCAGCAATCCACATGTCTGTGTATGTCATTTAAGATTGTTTCACTTGGTTGTGTGCAAAATATGTATAGCTGCTGTGTTGGTGTATCTGTGAAGACTCTGAAAAGGTGATGTTTGCATCTGACTAGAAAATGGATATGATAAGACATCTTTAAATGTTCCTCTCCTGGCAGCATATTCCCAAGTAGCAAAAGCTTGGAGCTGCAGGCAGATAAGATCAGACTGGACTTGGAGGACCTTGGATAGTTCAAAGTACTGTACTTTTCTATGTATAAGACTAGATTTCCCCCCTAAAAATTGACGCTTAAAATGGGGGGGGGGGTGTCTTATACACGGGTAGTGCATTGGGGGATGTATGATTGGCTGCTGCCCAGAAATTGAGGGCGTCTTATACCTGGGGGCGTCTTATACATGGGATAATACGGTATATACTTTTTTCTGTTATCAGAATCACAGCTTTTACCTCTCTTTCACCAGACTGCACCTCCTGGGCTCCACCTCCTTTCTCAAAAGTGGAGAACCCTAAAGGGAAAATCTTCTGGCTTGGGAACCTAGCACTCAGTTGCCTCTTGATCAGCTGCCAGCTTGTGTATTGGCCGACCTTATGATCCGGCACTAGTCTGAAAGTGGGCAGCAGGAGAATCTATTTAAGGAAATATTGTTTATTGGAGTCTTCATTCAGGAGTCTCTGACCCAAGGGGCTCCTGACTTGACAAGCTCAGGTTGTGCTTTGCTGGTTGTGTTAATCCACCTGGTTTCTCCTCCACTGTGTCAGAAGTTTGGCCTCTGCTGGAGTTTGGGACATGACATAAGTGCTTTGTATAAGCTGCCCTAAACTGAAGTTGCAGTCTGTATGTGTTTTATTCATTCATACCAAGATAAGCAGCCAGAAAATTGGAACCATTGAACTGTAAAATGCATGTACCTCATCAGTTTCATATTTGTGGGCTGATCTGTCCCGTGCCATTACAGCATGCAGCCCTCTGGTTATTACAGCATCTTTTGTGCAGCTCAAGGAATTCCTGATTAAAGAGTATACCAGTGTGGTATGGGATTTGGCTACATGGAAGAGGCATCTCTTGTGCCACAACAGGAACTTAGGAATCAGCCCCCTGTGGTCCTGAGTATCCAGAAGTGTTCTGATATATAACTGAATTTATACAAGCACATTTTATCTGAGATTTTGGCAGTGTGTTCAGCATTTCAGAACCTCTTTAGCTGCTTATTTTTATTTTCTACCTGCTGAAACCGTAACCATCAGAGTTGATTTCCAAAAATACTAAGCTTATCCCAGCAACATGAAAGTATGGTAAAAGCTAGGCTTCTTTTGACTGTGAAAGCTGCCATTGCACTTTTAGAAGCGAAATGTGAATATGAATTTCTGGGATCAGCAAAAGCCATCAAAATACCTAATGGGTTAAACCACAGAGCCTAGGACTTGCCAATCAGAAGGTCAGCGGTTGGAATCCCCGCGACGGGGTGAGCTCCCGTTGCTCGGTCCCTGCTCCTGCCAACCTAGCAGTTCAAAAGCATGTCAAAGTGCAAGTAGATAAATAGGTACCGCTCCGGTGGGAAGGTAAACGGCGTTTCCGTGCGCTGCTCTGTTTCGCCAGAAGCGGCTTAGTCATGCTGGCCACGTGACCTGGAAGCTGTATGCCGGCTCCCTCAGCCAATATAGCGAGATGAGGGCCGCAACCCCAGAGTCGGTCACGACTGGACCTAATGGTCAGGGGTCCCTTTACCTTTTACATGATTCAAGTCTAGATGCCATCTTCTGGGAGAAACAACCTACATCATTGCCTAACTGCTGCCAACTTAAATAAAGTAGTTGTGTGGAGAGACACACACTGAGAGCAACTCTTGCTTGAGCTACAACAGCCATGCTCCATATCATTTCTGTTAGTGTGTCACAGAAGAAAGCGAAATTAAAATGTGCACCTCTATGGCTGGTTGGCTTTTAGAAACTAGAACTCAATTTATCCTTCTGTTCTTCCTTGTGATTAGGCTTTTAATTTAAGTACACTTTACTGTCAGAGAGCCTACTGTTGTCTGTCTGGAATACTGCATTAAATCCTGATACAGCTAACATGGCACAACTCATTTCTTTTTAGCATGATAAGTTTATCCTTGGCCAAGCTGATTGATAACTGCCTGCACATATTTGAAAAGGTTGTTGCTGAGAGAACCAGTGCAGTCACTTTGCAAGCCAGGTTGTCGTGTGTTGATATCTGTGGCCAAATGAGTATATGCCATTGTAAGAATTCACCTCAAAAAGTTGAAAATCTTGGCTTCTTTATTTAGGTTCAGCTTCTTGGCTTTGTAATGCGTAAGATGAAAAGTTGCCATCTAAGATATTCAGTAACAACAACAAAATGAAAATAAAAAATACAGCAACCTAGAGTAATAACTTTTCCAGGGTGTAAAATATTTGTAGACAAAATGTAGATATACATATTTTAAGTATTCTCACCACCCCCTGCAAAAGTGGCATTCATCAAAGGTTTGCCGCAGGAAGCAGGAAGCATATACATTTTGGGAGGTTGTGAACAAAATTCAGAATGACAAATCTGCTACTGTTTATCACCCAGACTTTTGCTACAAATGCATAAATTCTAAAGTTGCATTCAAGTATATAAATGGACTTTTATCTTTCCATTTCCCCTAGCTATTACTAGGGATGTGCTTACTTTTTCCTGATATTGTTGAACCAGTAGCTCTCACTGAAGTGATAAATCTGTGTATGGGCTGTACCATTTCACGGTGCAGATGACAGTACAGTGGACGCTCGGGTTGCGAACATGATCCATGCGGGAGGCACGTTTGCAACCCGCAGCTCAGCACCACGTCTGTGCACGCGCATGTTGCGATTTGGCGCTTCTGCGCATGCGCAAAGCATGATTTAGTGGTTCTGCGCATGTGCGAGCATCAAAACCCAGAAGTAACTGGATCCGGTACTTCCAGGTTTGGCGTGGTGCACAACCCGAAAACACGCAACCCGAAGCATCTGTAACCTGAGGTATGACAGTACAGTGGAACCTCTGGTTACGTACTGTCCTCCTTACGTACGCTTCGGGTAATGAGCTCCGCTAACCCAGAAGTGGTTGCTCCTGGTAGCGAACTTTGCCCTGGGATGCGAGTGGAAGTCTCATGCCAGCGGCGCGCACACAGTGGGAGGCCCCATTAGCAAAAGTGCGCCTCAGGATAAGAACGGTTTAGAGTTAAGAACCGACCTCCGGAACGAATTAAGTTCATAACCGGAGGTACCACTGTACACATTTTGGGAATGTCCCTCATACAATTCTCCACATAGCCTACAAGTACATCAGGTGATTTTGCTGGGCATCAATATTTTTTGCGGGAGATAATTCAGTTGTGTGAGCCCAAACCTGCGGTCTGGAATCATACAGTCTAGAACAGATATGCTACCTCAATGTGTTCCTTTGGGCCTCTTAAGTCTGCAAAGGAAAAGAGCAGAGAAAGTACAGGGAATGATATTGGGCCTAAGGATTCTCTTCTCCCGTCAGGTCATCTTTATTGATCCTATGCAAGAAGAAGCAGCTCACTTCATGAAACTTGTAGAAGTATTCTACTTTCAAAAGGTGCCTCTTAGGTAAGTTGAAATATGGGCAGATATGTTTCTTATGCATGATGGTGTACACTGGCGTACAGTCGGTGTAAATGTCATGTGTGGTGACCCTTGGAGCCCTTCCAGCCATTCTCTTAATTGCGTGTTCATGATTATTTGTGCTCATGATAGGGTAAGGGCAGTTAAAATCCTTTCAATCCTTTGTTTAGTATGGCAGCACCTGCACTTTGGAGCTCCCTGCCTATTGAGATCAGGCCTTCACTGAACTCTTTTTGGCACCTGTTAAAAACATTATTTCCAAACTGTGTCGCGACACGTTAGTGTGTCGGCTGCAGTGTCTAGGTTTGTCCCCATACATTTTGTTATTACAATTTATATATGTGTCTGTATCTCTTATAAGGGGTTAGTTTAACCTCCGGTTTGCCAGTAAAGCTGAATTACTGTGTCGCTAAATGATGCATGCCTGAAAAGTGTGTCACCAACATGAAAAGTTTGGAAAGCTCTGGTTTGGACAAACCTAAGCAATTGCTTTAAGAGTTGAGGTAATTTTAATCAATTTTAGTATTTTAACTTTGTATGTTTTAAAGAGGGGTTGTGGATTTATCTTAATTGTTTTATCATTTATTTATTCATTCATTCATTTTAATTTATATACCATCCTATACCCGCAGGTCTCAGGATAAAATGACAATATAAAAGCACAGAATATATAATCAAAATAAAAACAGAAACTACCGAATTAATCCCCACCCACCCCAGCACATTTTAAAAAGGGAATTGGGTATACAAACCAGTTAAAAAAAAAATTAAACATTGTTTTTTTAAAAGAAATAAACAATTAAAAAACAGTTTAAAAGAATGTAAACAGCTTTGATGGGTTCCAGGGATTCTGTATAATTCTCTAATTCTGTCCAGATAGTAGATTTTTTTTTGCAAGGTGTTATGGAAACCTTAATCCACATTAAACAGCATTAAAGCTTTCCATACTTTAACCAGGACAGCTGTTGCAAATGGATTACATGGGGTTATAGGTGTTGTAGTTGCGTTTAACGCTGTAGAGATGAAGCAAGCTAGACCCCCACTGGGCCTTCCACCTTTGAGGTTTTCCACATCAACCAGTGTATAAACTGTATTAGGTAAATAAAGAAATACTGTTTGCAACTGCAAGAGTTTAAGGACGGATATACTACTTTGCTTCCAATCAGTGCATGTCCTGTAACTCCATAGATTTGACGGAAGCTTCCAGAAGCACATGTGACCAGAAAGCTAGATTAGATGAACCTTGATTTCCTCTCACAGTATTTTGTTTTATCAGTGGAGAATTGTTGATATTACTTTGGATTTGTTCTCAATAGAATCACCATAGAAAACTAGTTTAGGGTCCTAGGACTGGAAAGCTGTGCTTGATATTCTGATTTAAAATACTTATTGCTGCTGGCGGATGGGACAAGCAGAATTTCACAGTAAAGATGCTTAGGAACTACCAAGTACAGACTTGCAAAGAAGACTTAGCTAAAGTTAGGAGGGAAGGGATACCAGGAACTGTAGAGTCTAGGTAAAAGGGCAGGAATTTTGGCTACTGGAGAATTACTGTGCTGATATAAAACTGTTGGCATCAAGTGAGATAAATCATAGATGTTCAGGGGGAATAAGGAATGCAGAGTGCCAAGTCAGTTAAAGATTGAAAATGTGCGGACATATTTTTTTTAACCTCAGAAAAGGTTATTTATGTATGCAACAACTGCAGCCCATGTTTTGTTAGCTGCAAAATGGAAAATGAGGGAGGTCCCAACCAAAGAAGATTGGCAACTTAAGTTGACAGAATATGCACAACTTGCAGGCTTAAAGTATAGAATAAGAAAACAAGAAGAACATAAATTTAAAGAAGATTGGAAAACGTTTATTGAATATATGGAAAATAATTGTGCACAGCTGAAAACGCTGGCAGCATTAAGATAAATTCAACAGTGTAAATAAGTTTTGATGGATGTAATAATGGAAAACCGATTGGTATAGTTTCTGTAAAATATGCAGGGTTATAAGATATGCAAAATAAACCATGGAAAAAGAAGAAGGGAAGTCATAATATCTTAAGTATGTAAAATGTTTATCTGAATTTGTAAAATATAAAAAGTATAATAAATATATATATATAATATAAAATAAAACTATAAAATAAAAACTAAATATATAAAATATAAAAATATAATAAAAATCATATTAAAAAAGAAAATGTGCAGACATGATTTTGATAGAGTGGTTATGAATAGGACATGGACATCTGTTTTGAGAGGTCAAGGTAGGAGATAAGGTTTCTCAGCAGAAGTAAAGATCACGTTAGGAGCTGAACCATCAGCAAAATCAGGGATAAAGGATGACCTCGGAGGAGGGTCTAGTTCAAGGGTCAGCAACCCGCGGCTCCGGAGCCGCATGTGGCTCTTTTACACCTTTGCCGCGGCTCCGGGGCGGATACTAGCGAGGGGAGGAGGCGCATTGTGCGCCCCGACACTCCCCACTGTGGCGGGCGCTGTACTGGCTGTGACGTCACATGGGGGCGGTCCGTGCGTTAGTCACGCACCGTCCCGACGCCACCTTTCCACCCGCTGTCAGATATATTTGTTTTAAATGTCGCAATGGTTTTGTGGCTCCCAGTTTTTTTTTCTTCGGAAACGGGTCCAAGTGGCTCTTTTTGTCTTAAAGGTTGCAGACCCCTGGTCTACTTCTTCCGGTATCTGTGTTTGATGAATAGGAAAGCCAGGAAGCTTACTTCACAAATGATGTGGTGAAGGCAATTTGTTGGGACAAATTTTCTCTACTTCAGAACTATCTTGTTCTAGAGTGAGGTCCCATTAATCTGGAAAATGCTCTTTAGCCTGTATGAATATCTATTTATCTCTATCGCCTAGAATATTTTCTGTAGTGGGGAACTATGTTTCTTACCTCAAAGATCCTTTTGAATTTTGGTATCTTCTGGTCAGCAGTCTAACTAGCAGGCAAAATCTCCCATGAACCTATAGCTACATGAGAGCTATCTGTAGTCATATGTCATAATTGGATTGAGCTCACACAGAAAGGTAACCCTAAATTAAAACCTTTCTCTAAGCAGGTCCAGGCTATCTAGTCCTCCAGTTTACCTCTTTCACTGCCTGCACAGTCATCGTCACTAATGGTAGATGGTTTCATAACAATTAAATTGCTTTTATTTGCTGTAGGCCACTGCCACTCACTTTAATATTTTGAATGTTGCCAGTTTATTCTTGCTGTTTGGATTCATATTCAACGTGTCTATAATCTGCATTTAATGTGGTTTTATAAAATGCTGCAACTCTTACAGAATTTTCATTTCTTTTCTGAACAGAATTGGGTTTGTTTTCGTCCTAAATTCCGATGAAGTCGTTGACGGAAACAAGGATGCAGGTGTAGCTTTATGGAGAGCTTTTAACTTCGTTGCAGATGAAATGGATATCCCTGCGGCTTTTACTGCCATGACGAGAGTTAGTGCTTGTAAAATATTTTTTAAACTATCCTTTTTTTCCCAAGGTTACCTATATTTTTCTACAAGTATGATGTAGCCACGGGGCATACTATTTAAATGCATTTATTTTTAAAAAATACTTTTCCGTAAGAAGTTTTGTTCTCATCGTTGCCAAGCTTTCCTAGTGGGGCGGGGATGGATGCAGATCCATGTGCCTTTTGGCACAGATCTTAGCCTGAATGGGCCAAAAACATAAAATTCAGCTGCCTGCCTCAAGATAGAGACGCACACCCCCAACTCAGTGCATGCAATTGAGACATATAAGTAGGAAGCCTCAGCTAGCTTCAGATGACTCATGCAAACAGAGAAATGCGGCCCAGGTGAAAGCAAAGGAAACCTACAGAATCTCTAGGCAAGCCCGGTGTGTGTTTGTTTGTTTGTTTGTTTGTGTGTGTGTGTGTGTGTGTGTTTGTGTGTGTGTGTGCACGGAGGCAGATTAGAATTTCCTTACTCTTAACCCAACTGTGGTTAAACTGGAAAACATGGAACTGAATTCAGGTAGATGATAGTAAAAAAAAAGGGGAGATGGTGAATTCAGTGTTAGGCATTATTATGAAACATATTTAACAGCCATCCTTTAGTGCTTTTGCCAGGCCAGTAAGAGGCTGTGTTTGTGTCCTTGTCTGGCCCTGCCCACTTTTGGGGTGTGGTACCACCCACTGCTGAAATGCAACACACACACACACACACCCCGTCCCACAAAGAGCTTTCCACACTAGTAATCTGGTTGTCGGACTGAGAGACTTCCTGATCTCCTGGTGTAAATGGCTTCTGCCCACCAGTTTGGGATTGTTAAGGGGAAAAACGCTAAATATATGGATTTGAGAGAGTTGGTGCATTCCTGCTTAACAGGAACCCTGGAGGAGGAAGGTAAATTCCAGGTGCTTTAGCGCAGGTTAAAGCTGAAGCTCGCAGAATAAAATCGTGAAAAGGTAGCTCTTTAATTTTATCTAACACTCTCATGAAGCCATCAGGATTCCTTGCTCCCAAAGCTGTTCTAGGGAGGCTGTCCTAGAATTATGTGCCAGTAATAGAAATCTCCCCATTTCTAACCTAACTTTATTAGTGGCTAATTTATAGCTGTGAGGTTTTATGCCTCCCTACTTGTCTTCCCTTAAATAGCTCTGACGGCTAAGCTGTGATATTTCTAACATGACTGCATATTTAGCAGTTTACTCATATTTCTGGGCTTCTGGAAGAGAGTAGGCAACAAGACAGCTTTATTATGTAAATATTTGCCTTGCTTGCTTGACGCATTTCATGGCTGGGTACTGGAAGGATGTGAGAGATGGATGCATGTAATTGTGCAGAAAATAAAGGGTGGTTTTATTCTCTCTCCTGAATTTCTCCTTTTCCCCTAAGTGCCCAGAAATGCATATGATGGATGAGTTTAAGAGTGAAAGTTCATTGAAGTTTAATTGGCGGAGGCATTAAAGTGTGCCGTCTCTTGGTTACTGCTGAAAAACCCGGTAATAAAATGAGCTAGATGGGCCTGTGATTGGGCGGCAGGAGCCTTTAAAATCCACTTGCAGCTTGGCAATAAAAATTTAATATAATATGAATACATCAGTAGAATGGGTGATCACATTTCTTTATCTGTTCCTCTCTCTCTTTTAATTAGATGTACCATGAAGTAGAAGAGGGAGGTGTACTTTCTGTGGGGCATGTGAAGCGTTTTCTTGTCACAGGGTTTCCTCATGCTGACTTGCAAGATATCTTGGGTGTCGATTCTGATTATGATGAGAACAGACAGGTAGGAACAGCACAGAGTTGCAAGAGGATGTACCAAAAAATAAATAAATCATTTTTTAAAGTTTTGGATAGATGGCACAAATCCACGGGCATTGAATACTGAGGTTTTGGAATATCAGATGTTTGAGGAGGTACAATATTTCACTTCCCACAATATGCCACAGTGTCTGGAATATCGGCAAAGCGTCCTTGGTGCTGTAATGCAGGAAACGGCCAGGATCAGATGTCTGGATGTATCTTCTAAAAGGAGTCTTATAGGCTCTGTTGTTTGAGGGTCAACAGGGAAACAGAAAACAACACTATCCTAATACATCTTACAGGCAGCAGTTCCATTCTTGGTCACCTGGGAGGCGTTCCCCATTGAGCTCAGTGGGACTTGCTTTTGAGCCGCCATTCATAGGATTGCAGTGTTAGTCATCCTGAATCCACTTCTGTAAATTCAACTTGATGCTTGGCTTTGTAAGTAAGCAGGAAAGGCAGATAGGCAGCTATCATTCAAAACAGTGGCGTTACCTTGTTTGACTTGCCTGAGATCCTTTTTCACCTATGACAGTGCATGTTCAACCAGCTTTCCATATTTTCATCAATGCATTGATTTGAAAGAATAAATAAATCAAGTATTCTAATGTTGTCAACTAATATGCAGGTCTAAATGAAATCCAGAGGGTTGGATAGAGAAGAAGTTAGTTAAACCTAGTTTTCATTGAAATTTGTGTTCGTGTTAGTCTTGACTTGTCCCATTGATTCCAGTGGGAACTGTGTTCAACTAACTTAACCTGAATTCAACCCAAATACTGTTGATGCATTGTTTCAGGAAATCATGTTCTCAGCCGGCGATTGCCAGTCCCCCTGCCTTTAAAATAACTGTTTGAAAAGTTGTAAAGGAATAATAAATCACTTTGCTCCTCACCTGTCCCAGCAAGCGATGCATAGATGTTTGTGTTCATTTTCTCTTGATATCTAATCACTACTTTTCCACAGTCAGCTCTATATAATTGGGACATCTTTGCTCCATCTAGGCAGGAGCGATGTTTTATAAGAAGACTGGCCTGGGTCCATTGCCTCAAGCTCTCTTTAATGGTGTGCCCTTTAACAGAAAAGAGATGAATCTTGCAGAGCTACAAACCTCTCTGGTGAAGATCATGGATGCCACAGAGTCCTTCCAGAGGGCAGTGTTCTTGGTATGTTTCGCATTTTATTTTATTTTTAAGCAAATGCTCAGTGAGATAATGGCTAGTCGATTGCTTAAGTTGTGCTTATGTTCTACATTTTTTATAATGAGGCGGTTTGGAATTAATCTTGTGAAAACCTAAATGGCATCATTATTTTAATTTGCAGTCATGATTTTGAAACCTAATATATAATTATTATCCATGCTTTAGAATTTAACTAAGCCCTTGTTAATCCTTGAGATGCTTGGAACCACAGTATGAAGACAAATGTTGCTACAAAAATGTGGACTGGATAAGAAGACATTTCTCCCCACTATCCTTTTCTTCAAATGATTGAATAATTTGTGTGACTTCACTTTTTCCTTCCTCACCTTTTTCTTCACAGTAACCTCTGTCTTTTGCCCATTCTAATCATAATAATAACAACAACAACAGTAAAAACCCCATTTGCCTTATCTGCTTGGCTTTTTCTGGCCTTCCCTTCATTCCTATTCTCCTGTGGTTGTTTTAGCGGAAGGCGGAAGTGGAGTACAATGTATTTTTTTGCCCTTTGCAAAGCTCATCACAACCTGCTCTGGATCCACGGCGCCCGGTTGGAGGTGTGTGTGTTATACTGGCACCCCAACAACTGCTTGTTGCATCTCTGGAAAGGGAGAATGACAGCAAATGAGCCCACAATTTCTGCCTCTGACAGCTGCATTGTAGCTTGCAAGGCAGTTAAAAAGGGCAAGCACCTGGAGCCAGCGGAGCAGGAGCAGGCCATCAGCATTCCTGTGCAAGCCATTAAACCTTCAGAGCAGGAAGCCACGTGATCCCTTAGGAGCATCTGCTTGAAGCTTGCTTAACCGCTTGTTTCCTTCTTCATCTGAGAAGCAGAGAAGATTCAGAACAGTGTGAGCTCTTAGAAATGCTTTATTCTACCTCAACCTCCAGATAATGAGGAGTTTTTAAGGAGTCACCAATTCCCCCTGATCAAAAAAATATTATTTTTAACTCTCCCTTGCCCTAACTCTTTGCAGCCCAGCAGCTAACCCATCCCACATGATTGTAAGCTTAATGCTGATGTTCGGAGACAATTTAACCAAAGAGGCATTTCTGGGAGAAGTTTCCTCTGAACATGGGGACAAACTTTGACTCCTTCCCACCCTCCGTCTCCTTCTGAACGTAATGGTCAACCTAAGGCTGTTTTGCTATTAGCTTCCTGGCATAAAGCCCTTCACAAAATTATATAAGCAGGTGTGTTCTAACATTCTTCTTCATAGATGGCATTCTTCCCTGGAGAGAGAAGAAATTGCTCCACAATCTTCTGATCATATTGTACTGATTTCAGACAACCTTATTACCAACACCAGGGGCTGACCCACGTGACTCAATTGTTAGTCCAGAATATGATGATGGAGACTGGGTTGACGGGTCTCAAGTTAAAGATTGAGGGGTCTCAAGTTTCGCATCACCTCTTTTATAACTCCCTCTATATGCCACTTCTGTTTGCAACTCTGGCAGCTCTTCCTCAATAGCCCTTCTGCAGAGCAAACCCAACGCCACTTAAGTGAGAAGGAGTGCTGATTGAACCCAAATCCATTCTAGCCTCTGTTCCATTTTTTAAAAATAACGGGATTCACCTTCATTATAAAAAAATATGCCTTTGGCTAACGAGTATTATAGTCTAGAGCCTGAATTTATGGACTCTTGGAAGCTCCCAGCAGCTGAAACCCCAGTCTCTAGTCTCCAAATTTCTCCCCCACAAAGATGGGGATGCTCAACTGAAAAACGCCACTGAGGGGAGGCAGGATTTCACCTTCCACAGCATCCTGTAGAAGATCATCAGGACTTCACCTCAGTTTTGAAATTCACTCCCTGCCCCCTTAGGAAGAAGAAGAGTTTGGACTTGAAATCCCGCCTTTCACTCCCCTTAAGGAGTCTCAAAGCGGCTAACAAATCTCCTTTCCCTTCCTCCCCCACAACAAATACTCCGTGAGGTGAGTGAGGCTAAGAGACTTCAGAGAAGTGTGACTAGCCCAAGGTCACCCAGCAGTTGCATGTGGAGGAGCGGAGACGCGAACCCGGTTCACCAGATTACGAGTCTACCGTTCTTAACCACTACACCACGCTGGCTAGGTGTCCTACATTTTTCATGCACTGGTAGCTCTTTTATTTAGCTCTTTTTTTATCAAGATAGTATGCATTTCCCCCCTCCTTTTTAGTGTTGGTATAAAATTCCAATAAAATTGGTGAATATGCAAACTGGGTTATAGGAACTGCCTACTTCTGGCAAGTTCTCTTCCTGCCTTTGATCACAAGTTGGAGTTGTTACCCACCCCAATGACCTTTTACAGGCACTGGTACTTTTCAAATAGGTGCCAATAGAACGATCTAAAGTTATTGAGTGGTGCGGAAACTGAACAAACCTGCTGTTGTTTTCCTTTCAGGGTGTGCTGAATGACCATACAAATGCAGTAGACTTCATCATGGAGCAACAGAATGTAGTTTCACATATACATGACAAGATTCTTGATCCTCAAAGAAGATATTTGAACTTTGCATCCCCATCAGGTAAACCCAAGTACTGCTTCTTTTCTTTCTGTCAGTCCTAAGTTTGATTTCATATTTGATATTAACAAGCCACGTTTTAATTTTTGCAGTGCCTATAGATACAAACGATTTCTCAACTTTTTCCTTCTTGGACTCTCAAGATAAGACTTTTGTTATTTCAGAAAACATGAAGTATGTTACAAGGAAAGGTACATTTTGTTTTTGTTTAACTGTTGTTATGTAACATTCATAGAGCAATGTCTGATGCAAGCTGAATGGTTTACCAAGATTAGTTATAACATTGTATTGTTGCTTTAAGCTATGTAAAAAACCCTCAAATATACATTCAATATAATTTGATTCAATATAATTCAAATATAACAAGATCCTTAAGTGTAATTTAAATATAACAAGATCCAAATTTGGGTCAAGTACTCTTAGGTAAGAGAACCCCAGCAGAGATTTAAAACCACAAAATACGCAGCAAAGTAAAGCGTGGAAATATAGCCTGTTAGATCTTTAAAATATGCCCCTCCAAGTGAGTTCCAAAATGTTCCCTAAAATTATTCTTTCCAAAGTTTTCCTCTTCCCCCTAGCATAGGAAAAGGCCACAAGTTTGGTAAGTTTAAAAAATGGTTTACTTACAACTCTCCAAAGGTCAGATTCATGTGCTTCACATTTATTGAATAAATGGAAAATAATTGTGTACAGCTGAAAACGCTGGCAGCATTAAGATAAATTCAACAGTGTAAATAAGTTTTGTTGGATGTAATAATGGAAAACCAATTGGTATAGGTTTTGTAAAATATGCAGGGATATAAGATGTGTAAAATGAACCATGGAAAGAGAAGAAGGGAAGTCATTGGTATCTTAAGTATGTAAAGTGTTTATCTGAAATTGTAAAACAGAAAATTTAATAAAAATCATATTAAAAAAGAAAAGATTCACATGCTTCAGAAAAGTTTTACAGGCAGTAAAACTTAGCTTAGTTACAAAATGGTGAAAGTGCCTAAATTATTAGTATAAGAACTTAAGAGTGGCTTGTGAGAGCCATGTGGTTGGGCTGGAGCAACCACCTCAAACCTCTTAAAGTGCTGAGCTTTTTAAGTAGACTGGGAAGAACAAAGGCTTGATTACCTTGTTTCTACAAAGGTGAGGGGAAGTGGACCTAGCTAAGCCTGGCAGGACAGCTTACTCTATGGTATTAACCTCTTCATGCATTGATTAGACTTAAGCATGTTAACCATATTTTTCGCACCATAGGACGCACTTTTTCCCTCCTAAAAAGCAAGGGAAAATGTGTGTGCGTCCTATGGAACGAATGCAGGGGGGAGGCAGGCGGGAAAAGCTCTTGCGGGCTTTTCCACAGGAGGGAGAAGGGACTGACTGGCGCCATCAGTCCCTTCTCCCACCTCCCAGAAAAGCCAGGAGAAGCCGCGATCTCTTTAAAGGGATTGCGCGGCTTCTGCGGGCTTTTGCGAGAGGTGAGGGAATCCCCCCACCTCCCAGAAAAGCCAGGAGAAGCCGTGCAGCCCTTTTAAAGTGCGCGCGGCTTCTGCCGGTTTTGCGGGAGGTGGGGGAATCCCCCCACCTCCCAGGAAAGCCAGGAGAAGCCGTGCAGCCCTTTTAAAGTGCGCGCGGCTTCTGCCGGTTTTGCGGGAGGTGAGGGAATCCCCCCACCTCCCAGGAAAGCCAGGAGAAGCCGTGCAGCCCTTTTAAAGTGCGCGCGGCTTCTGCCGGTTTTGCGGGAGGTGAGGGAATCCCCCCACCTCCCAGAAAAGCCAGGAGAAGCCGCGATCTCTTTAAAGGGTTTGCACGGCTTCTGCGGGCTTTTGGGAGAGGTGAGGGAATCCCCCCACCTCCCAGTAAAGCCAGGAAAGCCCTGCGCAACCCCTCTGCCAAGGAGAGGCTGCAAGGGGCTAAAGGGGAAGCCAAAACAGCGAGCGGGATCCATCCTGCTCGCTGCCTTGGCTTCCTCCATAGCTGCGCGCAACCCCTCCGGCAAGGAGAGGCTGCATGGGGCTATGGATTCTTTAGCCCCACGCAGCCTCTCCCGGGAGGGAGAGGCTGCATGGGGCTAAAGGGGAAGCCAAAACAGCGAGCAGAATCCATCCCGCTCGCTGCCTTGGCTTGATCCATAGCTGCGCGCAACCCCTCCGCCAAGGAGAGGCTGCATGGGGCTAAAGGGGAAGCCAAAACAGCGAGCAGAATCCATCCCGCTCGCTGCCTTGGCTTGATCCATAGCTGCACGCAACCCCTCCGGCAGGGAGAGGTTGTGTGCAGCCTGTACGCTGCTCTTTGGGGCTGCAGGGGGGGGGGAAGATTTTTTTTCTTGAATTCCCCCCCTAAAAACTGGGTGCGCCCTATGGTCCGGTGCGCCCTATGGTGCGAAAAATACGGTAGTTATATGCGACTGGTTATCCCACACGTGAGGTATCTGTTAATGTCATATCAGCCACATTCTGTCCCAATGTGTGCAATTGATTGTGAACATGGATTCAACAACTGGTTCTTAAATTGGCTTGGTTGAGAAACAACATTCCCAGTCAGTGACAATGGCTACTTCAGTTGGCGTGCTGTGCACTTAGTAAGGAGATGTCGGCTGCACAATACTTCCTCCTCCTCTTGCATGGCATTCCTCCCTTTGTAGAGCTAATCGTAGTTCGGCATTATATTTGTGCTAGGAATAAGACTTAAGTACATAAGCCTTCTGCAGTCGTTTCTCCCTCCTGTCGTGCAATGGGGAGAGTGGGGCCGTGCTCAATGGCCGTTCTGGTGCATCCCCTGCCAGACCCACCCCCTGCCAGCTGCACTTTGGGGCTGAGGTTTGGAGCATGCACCAGCTCTGAAGATGATTTAGAATTGTTGAATCATGCGAGGGGTCTACGCTTGTAGACTAGGCTATTTGATTCAGACATTCAGGCAAGGGGTGGCTCCAGTAGGGGCAGCGTCCTGCCCTCTCCTTGCTGTTTCAGTCATATGTCACATTCTTGTAAGAACATGGGGTGAGCGGTGCTGCCCCAAATACTTACTAGCATATTTCAAAATAGCTCTGTACAGTGGTACCTCGGGCTACAGACGCTTCAGGTTACAGATGCTTCAGGTTACAGACTCTGCAACCCAGAAATAGTACCTCAGGTTAAGAACTTTGCTTCAGGATGAGAACAGAAATTGTGCAGCGACAGCAACGGGAGGCCCCATTAGCTAAAGTGGTGCTTCAGGTTAAGAACAGTTTCAGGTTAAGAACGGACTCCGGAACGAATTAAGTACTTAAGCCAAGGTACCACTGTATACAGCAATCCATACTTCCGTTCTGTCAGTGCACTCTTGTTCATGCACTTCCCTTTTTATTTATTTTTTTAATGTTGAAAAGTGAAAATGTTCCATCTGGGTTCTCCCCCCCCCTTTCTTTTTTTAGATGAAGATGTAGTATACCCAGGCACCATATGGATCGTTGCTGATTTTGATAACCCAGATGGGAGGCAACTGCTTTCAAATGCCCTGAAATACCTGGTCAGTGCCATAAAATTCCTGTGTCCACATAGTATGAGTGCAGCCGGGTAATCTCTCTCAGCAAGGCTCTGAAGGAGGATAGTGATGGAAACATAAATAACGGCAACAGTATTTGATCACTATGGAATGGTCTCACTAACCTAATATCTTATCTCCTTTCCATAAAATGAAATAAAAAGTTTTAAGGAAATAGGCAAGCTTGTGGAAGTATTAGCTACTGAACAATTCTCAAAGCTGGCAAGGAATTGGACTGAAAAAGCCAAAGAGAGTTGGAAGAAATAGGCCAGAAAGATGCTGACTTCTTTTGACTTCTCTGTATTATATGTAATGGTACAAGCTCATTATACACATGCAATTTACTATGTCAGCACCCAAACCCTTCATTTAGCAAGTGTTTCTAATAAGGAACTGATTATGGGAATGATCCAATCTCCATACCGAGCAGTGCATACCCATTTCTGCATTTGGGATGGACCGAATGGTTGCCTAAATAAATAAAATTTTAAAGTATCTGACACTTCCAGAGTAAATAACTGTCCTATAAATCTGGTTTTACCGTGCCAAACTGAATTTTTTCCTGGACTTTCATAATGTTCAGGAAAACAGCCATTGCAGCCTCCTGCTCTAAAAGATAAGCTGGCATCTTTTGAGTTGGATCCAAACTAAGGTAGTCGTGCTTTAGTCACATTTGTCTTTGTTGGCTTGATTGTTCAGAATATACCACCTTTTATATGCTATATAAGATTTCAGGTCAGTGATTAAATTTAACAGGACTAGTTAATTGTGACCAGCATAAGTCCCATTGATTTCAACTGGACTAATGTATAGCTAACTTTGTCTGGACCCAACACTATATCTTGGCTGCTCCCACCGTAACAGTTCTGAATTCTGCTTTACATTCATGAACTATCCATAAGGTTCAGCGTTTTGGATACTTTAGTGCAGGGAGTAACATAAATTCTACTCATTACTGATGCAGAGCAGAACTCCGACATATAGTTAGCAGAGTGAAAACTTACGTTGCAGGATTCCCAAAGAAATAGACCAGAGGCAATTCATATTTCACCCAGCAGAGCTTTACTGCTACTTAAGGCAAATAAGCGTAATGGTCACAAATCCAATACATTCAGGATTCACACTGTCCATAAGAAATCCAGTTGCAGCAGACTTAAACTTACAATAACTTACAATAAGACTAAAACCTTAACACTAAGCGTACTATATACAGAACACTACACCAGAAGGAAAGAGATAGAAAGTGAAACTCGGGTTCCTTCTGGCCCTACTTTTATAGTCAGCATGACCTTGACAGAAAGACATTGAACAGAACCAGTTTAAGCCCGCTGTACTCAACTTCTCTGAAGGAATATCCCAAACATCATGAACCTTCTGCTTGTTTCTAGGCAGAATAGAAACTTAGGTGTCAGGTAGAAACTTCCAACTTGCACCAGTTTCTCTCACACACAGAAGCTTCCATAACCTTCTTGAATTAATTAAAATAGGAAAGATCTCTACACGTCAGATCAATACTTTCTGTACCAAGAAATGCAAACTGAGAGGGAGGCGGGACTATAACATTTATGCCCTGCTTGTAAACTTCCTAGAAACTTGTCGCTGGTTGAGACCAGATTGCTAGACTACATGGAGCCTTGGTTTGATTCCATAGGCTTATAATGCCATTCTCAGAAAAGAAGAGCCAATTTACACTACATCAGTAAGCCTGTTTATTGCGTGTACACCATTGTTTGCAATGACAAACACAACAAAGTGTAAAAGGGAGCTTATTTGACATATATGGGAAGCCACAGCCAAATGCTCTCATTTTTTCAAAGCATCTCCCCATCAACCTGAGCTGCTTTGAAAACACAAGAGTTGATAACAAGGAAAGGAGAGGCAAGGGTACTGAAGGATGAATGTATTTAGGCTTCACTCCAGTTGCAGATGCAGACTGACAGGCTTATCAAAAGGCTTCATAGGAAAAGTGGGTTATGAGAAGGGATTTGAAGGAAGAGAGAGAGAGAGTTGGTGGTCTGGGAGGGACTTGCAGGCATTAACTTTAATAATAAGTAAACATGTAACGTCTATCTGTGTCTTACAGAAAACTAGCAGTCATGTACAGCTTGGGGTTGTGCATAATCCTGCATCGAAAATAACTGAAGATAACACTGTCATTGCAAGGGCAATCTTGGCAGCTTTTCTAACGCAGAAAAACGCTAGTCTGAAAAACTTCCTCGGTCGGATTCTAAAAGAGGACACGGCAAGATCTCTTGCTACGGGAACTAAAATCAAGACACTTCTTGTTCCGGTTAGTAGTTTTATACTCCCTTTACTCTGTTCGCATTTGCTGAATGTACAAGACGGCGAAGTAATTTTAAAGGAGGGCCCTCCTCATTTGGTGCCGTTGCACTGTGAATTCAAGGAGAAACTGATTGAAGTGTTTGGAAGTGCTGTTGCCAGGCTGGATTTGACACCCAGTCTCTCTTTGGGGGAGATGTTTTAGCTTTTCTGACCTGGGAGACATCTTGTTACTTTTCTGTTCTAGGGCATGAATAACGATGCATTTGAGAAGAAGTACAACACGATAGGCGTCGATGTAATTCAGGCTCACCAGGTGTTTTGTCGAGAGGTTCTTAAGCTGCTTCCTGGGCAAATGGCTGTTGTTAGTAATGGCAGGGTAAGTAAACAAGTAAACTCTTTGGTAGGACGAACTTCACTCAGCTTATCGAGAAAGCCCAGCTCTTGCTCTTTTTTCTTCTCACTGGCATCTTCTTATCCGCCATTCCAAACCAGCAGTAGCGAACCTCTGGTTGTGGGCCTCATTTGGCACAGAAGGGTCCTAGTTTTACCTGCAAGGTCCTAATCTTCCCCAAACCAGGCCCGCATGCCCTACACCTGATGTCATATATAAGGGTTTGCAGGATGATCTGGCTCCTTTCTGTAAGCAGACACTGCTGAACGGCTGATGGTTGGTGTCTTCAAACCTCTGAGCCTTTACTCACAGAGTTTCATTTCATATCACCCAAAGGACAGCATTTCTCCTGATGTCCCCGTTGCATTATTGAAACATCCTGCAGGGGTTGAGGGAGGTCAGGATTCAGGCTGCTGGCTGGATCCACTTCTCCACCCAAACACATTATACTTGGGCTTGGGGTCCTATTTATTTTTATTTATTTATTGAATTTATATACCGCCCTATACCCAGAGGTCTCAGGGCAGTTCACAGAACAAGGTCAACATAAAAACCACAATATATGTAATCAAAATAAAAACAACAACCCAATAACCCCCCCCCCAAAAAAAGAGCCACATTTTAAAAAGGCATAGGATGTCAATCAGATCAACCAAAGGCCTGGTTAAAAAGGAACAATTTTGCCTGGCGCCTAAAGATGTATAATGAAGGCGCCAGGCAAACTTCACTGGGGAGAGCACTGCACAGACAGGGAGCCACTGCAGAGAAGGCCCGTTCTCGTGTTGCCACCTTCTGGACCTCTCGGGGAGGAGGCACACAAAGAACGGCTTGAATGGGTCTTCGCCACTCCAGCTAAGCCCTTCATCTGAATGAAGCTAGCCAGGTGACTGGGAATGGCCGCTGGGACCACATAACACCGGTCCTGAGAGATCTGCACTGGTTCCCAGTACGTTTCCAAGCACAATTCAAAGTGTTGGTGCTGACCTTTAAAGCCCTAAATCTTGATCCTGTGTACTTGAAGGAGCATCTCCACCCCCGTCATTCTGCCCGGACACTGAGGTCCAGCTCCGAGGGCCTTCTGGCGGTTCCCTCACTGTGAGAGGTGAGGTTACAGGGAACCAGGCAGATGGTCTTCTTGGTAGTGGCGCCTGCCTGTGGAATGCCCTCCCATCGGATGTGAAGGAAATAAGCAGCTATCTTATCTTTAAAAGACATCTGAAGGCAGCCCTGTTTAGGGAAGTTTTTAATATTTAATGCTGTATTGTTTTTAACACTCGATTGGGAGTCACCCAGAGTGGCTGGGGAAACTCGGCCGGATGGGCCGGGTATAATTTTTTCTTCTTCATCATCTTCTCCTTCTTCTTCTTCTTCTTCTCCTTGGTTCAGCTGGTCTCAGCACCCAATGGTATATAAAAAACCGAAGCTGCTGACACAGCACCATTTACTTCTGACTTCCTTGCCTCTTCGCAGGGAAGTGATACAATTGTATACTCACCTAGGATTCAGCAGGTCTAAGAAGGTGGTGACCTTGACAGGTCAGCAATCGTGTAATAAATGCAGCCACCGTCTACAGTGAGATTCTGAACCAGTTTGGTTGTCCAGAATGGAAATATTTCCATGCCTGAGTGTGGAGTGGGCCTGCACAGAGTATTGGTGAACTGTGTGCTCTTGCCTCTGGACCAGGGGATCCTACCCCATGGCTGATGATGCCACAGTACATTACACTAAAGGCCCTTCAAGGGGACAAGGGGGGAGAAGCACCAGTGCCATCATCACTCTCGTTTTGTCATCCAAACACGATATGAAAGAGTGCATGCAAAATGCACAGAATATAACACGCAAGTACGTCGAGTTTCACTGGCAGCTAGGTTCATTCTAGGTGCAGATGCTGGTTTGAAGCCTTGAAAAGCAAAATGTAGCATTCCTCCCCCATCCCAACCAATGTCTTAATTTGTTTGTAACAGATAATAGGCCCTCTACGTGAAAATGAACTGACCGCAGAAGACTTTGACTTGTTGGAGCAAGTAACGCTAAGTAAGGCAACAGCGAAGGTCAAAGCCCTGGTCAAGGAAATGGGTGTTGGCGGTAAACGGTAATATTTCATTCAATTTTTTTTATATTAAAATATTTTTGTGGGGTTCTCTTGGATTGTAGCTAGAGCTTTCCTCACTAGCCAAGGCAATGCGACTTTGGACGTTCACTCCTTTAGATCCAAATCAATTTGACAGTTTGCATTTGAGTTTTAACGTCTTTTGAAAGCCTTCAGAATGTTATGGTGACACTTCCTGGTATATATTTTAGGGGGTAAATATAGCTGATTGTTTGCCTTGAAGGAAAAAACCTTTTCTTCTTTTCTTTAGCGGCAGTAATTTAGCAATGAAAGTGAGTGCGCTTCTTTCTTCCTTGCCTAAAAGTGATGTCCGCCGAGATATTGCCTTTCTCAAAGAGAAGCACAGGTAAAAAGCCTCTAAATTGTTGCGTGTTAGTTTTTGCCACAGTGCATTCGTCGTTGTGAAATCTGAGTGATACGTAAGATGTTTCAATACTTAATTAAACATTTTTAGCACTTGATTTATTATGTGTACAGGCAATGAACAATCCACACATATACCCAAGAACAGAACTTGATCTAAAAACTTGCTATCTAAGACCATAGTTGATTTAATTGTTCAGAGCTGAAAATAAATGCTTTTAGCATTCATTTATCTCTGCTGATCAGGCATGTGTGGATAGGCTCACATGGTCAAAACCCCAAAGACAGTGCACAGGAATGGGGGGTATCAGCAGAGCCCTGAGGTTTGCAGAAGTACATAAAAACTGGTGGTAACATAGACCTCAAGGGGGACTCCCCCCCCCCACAAAAAAATAATCATCAGAGTCCATGAAATGCTGACTAACTATTGGCAGGGGAATTGGATGGGAGGGGGAATGAAGGACAGGATCACGGACTGCGCAAAACACTAAAACAGGAACACTTCAAGCTGCAACATTTTGTTGTGGGTTTCACTTGATGTATTTAATAAAGGTTCTGATAACACATCAGTCAGAACTCGTATGAAGCCTGGCTTTTAGAAATGGATAAACTGCTACATTCTGACATGCCTTAATGACTGGAGTTTGGGGGATTTCTCTGTTGTTTTGTAATTATTAATTATGTGTGTGGCAACTGAGATTAAGTCACTTTCTTTAGTTTGTCCCAAATTCTTCAGTTCGGAAACCTGTTTATATTGTGGTTCTGCTTTTAAGTCATATCCCATCACTTCAAGAAATACTTTAAAAGTCTTTTTTCCTGTGCTTTGTAGTTGCTTGATGTAAACCTCCACTTGACACAATATTTTTCTCTGGAGGTAGTTCATGCTGTGTGTTATGAAGCAATGAGATATCTGTTGAACCAGAGCATGCTTTCTAAAAATACAAAAGGGTTATATTATAAAATTCCAGTGTATGCCCTCCCTACAAATCATACTTGCCCTTTTATATACCTTGCTCAACACTGGGTGTGTTTACTCCCCACAGTGTACTAAAGGTAGATCCAGAGCAGAAAAGCGAACCCTTCTTTGACGTTGTTGTCATTGTAGACCCGCTGTCGAGAGAAGCACAGAAGCTGTCACATTTACTGATTGTAAGATCATATTGATTTCTTGTATGCAATTCCAGCTTTGTGGTTTAGTTAAGACCTGTGTAGAATGCTGGGGGGAGAGAGAACAAATCAGCTTCCAATCCTCATTTGACCATGAAATTTACTGGGTGACTTTGGGCCACTTCTCTCTTTTATGCTAACCTCCTTCATAAGATGATTATGTATATATGTACGTTTCCGAGCACAATTCAGAGTGTTGGTGCAGACCTTTAAAGCCCTAAACAGCCTCGGTCCTGTATACCTGAAGGCGTGTCTCCACCCCCATCGTTCTGCCCGGACACTGAGGTTCAGCTCCAAGGGCCTTCTGGCAGTTCCCTCACTGCAAGAAGTGAGGATACAGGGAACCAGGCTGAGGGCCTTCTTGGTAGTGGCACCTGCCCTGTGGAATGCCCTCCCAGCTGATGTCAAGGCAATAAACAACTCTCTGACTTTTAGAAGACATCTGAAGGCAGCCCTGTTTAAGGAAGTTTTTAATGTTTGATGTTTTATTGTGTTTTTAATATTCTGTTGAGATCTGCTCAGAGTGGCTGGGGAAACCCAGCCAGATGGGCAGGGTATAAATGTTGTTGTTGTTATATGTAGCATGGGGGAATATTCAATTTGAGGTGGATTTAGGGCAATGAAACCACTTCTGTTGCACTTGGGTATGGTGTGAGAAGTTGCAAACAAATAAATTTATATGTACGATGAAAGTGTCTGGAATTACGTTGTTGCCCCATGCAAATTGCTGTGCTTAATTCTGGATAGGGCAAAATCCCACACAAAACAATTTCATTAATACAAGAATTGTTTCTGTTAGTTCCTTGGTCAGGTTGTCAACATGAAACTGAGGCTGTTTATGAACTGTAGATTCAAGCTGTCAGAGGCGCCTTTGAAAAGGTAAGTAGCACGTGAAGTTTATTAATGAAATGTGCCCCATAATATGGTTCCCACTTAGAAGTAGTTGCCTTGCCTAATGACTTTACTCATTAGGCAGTGAGTATTCCACAATCTTCTGCTAGTCTCATTTACATTTTCCCACTCTGCTGCTTCTCGATTGCAACTTTCCTTCTCTCCAAATCTTCCTTTCTTTCTGTTTGGAATTACTGTGAGTAATTTTGCAAGTATTGCCACAAATACTTGATCTTCCAGTCCTTTCATGTACCCAGGCATTAGCACCCACTTCCTGCTTCTCTGAATTCTTAAATAAATGTGCACATTGGTTGACTGCACTCTGTTAGAAACATGCTTAGCATAAATGCAGCAACTCGTCGCTTGGTGCTGGTGCTTATAAAACATTAGTGGGTATTAATGCAGAAAAATGGTCCTTTAAGCAAAGTATATCCTCATAGAAAGAGAGCTTATAATTGTAATCACTTTATAATTGGAATCGCTTATCGGAGCTCATCATATTACCATTTATTTATCATTTTTGCTGTATTTGCTTTCTGCCGTGTAACCAACAGCCAGGAAGCCCTTTCCTTTTGCCAAAATAATTAGATCATTTGTTACAATATTATGAGTTTTCTGTGACTTGTATTTGCTTTCTCCCAGGCATAAAATGGGTTCTGGGCAGGAAAATTAATCATTGTGTGCCTCATGTTTTTGAAGGGCTTGTTCACTTGCCCTATATAATAGGGCTGTCGCATTCAGCTGGCTAATGCTGGCGTCCTGAGTTGCGTGTTCTGTTTTTCAAAGGGCTGGTAACACCGGCCGCGTTCTTGGCACGTGTTGACAGTGAAGAGAATGTGTTTGTTGAGGGCTCGGCTGGTAATTGTGGCACAGGAATCCGACCTGAGCTAGAAGAACTATAAAGCCTGTGGAAATTAAAAATAAAGAAAGGGTGCGAAAGATCTCCTACACTGTCTTGTCGCGTGTGGATTAGCTGCTTCAAAAATAGCAGCATTTGCGTGCTCAGCAATGATGAATGTATAAAATGGGATCAGAGGATTCGAAGGTGTTTTAAAAAAGTTGTTATGCAAACTTTTCAGTTACATCTTGCCCTTCCTTTCCTGCTCTTTTCCCTTTAACATTGACATTTGTATCCTTGCCGTAGTTTTTATCGTTTTGTTCTGGAGCCCGAACTTGTTTCAGGGGCAAGTGGTTCCTTTCCTCTTGCACCGGGAGCAAACTTCTTTGAAATGCCAGAATCCCCTCTCCTGACCCTCAACATGATCACTCCAGAAAGCTGGCTGGTTGAAGCGGTGAACAGTTCTTACGACCTTGATAACATTTATTTGAAAGATGTAAGTACTGTTTTCTAAACATACGCGTAGGAATTGCACAATTCATGACCGACAAATTAATAATTCTCGCCTCCCTTTACAAAAACATTCAGGATTTGTGTTTTCTTTAGGACTTGCAGGCCAAAAATGCCTCAAGAAAAATAACATGATAAATATTTGCCCTGTTTCAGATACATTTACAATCAGATAGATAAATCAGGTAGATTTAGTGACAAAAGAAGTTTTTTGAATGCGTACTAACCAAGAAGGAGCAGAAGACATGACTTGATGTGTGAATGTTTTTAAATAGTGAATTGTTCTATTTTCAGACATCTTTACAGCATACCTAAAGGTTTGCAGTTGCACTGTATGCCTTTACGGTGTAAATTCTGGGTCTGTTTTTCTATAGTTCATCATAGACTGTTTTTGAAACACTTGCCTGACAGTATAAGAAGTTTTGTATTGGTGGTAGAACGAGTTGGTGGCAATAAACCAGGAGTCCTGCTGAGTTACACACATTTATGTATTTTGCCTCTCCTTATATTACAAAGAACATTGCTTTGTTTCCATTATTTTGGCATGGGTTTATTTTTGCCTAAGGATGAGTATTTTTGCATTCAATAATTTTGTAAGAGTACCGTAGCTTCCTCATCCTAACTGTCTAGCCACTAATGGCTAACAAGCTTAGGTATTTGCAAATACTTGGACTAGCTTAGGGCCCCACCAAAATGAAAACGTGACAGGGGATTTTGGATTAATCACTTTTTAGGCAGGGTCCATCTAGGTCTAAAACAATAAAGCTAACATTTTCTATCTGGGAACCCTGAAGAACATGGAATCAGCCCTGTTGTGCAATTCATTTTTAATATATTTGGACGAAAAGTAGTAAATAAGGAAAGCTACAACTGAAATTTGCTGCATTGGCATACAGTGCCAAAAAGCAGTAGAGGAATGGCCCTTAGCTCAGTAGTAGAAGGTTCCTAGCATCCCCAGGTAGCATCTCCTGGTAGAGAACCCTGTCTAGAAGTCCTGGAGAACTTCTACCAGTCAGTGTAGAGAATACTGAGCTAGGTGAACCAATGGTCTGACTCAGTACAGTGGTACCTTGGTTCTCAAACTTAATCCATTTTGGAAGTCCATTCCAAAACCAAAGCGTTCCAAAACCAAGGCGTGCTTTCCCATAGAAAGTCATGCAAAACGGATTAATCCGTTCCAGACTTTTAAAAACAACCCCTAAAACAGCAGTTTAACATGAATTTTACTATCTAACGAGACCATTGATCCATAAAAGGAAAGCAATAATCAATGTACTGTAGTATAAAATAAATAAGGCAGTATTGTATATGATAAAAATTAAAATTACATTTTTTTCTTACCTGCACTGATGATAGGCCATTGTTTGGATGGGGGGCTTTTATCCATTTCCGCAGTCACACAATCAAATCAATCAGCAGCTGAACTAGGTTCCACAGTCACAAAAACAAATTAACCAAAAAAGCCTCAAAAACAAAAACGCAAAATAAATAGCAAAAACAAACGCACCAAACTTAACCCGTTCCTGAAGGCCATTTGACTTCTGAAATGTTCAAAAATCAAGACGCAGCTTCTTATTGGTGCAGGCACCTTGGAAACAATAGCTGACAGCTGCATCAAATGTTCGGCTTCTGAAAAATGTTTGAAAACCAGAACACTTCCAGGTTTTCCCCGTTTGGGAACCAAGGCGTTTGAGAACCAAGGTACCAATGTATACAGCGGCACCCCATGTTCCCAGCTTCTTAAGAGAAGCAAACTCCCTAAAAGAAGCATAATGAATTCTGGGTAAAAAACTGAATGTCAGTTGAAATCGTAGCTGCTGCAAAATTAATTAATTCTTGGACAGCTGGGGGAAGGGACCCTTTCCCTTCCTTCTGCCTTATTAGAAAGGACAGAGCTTAAATACAGTGGAAGCAAGGTTGAATCAGATCTAATGCCTTCAGTAAGACTAAGCCTTCTGCACAGGTCCATAGCCAAAATGTTTGACTATCCATATATGCCTCCCACCCTCTAATTTCTGGAATTCTAAACCAACGAAATTGTGCATTTTCACAGGTTGAGAGTGTTGTTTCAGCAGAGTATGAGCTGGAGTATTTGTTGCTTGAAGGACATTGTTTTGATGTAGCCACTAGACAGCCGACTCACGGACTGCAGTTCACTTTGGGAACTAGGAAAAATCCTGTTAAAGTTGATACCATTGTGATGGCCAATCTGGTAGGTTCTGGCTAAGCCTGGCGATGGAATACTTTATTTGACCAAATGCTTATTATTGCCTACCTAAACACAACTGGCCCATTATTATTTGATTCTTTTATTCTTTGGGGCCCAGAAATGATGGTTAATTACAGTGGTGCCTCGCAAGACGAAAATAATCCGTTCCGTGAGTCTCTTCGTCTAGCGGTTTTTTCGTCTTGCGAAGCAATCCTATTAGAGGCTTAGCGGCTTAACGCTATTAGCGGTTTAGCGGCTATTAAAGGCTTAGCGGATTAGAAAAAGGGGGGGAGCGAAAAAAAATCTCAAGACTCGCAAGACATTTTCGTCTTGCGAAGCAAGCCCATAGGGAAATTTGTCCTGCGAAGCGCATTGAAAAATGGAAAACCCTTTCGCCTAGCGGGTTTTCCGTCTTGCGAGGCATTCGTCTTGCGGGGCACCACTGTATAACGGTACATATGGCTGTTTCAGACAAGCTGAAGATTTTGCTTCGGCTTTTGACTTACTACAGCTTAGTGTTGCATCTGAACACGAACGGACTGCTGTTAATCTTAACTATGGTTTATTAAAACAAGCCAACTTCCTAACATGGCTATGTCATGTTTTTGTGAGCTATAGTTAAGTGTGACCACAGTTTAGGATATAGATCCTGCATTGCAGTGGATGACCCTTGGTGTCCATTTGAACTCTACAATTCTGTGATCCTATGACCCAACGCTAAACCGTTTAATAAAAAATGGAATGGAAGCTTCTAATCTTCTGTTTGTGGTTGCAGCAGCAGATTTTTTTTAAGGGGTCAAGGATTTCATGAACTTGAGGTTCCTACAGACTCATTCTACATGCAAATACAGGGGCAATAGCAGAAAAATGCTATTTTCAGGTCACTGTCCCATGATAGTATGTAGGATGTGGTGTCATGAGTAGAATTTTCCCAGAGGTTCTAAGTCAGGCATAGCCAAACTTGGCCCTCGAGATGTTTTGGGACTACAATTCCCATCATCCCTGACCACTGGTCCTGTCAGCTAGGGATGATGGGAGTTGTAGTCCCAAAGCATCTGGAGGGCCAAATTTGCCCATGCCTGTTCTAAGTGATCTTTACAGTTCTATAAAGGGGCCATGACTAATGTTAACACTGGTTTATTTAAAACAAACCAGCTCGATCAACCATAGTCTGAAGTTGGCTTGTTCCAAAAACTATAACCGCTGGTTGTCAGATTTAGACAATGTGACTGGCTGCAGGCCAACTAAAATAGAAGTGAGCTTCCAAACTCTTCTTCCGGGACTACACTCGGGGAGGGAGAACAGGCAAATCTGGGGGCAGGCTAGGCTTTGTAGAACACAGCCACTGTTTACAAAGAAAGTGTTCCACCCTCCTGCTTTCAAAGCAATATTTTCATTTTGTTTTGTTTTTCCCCCTTGTAGGGTTATTTTCAGTTGAAAGCAAATCCAGGTGCTTGGATTTTGAGACTACGTGAAGGAAGATCCGAAGAAATCTACCAAATATATAGGTAAGTCATAACATGACATTTGCTAATGGTGTGGCGGTCACTGGAACTGCTGCAGAGAAAAATTCAGGCGGCAGCTAAAAAAGCCAATGCAATTCTGGGCTGCATCAATAGGAGTATAGCATCTAGATCAAGGGAAGTAATAGTGCCACTGTATTCTGCTCTGGTCAGACCTCACCTGGAGTACTGTGTCCAGTTCTGGGCACCACAGTTCAAGAAGGACACTGACAAACTGGAACGTGTCCAGAGGAGGGCAACCAAAATGGTCAAAGGCCTGGAAACGATGCCTTATGAGGAACGGCTAAGGGAGCTGGGCATGTTTAGCCTGGAGAAGAGGAGGTTAAGGGGTGATATGATAGCCATGTTCAAATATATAAAAGGATGTCATATAGATGAGGGAGTGAGGGAACGATGCCTTATGAGGAATGGCTAAGGGAGCTGGGCATGTTTGGCCTGGAGAAGAGGAGGTTAAGGGGTGATATGATAGCCATGTTCAAATATATAAAAGGATGTCATATAGATGAGGGAGTGAGGGAACGATGCCTTATGAGGAATGGCTAAGGGAGCTGGGCATGTTTGGCCTGGAGAAGAGGAGGTTAAGGGGTGATATGATAGCCATGTTCAAATATATAAAAGGATGTCATATAGAGGAGGAGGAAAGGTTGTTTTCTGCTGCTCCAGAGAAGCGGACACGGAGCAATGGATCCAAACTACAAGAAAGCAGATTCCACCTAAACATTAGGAAGAACTTCCTGACAGTAAGAGCTGTTCGACAGTGGAATTTGCTGCCAAGGAGTGTGGTGGAGTCTCCTTCTTTGGGGGTCTTTAAGCAGAGGCTTGACAACCATATGTCAGGAGTGCTCTGATGGTGTTTCCTGCTTGGCAGGGGGTTGGACTCGATGGCCCTTGTTGTCTCTTCCAACTCTATGATTCTATGATTCTAACACAACTCTGTTCATTCTACTGTTTGCAACAGCACAGTCTGACTAGGTGTTTTGCTCCTTGCATCTTCTGAAGGAATGATGTTCACCAAACCGTCCTACTTCAAAGAGAAGCCTTTGGAAGAATTCACATTCTTCTCACTTCATCTGAATTGGGAATTTGGCAGTCTTAACAGTACAGTCCCAGGCTACAAGACTTAGGAATGTTACATGAGTACAGTGTCTTACTGCAAAAAGGTTTAAAATCACAGGAATAAAAATTCTGTAACGGGTATAAACAGGGAGTTTAACATCCTTAGCATCCTCGTTTTTTTAAATAAGGAAAGATAATTTCAGAAATGGGGTAAATTAAAAGAAACAAACATGTGCAGATTTGCTTACTCGTTTATTTTATGTTGCAGAGCTCAGCTTTTCTTGGTACAGAATTTGGGCTTATTATTTAAAGCACATGCATAACCACCGTGCAATTGACAAAGAAGTGCACTAAATCCGATAGAATTTGTTGGAATTAAACATAACAGTAGGCTGGTTTCTGGATGCACTAAACGATCTGTTTTTTAAAAAAGAAATACATTGGTATTCAGGTTACTAACCTCCTCCTTGAAATTATCTTTTTTTTAAAAAAAAAAAGCTCCTTTGCTATTTAGACATTTACGGTGACACTATTCATGATGGCGATCGTCGTTTTGAAGCAGCTGCACCTGTAAAGCAGAATTTCTTATGCAGTGTAGCTATGGATGACGCCAGATCTAAATTTGGCATCTCTCAAGTGACAAGATTTCAGTCTAATTATTATGATTCATTTGCAGTTCAATCCAGTGCTTCTCTATTTATAGTGCTGTCAGGCACTGCAGGGTTTGGATCAGGAACCCTGCAGGTCAGAGACAGGTTTGCTACTGCCTGCACCATTTGGGCTGCTGAACTCCACAAATGCTGGTGGTCTGGGGAATATTTGACAAAAGAAGCAGAACTCTTTCAAACAATGGCTTCAGCTGAGAGGGTAGATGGTTATCAAAGAATTCTGTGTTTGAGGGGTGATTGCAATAACATTTAGAGATTAAATTGCTCATTCTTTAAATTGATATCCCTACATATGTAAATTTGTTCCTTATTATTGCCCGGGATCTTAGGCAAGTCAATTGGCACTTTTGTAAAAATAAAAATCAACAACTTTTGGGGTTTCCGGGTTTATACTTTGTGAAATATGGCAACCCTATTATTGTTGTTTAAATCCTGACCCTGTCTATTGATAGCTTTTTATTGTTTTGTACATTTGTACTAGAAGAGTAGGATAAAAATGCTCTAATAATGAAAGACGGTAAATATGTGTCTACTCAGAAGTAAGTTCCACTGTGCTCAATGGGTCTTACTTTCAGGTAATTGTATGAAGGATGCTGGCTTGGAAAATAAAATAAAGCAATAAACTGGGGTTTCTGGAATCCAGATTCTGAGCAATTTATCTTAAAGCTGGGTAGGTTTCCTGAAATATGTGTTGATATTACATTAATCAAGAGACGTGGGTGGTGTTGTGTTTCATCTCTCACTTCAGCCCCAAGCTTTTTAATGGATTTTTAAAATAAGTGAACCTGCCATTGTTTAAAAGATGTTTAAAAATAAGCGAACCCTTTGACAGTGATGCTCTGTAATCAAGCAACGCTCCTTCCCAAAAGTAATGCAGCTCTCTTAAGCTCAGTGTTATAAATGATTGAACGTTTAAAAAGTGGTAAGATTTTAGAAGGAGATACAGTGGTGCCCTGCAAGGCGAACGCCTCGCGAGACGAAAAACTCGCAAAACGAAAGGTTTTTTCGTTTTCGAGTTGCCTCGCAAGACGAATTTCCCTATGGGCTTGCTTCGCAAAACGAAGCTTGCCCCACAAGCTCCGGGGACAGCGGGAAGCGCAGCGCGTCTTCCCCGCTGTCCCCGGACCTCTTGAAGCAAGGGGCGGCGGGGAGAAGCGATCTTCTCCCCGCAGCCCCTTGCTTCAAAAGAGTTCCGGGGACAGTGGGAAGCGCAGCGCGTCTTCCCCGCTGTCCCCGGACCTCTTTTGAAGCAAGGGGCGGCGGGGAGAAGCGATCTTCTCCCCGTTGCCAGCCCCGCAAGCTCCGGGGACAGAGGGGAAGGCGCAGGGCCTTCCCCTCTCTCCCCAGACCCCTTTTGAACCAAGGGGCGGCAAGGGGGAAAAGCGATCTTCTCCTCTCCGCCCCTTGCTTCAAAAGAGGGGACAGAGCGGCGCTTCCCCTCTGTCCCCGGACGGTCTCCATAGGAACGCATTGATTGATTTTCAATGCATTCCTATGGGAAACCGTGCTTCGCAAGACGAAAAACTCGCAAGAAGAAAAAACTTGTGGAACGAATTGATTTTGTCTTGCGAGGCACCACTGTACCATATTGTTGTTCTCAAATTGAAGGCTGTACAAATAATATGAATTCATGAATTGAAGTCATGGGGGGGGGGTATTTTTGTCTCCAGCTGCAGTTGATGACATGGGTGTTACCTTCAGTGCTGTTTGTCAAACTGATCATTTTGCACTGACATTTGACTATCTAAGGAACAAGATAAAAATAGGTGCTTAAACTGAAGGAACACCAGGATCTTAGGTCGTTTGGACATTTGAGTCCTTTCTATTCTCTCCCATTGCTGTTTGTGAGGCAAGGAGTCATTATGTCTAAAGGTTGTGGGGACTTCCATCTATTAGAGACCCAAGAACTACATCAAATATGTATTACAGGAATACGGTAAACAGATACAATAGAATGAGCCACAACTTTGGCTTGTGCATTCCCTCCTATCCTTGTCACAGTTGCAAGGAGGAGTTTCCATTTTTACTTAACCACAGCTTGTTCCATTGTCTCAACAAAGAAAGAAATTATATTATTGATTGATTGAGTTTATATACCGTCCTATACCTGGAGGTCTCAGGGCAGTTCACAGCATAAAATAAAAATGTAAAACCACAATATATATAATCAAAATAAAAACAACAACCCAATAACACACCCAAAAGAAATAAAAGACCACGTTCTAAAAGGGCATAGGATGTCAAGCAGCTCAACCAAAGGCCTGGTTAAAAAGGAACAATTTTGCCTGGTGCCTAAAGATATATAATGAAGGCGCCAGGCAAACTTCCCTGGGGAGAGCATTCCACAGATGGGGAGCCACTGCAGATAAGGCCCATTCTCGTGTTGCCACCCTACAGACCTCTCAAAGAGGAGGCACACGGAGGGCCTCAGAAGATGATCTCAGCGTCCGGGTAGGTCCATATGGAAAGAGAGGGTCCTTGAGGTATTGCAATCCTGAGTCATTTAAGGCTTTATACGTCAAAACCAGCACTTTGCATCGGGCCAGGAAACTAATTGATAGCCAGTGCAGTCAGACCAGGATCGGTGTAATATGCTCAGAGTGTTTTGCTCCAGTGAGCAACCTGGCTGCTGAATTCTGCACCAGCTAAAGTTTATGGATGGTCTTCAGAGGCAGCCCTACATATAACGCATTGCGGTAATCTAACCTCGAGGTTAATCTAACCAAAGCATAGACAAAGACTCTCCTCCCTGGAAGAGAGGGGAGTGGTTGTGGACAGGAACCCGAGCACCGCCCCTAGCAGGGGGCAAAGCCCCCTGCCTCCACCTCTCCTGGGTGGCACCCATGCCCCTCGGGAGGCAGCCAACCAGGTGCCTTGGAGGGGGCGTGTCCAGCAGCCTTTTGTTGCGGCGCCAGCCTCTCCCCGGCCTCATTCTTCGCCATTGTTTCATCACGAGTCACCCACCCTGCACTCCCTTAGAGTCAGGGCTTAGGTTATTGGCCTTGCTATGGACCTTAGGTTGGTCGCCCTGATTGTCCAGGGGGCCTGGTAGGAGTTTTTCCATTTGGCATTAGGCTTTTTGGTTTTTTCGCCTACCTCGTAGCAATCGTCACAACTTTTGTGGTATTGGTGGGTAGGTTAGGCATTGGATTAATGTGGTGTGTGGAAGGGCTAGGTGTGGCCATCGCCTATGCCTTCAATTTTTGGGTATTCCGTTAAAGGAATCTGGCAGTCGTGTGTTCTGTCCGATGCCTGCTTGGCGGGAGGCCATAGCACGACCCTCGGTGACATCAGGGGAGAGCCTATAGTTGGATTAGCATCAACAGGCTCCACCTACTGGTGAATAAACCCACTTGTTTTTGAGATCCAATGCCTAAGCCAATACCTTTTCACTGCTGTAATCAATAAAGTTGTGGCCTTTCCATGCCCATTAACCTTATATCATGTGTCCTTGTGTGTTCATTTCGCATCGCGGGGTCGGGTCCTCGAACCACAACAGTAGTTTGGCCATCCCTGTCCAGATAGGGGCATAGCTGGGCAAACTGTAGTTAAGATTAACTATGTCTTGCGTGAAACAAGCCATCTACAAACCGTTAACACTGACCGTAGTTCAGGGTTCAGAGAACACACTAAAATGTGGTTAATGAAAATGGCAAGTGAACAGTTATGAATTCTTCATCATAGCTGCACTGAATGAGTGTGTCAGCCCAAAAGTTTGCTGCAGCTTGTTCCTTCCATGCTGTCGCTAAATGTTTGGTGGACAACTGCCTAATTTCCTATGGTTGTGCAAATCCTGGAGCCAGAAAAAGGAGTGGGGGAAATGGTAAGGAACAGCAAACAGATGGAGCAGTGGGAGGAGAGGGGGGAACCCTCAGCAAGTGATCAGTTCAGACCTCTGACAAGGGCAATTTGTTCCCTGGCCTCCAGCAGCCTGTTGATCAGGGAGGAAAGGTGGAGATGACCCTGCCCACTTTTGGTGTTAGCCCTGCCCACCAGTAGTGAACTGCTGCTGGCAGATGACCCCGTTGGGAACACAACCCTCAACAGAAAAAGAAAGTTTCCCACCCTTGTTCCAAGCAACGGTTTAGCATTATGTCTGAACACAGTCAATGCCTAAGGCGAAACTCCTTTGTTATTTTTGCTATTGTTTTTTTAAAAATGATATTTATTACTTTTTCAACATTTTCAACACAACACTACAAACAAAAAAGAAAAGAGAAAAAACAATACAAATACAATACAAAAATGCTACATGGACTAACAAAACAAAGCAAAAACCAACAAAAACAATTTAAAAACACCTCAAACATTTTCAATATCTTATATTTCATTCACTTATTTCCAGCGACCTCCTCACACCTCCCTTTTTGTATTCCACCTCTATTAATTGTTTCAGCAATTCCTTTCCATCTTACTCTGTTTTCTATCCTATAATTATCTTAACACATTCTTGCCTTATTTTTCCTTTAATTTTCTATTAATCTATTTATACTTAATTCCTTATGACATTTCTACTAAAGCCATATAACTTCATTCCAACATTTTTCTAACATTCCTTAATTTTACAATATTTCTATAAATAGTCTTTAAACTTTTTCCAATCTTCTTCCACCGACTCTTCTCCCTGGTCTCGGATCTTGCCAGTCATTTCCGCCAATTCCATATAGTCCATCAGCTTCGTCTGCCATTGTTGTTATTTTTGCTATTGGATGCTGCATATGGTTTTTGTAATCTTATTATATTTATAGTATTGAAATGTGGGGGGGTTGGCATGTTTTTGTTTTGCTATGTTGTTGTTGTTTGAATTTATATACTGTGGTACCTCAGGTTACATACGCTTCAGGTTACATACGCTTCGGGATACAGTCTCCGCTAACCTAGAAATATTACCTCGGGTTAAGAACTTTGCTTCAGGTTGAGAACAGAAATCGTGCTCCGGCGGCGCGGCGACAGCAGAATACCTCATTAGCTAAAGTGGTACTTCAGGTTAGGAACAGTTTCAGGTTAAGAACAGACCTCCGGAACAAATTAAGTACTTAACCCGAGGTACCACTGTACTGCCTATACCTGGAGGTCTCAGGGTAGTTCACAGAACAAAATCAAAATATAAAACCACAAAATATGTAATCAAAATTATAGTTTGTTACTATGCTATTGCTTTGAAATTTTTTTGTGGTGTTTGCATCCTGTTACTATGTTTTAATTGTTTTTTGTGGTGTTTGCATCCTGTTACTATGTTTTAAGCTACTGTGTGTGTGTGTGTGTGTGTGTGTGTGTGTGTGTGTGTGTGTGTGTGTGGAAAAGCCACATACAAATAAAATGAATGAATTCCAGGTGCAGTTGTTAGGAACGCTTGTCTGTTCCTTTCCCTACAGAACTATAAATCTTGGTTTGGCAACTAAGCAAGCTAACCATATTGGAATATCTACATATTGGGGAGGAAATAAACAAAATGCTGTCTGTTTATGTTTGTCCGGTCTGCAGCTTGTCTTGCTTCCTAAAACAGAGTGACGTTGGATACAACTGCCAATAGATTACAACCACAGGAGAAGTTGCCTTTATTGTAAGAAGTGTTTCTGGCTGTTAGTCAATGTCTTAAAGCTGGTTTTGACATCTTCTTTTGTGGTGTGTCTGTTGGTGATATTCTAGACATGCTTGCCTTAGGAAGAATCATTCTGAAGGCTTGCTGAGAAGGGCCCAGATATTTGCAAGAGATTACCAGATAGTTTTTGGCTTCTTTTCTAAGAATGCCTTAAGCGGAGTGGGGCCTTTACTGAAGCTGAATCAGTAAGTTGTCTTTTGTGCAAGAAGCCAGTCTTTTGCATGCAGAGATACTCGAGGGGAGAGATTGGTATTGGCAACTAGGCTTCAGAGACTTGGCAACAGGAGTTTTCCAAATAGCCACTTTTTGCTTTTCAGTGTGATTAGGATTATTCATTCAATGAAGGTACAACTGCATATTTTGCATTTAGAATTAGCTTTTAAAGACGCTGAGCCTGTAGCTTGTGGATAACTGATAGCTCAAGCATGGGTTTTCGTGCCAGGTGGCCTCCAGTAGATAGACTTTAGCTCTGGAACTCAGCTGTTGAGCATAATAGCACCGTATTGATTTATGCTTTGTTGAACCAACTTGCTTGCTAAATTGATATGACCTTCCCCCAAAATTTATCCTTCCGCCAGCAGCCTCTGCTGGAAGCATATAAATGTGGAAAACTTCCTAAATTAGTAAGCTGGTACAAACCATGCTGTGAACAGGCAGTTTTCATTCTCATCTGAGCAAAACATTCTACTTCTTTATGTTGTGATTAAAAAAGAAGTGGGTTTTTTTCTAATCTGAAGTTAAAATAACTTAACTTTTCCCTCCTCCTAGGCATGAAGGAACTGATTCTTCTGAAGTTTCAGAAGAGGTTGTTGTGGTACTAAATAGTTTCAGCAGCAAAATCATCAGAGTCCAGGTATGTATGCTAATAAAACCTTATGGGAACAATTTTATGTTTCATTTCTTTCTTTTCTATGAGGCTAGTTTGGCATGGAACTTAGTACAGTTGTACCTTGGAAGTTGAACGGAATCCGTTCCGGAAGTCCATGTGACATCCAAAACATTTGGAAACCAAAGTGCAGCTTCTGATTGGCTGCACAAAGCTCCTGCAGCCAATCAGAAGCCGCGGAAGCAAGCCCCATCGGACATCCGGGTTCCAAATATGTTCGCAAACCAGAACAGTCACTTCCAGGTTTGCGGCGTTTGGGAGCTAAAACATTCGAGAACTGAGCTGTTCAAAAACCAAAGTACAACTGTAATGGTGCCTGGTGGGTGCTGTCTACTGACAACTCAATTTGTTCTCATGTGTAGGTGCAGAAAAAGCCTGATGAAATTCATGAAAGCCTCTTGAGTGATGGGGCAGCGGAAGAAGAGGAAGATTTCATGATTAGGTAAACTGGCTTGCTTGCATTCGGGCAAACCAGCACATTAGATTTCCCTTTTTGGGGAATTGAAGGCTGATTACTTAGAAGAAACTGAGCCTTCCTCAATGAAGATGTTAAACATTATTTTATGTACAGCAGTGTAGTGTTGCATTTTGCAGTGCTAAAATTTACTATGATGGTCCCCGTAGCCATTGCCCCCCCCCCCGGAAAAGTCCAGAAATACAGGCAGTTTTGTTGATCATGCATATCTTCAAAAGCAGCACTGCATAGTACAATATCAATTTTATTAGGAACAACTGATGCAGAAAGTTTCTTCACTGTGGACATTTATTACTCCATTCTTCAGGCTCCCAGAACAAGTAGCAAAGATTTTTGAATGGGCAGAATGATAACACAGAGACATTAAAATGAGCAGAGCAGCCAGAGTGTATTACTTCCAGCCAGACCAGGAAAGAAAGAACAGTTTTAAAATGTGAAGATTTAAAAAGAGAGCCAAGGTGCTAGAGGTGGTTAGAGTTGGGGCAGGAGAACGAGGTTCAAATCGCCACTTGGCCATGAACTTCACTGAGTGGCCTTGGGCAGTCACAACCTCTCAGCCTAACCTACCTCACATTGTTTTTTGTGAGGGTGCCTTGGAGGAAAGAAGGGATAAAAACATATTCAATAAAATTAAAAAGTCCTGGACAAATAATAAATTTCTTCACATGGTACTGAAAATACGTTAAATTCAGCAGCAGCCGAGTCCTTCCCTGGCGATAGAATTGCACGGTTTGGGCAACACAACTAAGAAGGGCCATGTCTTGGTGCAGTAAAACAGTGTTCTGCAGACTTCTCTGGGCTCTTGTGCCTTCCTCCTTTTTCTTTTTCTTTTGTCTTGATGTTCACTTTTAAATGCCAGCTGAATAATGCTCTTTTTGAAGTTCTACAGGAGGGACTCAAAAAGCAGAAAACGAAAAGAAAATGGATATGTTAAATATCTTTTCTGTTGCTTCCGGCCATTTGTACGAACGGTTTTTAAGGTAACTGATTCTTTTCGTTGTTGTATTTTAGGATAGGATTGTGTTTTTCCTCTATAGTTTAACTTTGAAAGTGGAGTGAAGTATTTAACATGGAGCTTTTGAGTGCTGGGGGCAGGTTGCATGAGCAGTATAAGCAAGACATGTGTAGTTTAAGAGGCTTGTTACTGGATTTTTTATTTCCAGTTGTAAAGATCTCAAATATAAAGTTACCTTCCGGCATCTCTGTGGCAATGTTTTGCTGTGCATATGCTAATATGTTAACCGATAAGATTTCCCCCCTCTCTCTCCAGAATAATGATGCTCTCAGTTCTGCGCCACACCAAGACACCGGTTAAATTTTGGTTTCTGAAAAATTATCTGTCACCAACATTTAAAGTAAGTACACTTATCTCCCTGTTAAGTTAAAACTTTTGCGAGCCATGAAAATAATAGCAGACTCTTGTTAGCAGAAAGATGTCAGTATTTTGAGATCACAAATCAGAACTTATATATAGTAACATCATCATGCATTTTTCAACTTTAAAATGTGACCTTTGTCTAGATGGCCTTTGAGAGAGACATTCGTCATCATTGTCTGTGCTTTGAATTCTGTCAGGTCAATTTGTAACTTTAAAAACTCTTCCTTGAGTAAAATCCAGTTCTGAGCAATTTTATTTCACAAAAGGTTTGGTAACTTGGAAGTGTCTCATTGCAGCTAATAAGATCTGGTTCTTCTATGATTCTTAACTATAGAGCAGGAAAGGATGGATCAGGCCACTTATTACATAAAAGGCCGATGCCTCAACTGCAGTTTAAGACTGAGCCGTGGGATCACAAATGTTCCCTTTGGTCACAGTTAAGGGGTACATCAACATCGTAGCTAAGTGCAGTTAACACTACACTTTTTTTAAAAAAAAGGTTTTATGTATTTTTATTTTGTACTTTTCAAGTTTATACATTTCACTAATTTTATACATTTCACTTTACAATTATTTTGACATTGCAAAACTTCCTTTCCCCCTCTTTCTACAGTTCCGTAAATTTGTTTTTAATATCTTCTGCATATCCAAATTAACTTAATTTGCTCATTTATTCATCTCTTTTAAATATAGACTCTTATGATACTGCAGGTTATTACAATAATCCTGCCAGTGTTTTTATCTGTTTATAATTTATCTGTATTCTTTTATATATATATAAAATGTTATCTTGATTTCTTCTTCTTCTGGTAAGTTTTACCATTTCTGCGTATTCTATAAGTTTTTGCATCCGTTCTTCCTTTGCTGGGACTTCTGCTTCTTTCCATTTTGGGGCAAGTAACATTCTTGCCACTGTAGTAGCATACATAAATAAATTTCTATACATTTAGCTAGTTCTGTCCCTATAATTCCCAAAAGAAAAGCTTCTGGGTTGTTGTTTTTTACAAAGGTTATTTTAAACATCCTTTTCATTTCATTATATATAATTTCCCAAACACTAGTCATATTTCAGGAAGCACATTAATTCTGCTCTGTTAATTTTTTCAAACATTTTTTACAATAATCTTCATGTCAAACAGTTGCATTGTTTCATAAATTGACTTTCCACCCGCAATTCCACAGTGTTTTTTACTCAAACCTCACATCCAGGCAAATCTGAGCATATGTGTACCATACTTGGGAAGCATGTACTGTTAGGAGATTGCCAAGATTATCACAATATGTTGACCATCTAAATGGGGGTTGGATTGTTCTCTGACTGGTGTTTGGGATGGAATGGCTGCTAAGAAGTAGGCCATCCTTGATTTAGACATCCCCAGGGAAAATGTGAAGCTGGGAATTGTATTGGAAGTAGTGTTTGTCTCAAGTTTCCCATGTGACCTTGACAAGTTTTTTTGGCAACAGTGTGTGTGCAACTTTCTTTCTGTCTTTTTATCTTGTAGAAAGTTATCCCTCACATGGCAAACAAATACGGATTCCAGTATGAACTTGTGCAGTACAAATGGCCCCACTGGCTTCATCAACAGGCAGAAAAGCAAAGAATCATCTGGGGTTACAAAATTCTTTTTCTGGATGTTCTCTTCCCGTTGGCTGTGGACAAAATAATATTTGTTGATGCTGATCAGGTAAAAAAGTCTAGTTTTTAAGGAAGCACAGTATGCATCTAAGACTGTTCTTGTATGCATTGGTTCAGCATGTCCCTGATATGTCTGAATGTTGTGCTTCAGGCCAGAACTGCAGTTTCGCTTGGTTAAAGTTTAACCCTAGATTGTACCATTTTAGTCCATTGAGTGGGCACATTTGAATGCTCCCTTTGATGCACAGACAGAACTAGCACACCCCGGAGAGGATTCAGAAACGTAATCCTCCTCCTGGATGAGGTTTTGTGGAAGAGCTTTTGAAAGTGCAACCCCCACTTGAGTATTGGAGTTCAGGCAAAATCTTTCCCATGTTACATTGTTGATTGAGGGTTCCCAGCTCTGTACGCTTAGCTGGGAAGTCATTGCCATCAAGGATATAGCATTCGGGACACCATATCTGATGAAAAGGTCTGCTTGTAACGTTTTCACCCCAAGTGGGCCTTGACATTGCTAGGGTCATGCTAGGCATCCTCTTTCAACTGGGAGCTGGGATGGAACTGCATTCCATAATGGCTTTGATTCTTGTTACCTGTGCCAGAGATGTGTGTTCAACATACAGAGTATGGTAGTTCAATTCTCAGTGATGTTCTGATGAGATGGGTGAAGAAAGCTTTGAAACACTTAAAAAGCCAACTTCTCCCCCCGCCTTAGGTCTCTGTTCAGCTTTTCCTCTCCCCACCCCATTATCACAGCTGGCCTCCTTCCTCGCTTTGCTCTTTCCCAGAATTCTGCTTCCAACCTTTAATTGGCCGTGCATTCCATGACGTCATATAGAGTGTAGGTGTTACATCATCCTCTCTCTTTCTCCTACTATTTAGATCGTAAGAAGCGACTTGAAAGAACTCCGAGATATAGATTTGAAAGGAGCACCCTATGGCTATACTCCCTTCTGTGATAGCCGTCCAGAAATGGATGGCTACCGTTTCTGGAAGTCAGGCTATTGGGCTTCACATCTTGGAAAAAGGAAGTACCACATTAGGTAGGAGAACTAAACAACCCAATCTCTCTTCTCTGCAACCTCCTTTTTATAGTATGTAGAAATTAATTAAAACATTTTTTATGCCAAAGTTCTCTATTGAATATTTCACTAAGCAGGGTATCCTGAAGTACATATAGACAAAGCATGGAACCTCTATGGGTTCTTTTTATGTGTTGAGACCTTATTTTGGCATCATGTTTACCCTTCTTTTGGATACAAAGAAATGTGACCTTAATACATTGCTCTGAAACTTGTCGTTTTTATAGTGCTTTGTATGTTGTGGATCTGAAGAGGTTCCGGAAGATTGCTGCAGGAGACAGACTTAGAGGTCAATACCAAGCCCTTAGTAAGGATCCAGGCAGTTTATCCAACCTAGATCAGGTATGCTGCAACTAGTGGTGTATGTATGTCGCAAAACTATTGTCTTGCTTGCTCTTGCTACAGTGACAGTAGCACAGTCAAGGAAATAAAATACACCCCTTTGCTTTTAGCATGGCATAGTGCTGTTCAGCTACTGTGTGTAACATTTTACTATTCACAATTTTCGGCTTGTATCTTGGAACTTCAGCAGCAATGTTAACTGGTGATGTGTGTTTTTTCAGGACCTTCCAAATAACATGATTCATCAGGTGTCCATTAAATCTCTTCCTCAAGAGTGGCTGTGGTGTGAAACTTGGTGCAGCGATGAATCCAAGAAAAAGGCTAAAACCATTGATCTGGTGAGCTACCTTATAATAATTCCCCTCTCCCCCAATACACATTCATAGTGAACATTTTATCCATCCTAAAAGAGAATACTGTTGCATGGTGTCTTGAAGGCAGTCCTGCTGTAAACTGTTGGATAATGAGGCATTTCTTCAATCCACGCTGCAATCCACCCTATGGTAACATCAGGAGGAGGTACTGAGCACATGTACTCATTCCATGCCCTTCCTCCATTGGTGCTGTGGTCTCAACCACTGAGCCTCTTGGGCTTGCCCATTGGAAGGTTGGCAGTTTGAATCCCCGCAACGGGGTGAGCTCCCACTGCTCCGTCCCAGCTCCTGTCAACCTAGCAGTTCGAAAGCAAGCCAGTGCAAGTAGATAAATAGGTACCACTGCGGTGTGAAGGTAAACGGCATTTCCGTGTGCTCTGGCTTCCGTCACAGTGTCCCGTTATACCAGAAGCAGTTTAGTCATGCTGGCCACATGACCTGGAAAGCTGTCTGCGGACAAACGCCAACTCCCTCGGCCTGAAGCAATATGAGCACTGCAACCCCAGTCACCTTTGACTGGACTTAACCATCCAGGGTACCTTTACCTTTTAAAATTGAGCAGCTGAACTTTACATGTGTTTAATCTGCAAGATACAACCCGTGACTACCACCCAAGGTGTCTCAGGAAGGGAAAATTGCATAGCAACACTTTCTTGACTTTTCCAGTCGATCACCTTTATACAGGTGTGAATGTCTTTCAAAAAGAGCATTGCTATCCAATTTTATATCTGTTCGTCAGATCTCTATCTTTAAGAATCAGATTGTCTGCTGTGGACTCCCTATCAGATTCACATTCTTGTGCTTTTGGTGAAGTTGACAGAAGAGCTTGTTTGGAATGACGCAGTTTTTTTAAAAAAAGATGAATGGTGGGACTGAGGGCTCCTGGGGGGCTGGTGACAGATGGTTCTGTTTATAAAAAAGAATGCTATCCAGATGTGCAGGCTGCCTAAAGAGCAGTGATTGAAAAGCATGGCATGCTGTTCTCCAGAAATGTATTAATATGTGGATTTTTTTGCCAACATAATTTGTATAATGGCTGCTGATGTGTCAGCACAGCTACGATTTCTAATTCTGCTATGGACCAGAATGGTGTGTATTTTAGGCCTTAATGTGAGTCCCGTATGGAAAACAGATACGGGAAGTGGGACAACACTGAAACCTGGGAAACATAGATTTGCTTCCCTGCTATGTCATCTCTGCCCTCCTTTGTGACTTATCCCCAGGGTTTCCTCCATTCTAAAGTGATAACTGTAGGAGGACTGTGCCAGGTGACGCTTCCGGACCACAATAACAGACCCATAATCTGTTTGTAATATTTGTATTTCAGTGTAACAATCCAAAAACCAAAGAACCCAAACTAGAGGCTGCTGTCAGGATAGTTCCTGAATGGACAGAGTATGATTCTGAAATACAGCAGCTTATAAATCAAATAAAAAAGAAGAAAACCATGAGTCAGTCTCAACAAAAAGGTGAGGTATAGAAACATTTGCTCATTAAAGACCTTTGGCGGGGGGAAGGGGGTGATAAGCAGCAAGTTCCAACATTTAATTGCCTATCAGGACTGGTGAATTTGCAATGCTGGGGTCCTCAGAGCCACTGGCGGAGGAAGGGAGGGTGCTGGGGGTGCAGTCTGCCCTGGGTGTCATACCTGATGGGGGGGTGACATCGCCCCCTGCTCCCCCGGGACGCTAGCTCCACCTCTGCTCAGAACCATGCAAGGATGCCTTTATTGATACCCGTAGACAGGCCTCATGAGTTCAGAGAGATCATTGTTTCAGAAAATTACCCTCCAACTCGTGGATGGCAATCAAACTGGCAGCAAGGGTGTGCTTCACCCTCCCCAGGTCCTGTGTGTTTGCATATGCAAATAGAGAATGCCAATGTTCCAATACAGTCCAAGTTACAGTGGTGCCCCGCAAGACGAATGCCTCGCAAGACGGAAAACTCGCTAGACGAAAGAGTTTTCCGTTTTGGAGGTGCTTCGCAAAATGAATCTCCTATGGGCTTGCTTCGCAAGGCGACAATGTCTTGCGAGTTCCTGCTGGTTTTCCCCCCCTTTCCCCCCTTTTTCTAAGCCGCTTATCAGCTGATCCAATCAGCAGGTAAACCGCTAAAAGCCTCTAATAGCGCTAATAGCGCTAATCCGCTAATCCTTCAATGGGCTTGCTTCGCAAGACGAAAAAAACCGCTAGATGAAGAGAATCACAGAACGGATTCTTTTCGTCTTGCGAGGCAACACTGTATCTGATATTAGAATTTGAGCTGTTTGCTCTTTTCTTTTCTGGAATGAACATTACTGCCTAATAAAATCCAGAGATTCTCCAAGCCCCTGTATAATTGTCTGTGGCCCTTATTGTAAGTTAGTTCCAGAAGTAGAACCGCAAGCTCTGGAGTAACTTCTGGTTGTCTTGTTTCCTATGTGAAGGAACCAGCTTGCAATAGAACCACCAACTTGGACAAGAGATTATGGCTAAGTAAATTAATTGTGATTCTAACGGTGATGAGAAAATGGCACGAAGAATGTCTCGGCTTTATTCAGTTCTTGTGTGATCTTGCAGTTATTCTGTGTACTCAAATAATTATTTTTTTTTGTTTTTCATTTAGATTCCAGCCATGATGAACTTTAGCACTATTTGAAGAGTGTCCTGATGACACAGCTACTGGCCATAGACTGGGGGTTAGTGGTAGTTTTTGTGGATGTATGTAAATACTACAGAGATGCTCTATATTTTTAAATAAAAACTTCTGGCATTTTATTGGGACTTGGAACAGAATAACAGAGTGGAAAGGAAACCTAGTAAAGTGTGGGCTGTGCAGTTTGTCATTCAGTCCGATTGCCTTTCCACTTCTTTCGTTTCCAAAGGCATTACAAATTCTGGTGCTACATTCGCTAAGTGCACACTGCTTTTGTTTCACATTACACAAATATTTTGTTGGAGGTCTCTTGTAATAATTTTAAAGTGTCTGTCTGTAGTAAACAAACAAACACCCCCATCACATACTTTTCTTTTTAAAGCTCTATTCCATCTTTCTGCAGAAGCTTCCAAGGAGGCTGATCTGAGACAATACTTGAAGTTGCATTGCTTTTTCTGTATGACGTGTCTGCGTGCCTCTTTGTCGTGTCTGATGTCACTTTCACTGAACTTTACTCTCCTGGTGCAAGAAATCAGTTGGGTTCCATTCCGTGGAGAAAGTGCTGGATTTTGGAGGGTTCAGCTCGCCAGCTCAGCAAGGACTGAACAGTCTTGGCACTTTCAATATTCCCGCTGGGCTCTGAAAGAGATGCTGCGTAAGATCAGCAGCTGCTGCCAGGGAAACAAAGTGGGAGCCCCGAGTCTCACCAAGAGCAGCCCCTTAAGTGGTGTGGGGCAAGCAAACTGCAACTACCTCCGATGTTACTAAATGAAGGACTTCCTTTGCAGACACAAATCCTCTGACATCGAGTTCCGGCCTGCAAACTTAAAAGTTGATAATCACTTCTAAAAGTGACTTCTAAAAGCGTTTGGCTTAGACCCCAGAGGAAATACTGGAACTAATGGATACTCGCTTCTGCACCCCCATATACTTTTAACCTTCTTTTCAATCTACCTGCCTAAGTTTCCTTTTTGGTTCTCCCAGATAGTCTAGCTGCCTAGAGTGGCTGGGGAGACCCAGCCAGATGGGTGGGGTATAAATAATAAATTATTATTATTATGTTCTTAACTGCTGCTGGGCCCAAAAATATTTGTCTACCTGCTCTGCCAACCTGGGGCAAACATGGCCATTGTTCTGTTTGCTGCCCTGGGTTCCTTTAGGAGGAAGGGTAAGATATAAATTTAATAATAATTTCCCGTCTCAGTTTCATCTATAAAAACCAAAATCTTTGTAAGACCCTCGTTCAGCTGCACCAAATTCCAGTTGATAAACCTTTTCCTGCTTCCACAACACTTTGTGACTGTTTTGAGAGTCTTTGCTGATACACTCAGATTTCTCTACCCCTTCTCTAAAATGCCTCTCTTTGTATAGATTAGCAAGGTGTCTCTTTTGCAATCACTCTTTCTTCCTCAGTCTTATGTTGCTTTGTCTTTTACAATATCAGCCTTGTTACCACTGACATCTGAAGGCAGCCCTGCTTAAGGAAGTTTTTAATGTTTGAGGTTCTATTGTGTTTTTAATATTCTGTTGGGAGCCATCCAGTGGCTGGGGTATAAATAATAAATTATTATTATTGATGGGCATATGGTTTCCTGGATCCTCCTGATCTTTAATTTTATGAGTTTTTGTGACAGTAAACCAAACTAATCCATGTCTTTTACTTCCTATCTCTCTGGTATAAAATGATGTATCAGGCTGGAACTAGATGTTACAACAAACAATGGACTGCCATCTCCAAATGGTACAATAAGAATTTAACATAAAATAAAAATCAAGCTATTCCCACTTTGTGCAGTAAAATTTACTTCTCTCCTGCTGTGCATCATTTTGATTTCACATCAGAGAAACTGTAGAGGAGAAACTGAGACAGAGCAGGAGCTGTAAGCCCTCCATGAAATAAATGCAAGGGAGATGGAGCTGTTGCTGTAGAGATTTCTTTCACAGGGACCGGGGCTGCTTCTATTATCAGTATTATCCGATACGTGAGACAGTGGTTAAAAAGCAACATTCTACAGTGTTGTCTCCTCTGGTTATTGTAAAACTATGGCACAATTCTTTAGCTTGGTATAATCTCACTTCATAAAAAAAGATGGCAGCTTGAAACAGATGTAATTTAGACACAGCTTTAATCAAAATCTTTCTTGAATAGTTTGCATCTTTATCTTCAAAACACCTTCTTGGCTTTCATAATGTTTTTAAAAAATAGAGCTTTATTCCAAGACATTTCCAAAGTGCACCCACACTGCAATGGTATATATGTTAACTGATACTGGCTGGTCTTTTTTCACTATAAATCCTGCACCGAGGTACTCTTGTTCACTCTAATTTGCAGGCCCTAATTGCACTTCACCCAAGAGCAAAGCTAGTAGCTCTCGAAAAACCCAAGAATAGCCCAAAACAACTGAAATACACACAAATAAAAGCAAGGGCCTCTCAGGAGCCCTCCCCCATTTCATACAATAGGCCTAAAAAAGGAATTATTTAAATTACTGTTCAGCATAAATGCATAAGAGCTGCCTTTGGCCACACTTTTGACATACTTCCCTTGGACGCAGGAAAAGCATTAGGTTGGCACTGCTTACATTACTTAGGAAGATTACTGAGAGCAAGATCTGATGTGCAGTTCAGATGCATGTGCTCACAATTCCAAATATCTGTCCTATGCCAGAAAACGTTATAAATTAAGAAGCCATAGGAGCACTTCAACCATTCAATACTTCTCTGCTGTTTTGGGATGTGTGAAAGAGAATGCGCTTGACCCAAACTGGACATAATTGTACTCCACAACTGACATGGCTTGGTAACAGCAAATCTAGCAAAAGAGAATATATGCAGAACTTACTCCATGCATAGCTCTCACTTGCAAGAACTGGTTAGGGGTTTGTGGATTACTGAATACGAGTAGTACTGTAGGCTACAACATTAGCGGAGTTACTCTTGAACTTTTGACTTGAGAGCTGGAGTGAGAAGGTGGTGAAATATTTAACTAGGCTGCTCTGAGCCCAAAATGCACTAAACTCATTTCTTAATGCTCAAAAATTGCCTTCTGGAGAGAGGCTAGATTTTTTTGAAAGCCACTTTTGCAGGTCCATCATCTCATTATGAAAGGACTTTAAATGCTGTTTTGAATGCATTTCACAAGTACCAGAGTAATGCTAAATTTAAGGCTATCAGAAGTGTCCCAGTTCCTGCAGCAAAGCTAAGATGGAAGTCAACTTTGGTTTCCTATGACATCAAGTAGCTCAGTGGTTTAACAGAATGAAAGAGTGCCTTCTTCCTATATAACTTATGTACCCCAAGCGCTTCTTGGTTATATGCATTAGTTAAGGCAATGAAGCACTAAAAACTGCCATTTGGAGGGGTCACATTTTCATCAAATTGTAAAACACTGTTGATATCCTCATCCCAACACTGTCATCTTGACAGTTTTCTTACACTACACATCTCTTTCTGTTTTTCCTTTTTAAGAAAAAAAAAAAAATCTAAGATCAGAACTAGTTCTGCACATTTGGGGCAATGTCTCAGTCGTTCTGCTCAAATGTCAAGCATATGTGAAAAGTGAAAAGCTCAAAATGGATCTATTTAATTAACACCAACTAAGAATATCATTCTATTTAAGTATCTTTCTGAAGCAACCACAAAAAGAAAAGAGGTTTTAATCCAAACGAGAAAATTGCCCTGTAAAAATAAGTTAGAAAAAGCCCACAAGCCAGCTGCAGTCGTCCTATATTGGATAAGTAAAGAGTCCTAGTGATGATGCTTCTCTGGGGAATTATCTTAAGCACTAGAGTGGCTTTTAAGAGGACTTGCATGTTGCATAAAATCCTCCTAAAAAGTAGTATGGGGACAGTTATACTATCTGTACTCAGGCCAATCCATATCCTGCTTTGAAGAGGCAGGCTTTGTCATAACCTGAGCTATGTTTACAGAGTGCCTCAGAGGTGCCAACAGCGTGCAGAAGTGATGGAGAAGCTCCTCCGATGTCTCCCAAGAAAACAAACTTTTCCTCTTAGCAGAAATGAAAACTAGATTGCTTTTCTCACTGTAGCGACAAGAAAGCATAAAGTATCCCATCGCGTTCCAAAGGTCATGAAGAGTTTAGTAAAAAAGAAGAAGAAAAATTAAAGTGCTTTGGGGAAACAATTGCTTCTCTGGTGTTAATGTGTCTTGAGTTGAAGGTCTGAACCCACTTCAGAATAAGGGGTCCAAAGACTTCTGCAGCCTTCCACCTCTTTAGAGATCTAACACCCAAAAGTACAAAAATAACCAGTACTAACATAACTGTTGTTTCGCTCTCCATTGTGGACTTGCTTACTCTTTAGCCTATCACTGAAAAGCTGGCATTTAAATTCAAGGACCGAAACTCCTAATTGAAATTGTCTAGAAATAAAAATAAAGAGAGTCCTAGAAACAAAAAAGGAAGGCGGTGGGGTTGTTTCTAATTGAAGTGGAATTTAAATTTAAAAGGTCCTCCGGAACTGAACGGGTCAAACCCTTGCCATGTATTCCAGCCTCTGTGGAAGTGGTTTCCTCCGCCTTGCTGGCTTTCTGCATCCAGCGGGTCTTCCCCTGCGTCAAACTTCCTCCGCATCTCTGAAAAGACACAAACGTGGCAATGAGGTCTGTAGAACTGGACACATCATCCAACCGGGCTCTAGGATATTTCATAAACATGGTAGACAACTAGAATTTCAATGCGTGGATAGCCATGGCATGCCTTCCATCCCAGTAGGCCCTAAATGTCAGGTAATCAGCATTTTTCACAAGTGGCGTGATTAAGAAACCCGAGGTAGCCAGCCTGATACCATCCACATGCCAGCTACCAGAATCCATCACCAGTGTGCTAGTTGGGGCCTGGACACGGCGGCATTAGTGACGCGTCCGCAATGAAGAGAACTCCTGCTTTTGAAATAGAGATGAAAAGCAAAACATGTTGGCTGCGTGGGTCTATCGTTTTGAGAACGAACTAGTCCCAAAACAAGCTGCAAGCCCACATACCTGGATCAGTGAGGACTTCTTTGGCAGCTGCAATATCAATAAACTTCTTCTCTGCTTTCTTCTTCTCTTCTTCATCCTGGAAATTATCTGGGTGCCACTGCATTGCTAGCTTTCGGTATGCTTTGACGATTTCTTGTTTTCTCGCATTCCTGCAGAGAGGGTGGGAAGAATCAGTTCTCCAACTGTCTTCACGTCAAGGTGAGTCTTGAAACACAGGCACACAGAGAAACAGGACACCTTTGCCAGCACCTAAAGCCCTCTCCAATCTTTCAAAGGGATCACGGGAAGAGCAGTAAGCTCCATCCCCAACATCCCCACAGGAGACATTTCCATATTGAGTGGGAAGGTTTGAAGGGGCTTTCTAAATGCATTCAGCTAAACAGGATTGGATGCCTCTGCAGGATCAAGCACCTTCTGTTATTATCAGGGTAGCTGATCGTTCAGAGGTATCTTAAATGCATCCATCTGAATGCACTTAGAAGCCCCCTTCAGACCTAGGCAGTGCAAGTGCCTCTCATGCCTCTACAGTTTCCCACCCCTTTGCATGTTACTTGAATACTTCAATAGGACTCAAGAATGCTAATAACCCTAGCTTGAATTCTTTTGGGATTTTTTTTTTTTAAGAGACAGTTTCTCTGGTTATGCACAGCAGAGAAAAAACAAACGTGAGACCTGCACTAGACAAAAAGGGATACATGGGGAGTGGGGAATAAGGGTAACATCCAACTGTGCTCAATCTATAGACATAGTCTATTTCAAACAAACCCAAAGTATTTCTTCAGGGCATTTTCATCAGTCAGCATCTGCAGAGAGGGCATCGCAGCCCAAAACTTTCTGATAACTCCCACAAAGTCATTACCTTTTGAACGTTACCAGTGTTCTTTGGACTTGGGGCCACGTGGAACACTTACTTTGAATTTTGAGCAACCTTAATCTAAGTCTGCTTGTTTCTTACATAGGTTGCCATAAACGTTAACCAGGCGTCTAAAAATGTGTTTGTCCCTTCATGAGGAGGCTGAAATGCAGGAGCAAGAAAGCCAAGGAGCTTCTGGGTATTAGTCACTGTAGACACAGAGGGGCAGCCTGACCACGTCCTTCACCCTAGAGCTGCAGGTGGGGAATCTCTAGCCTACAGACCAAACTTGGCTGGCATGGCTTCTCCCCACCCATGTCCACCTGCCCCACACCTGGAGATGGGCAGGAAGAGATGTAGAGATGTACCATCAGGAGGCTTAAATGGTGCTTCCAACTGTTCACTGGCAAGGGCAAGCAGACTTTGGCTTTACACCCATCATCATCTGACGATGACGATGATGATATATTTGTATGCTGACCTATACCCATGGGTCTCAGGGTGGTCCACAACATAAAAATTGCTATATTGAAAGGTTTTTGGCAGAAGGTAACTGAAACTATCAACAGAACTGTACGGAACAACCTTACATTTACAGAGCAAGATACCCTTTTTGAATTATATACCCAGCACATGGAACCTCACAAAAGGACAATACAAGTGGACTCTCTGTGCCCTTATCACAGCAAAATGACTGATACTGATGAATTGGAGAAATAAAAATGTGGTTCCCTTCTACAATTGGATTGAAGACATATACATACTTATACAACTTGCATATGAATGCAGACGTGCCATGGACAAATTCAATGATTTTTTGAATCCATTCTTACAAATACTGTAATAGGTTAAGATCTGGTGGATTACAATAACAACTTTGTAAAGCACAGTATACAGTTTGGGGTTCTCCCCCCTTTATTTCCCCTTCTACATGGGTGCTGTTTCTTTTATTTACGTCTCATCATGTTTAGTGCACATATCATCATGTACTTTTTGAACTTCCAATAAAGATGTCTGGAAAAACAAAACAAAATTGCTGATGGGCACTAGAGCTGAGGCCTGTTTGAGTGGCTGCAGTATCAGATGCCTGGCTGTGCTTTGAAGCCCCAACAGCCACCTGATGTCTTTATGATGTCGTGCGACTGACAGGTGAGCAGCCCATGAGGCTAGTTCCTGACAAAAGTCTGGCCTGCAGAGCCAAAAAGGTTCCCACCCCTGCAGTACAGCGACAACAATGTAAGAAGCACCTACAAATCCACTGCAACATTTTATTTTTGCTAATGCAGCCAAGCTCCTCCTTTCGTTAAACCTCCTTTCGTAAAAGTGTGCCATAATCTGGTTACTTTTCATCTGAAGGAAAAGCGGTTGTGCAGAGCGACAACTGCTTCTTGTCAAAACCAGCTTCTTGTCAAAAGTCTCTCTCTGCTTCCAGCTGCAATTTGCTTCCTCGAGGGGTGCTGTTTGCAGCAAACTGCGCAGGGGAGAAAGCATAATTCAGACAGCAGCTTTCGCTAAAAGTGCAAAGTGGTCAGCTGAGGACAGGCAGAGAGCGAAGAGCGACTCTGCACCAAAGCAGCCGGGTGAGGTGGGAGAAAGCCTTCCTGCCCAACTCTTGTTGCTATGCTCTTAAATCTGTACCCCTTTAAAGACGTGATTTTGCACACGGGAGACTGGTATTTCTAGAAGACACCTCTGAGCAATCGCCTCCCTCACTTTCCAAGTTGTTTCAGCCCTTGGTCTTTTATATCATTCTTTTTTTCCTTCCTTGGCTATTTGCTTTTCTGTAACACTGGCTTTGTTCTTTGTTTAATACTTCATCCAGCCTTTAGCTAATGAGGCTTTTTGGTGCTGCCTGTTCAAATGAATTTGCTCTCCGCTCAAAATTAACATTGCTTTAGGACGCAGTGTACCCCTTTGGAGGCCAGAGCTTATCTAATCACGGTTCTCTCCAGTACGTGCGTGTGGTTGGTTCTTTTGGATTATATTTTGTATTGATATTTAGTTTTGTTATGGCTTCTGGCCAAACAAATAAAAAACTATGTACTTTCCTTAGGAGGTTGAAGAAGTCTCTAAAGTATTGCTGCGGGCGGGGGGAAGAGAGAGAAAGTTTTATTTGGAATAAAGAAATAACCATTCATTTTGGTCTGCATAAAAGATGGTCTAGCAACAGGGGAAAGTACACAGTTTTAGGATTAAACATTCAGGAGGACTTCCTCATGGGCTGCGACAGTAGAACAGACTCACACAGAATATGGATGAACTGGATGAAGACAGAAATAATAAAAGGAAGTTACTTGTACCTCACCAATCTTACTGCGTTGCCCCAGTCGCCCTGGGTGGCTTCCAACATATTATACAGAAACACAACAACACAACAGAACATCACACATTAAAAGCATCCTGACACAGGGCTGCCTTCAGATGTCTACAAAAGATCATACAACAGGGCGGGCATCACTACTGAGAAGGCCGTCTGCCTGGTTCCCTGCAACTTCACATCTCACAGTGAGGGAACCACCAAACGACCCTCAGAGCTGGACCTCAGTGTCTGGGCTGAATGATGGGGATGGAGATGCTCCTTCAGGTATACAGGGCCAAAGCTGTTTAGGGCTTTAAAGCTCAGCACCAGCACTTTGAACTGTGCTTGGGAATGTACTGGGAGCTGGGTGAAGATCCTTTAGGGCCAGTGTTCTATGGTCCCAGGAAGCTGCTTTATACTCAAGTCAGACTACAGGTCCATCTAGTTTACTGCTGTCAACGCTGACTAGCAGCTGCTCTCCAGGGTTTCGGAGAGGGTGTCTCCCCCAGTCCTATCTGGTGATGCTGGAGAATGGATCTGGGATGCTCTGCCATGGAGCTACAGCCCTTTTGCACCCATCAGGGATGCTGTAGTAGTGGATTTCGTGGATCGGCAGGGGGCTGGATTACAGGAGCATTGAGGCACCATCTAAATCCACAGAACGAGCTAAGTGACAAGAGGGCCATGCTTGAGACTGAGAAAATGGCAAGTAAATGAAGCCAGTGACTGTATTTCCCACTCGCCTATGAAGTGACTCTTAAGTATGGCTCTGAACATATATAAGGGAGTGCACAAGACAGACTGGAAGTGGCAGCGCATGGGACTGATGTTTCTTTCTGAAGTGCTACCTGGAAATTTTTGTTCTACACACATAGGGAGGTGAGCCCTGCATGGGACACCCACTCCTGGTGAAATGGTACAGTCTGGACAGTTATAAAGAAACATGAAGAAAGGGAAATGGGAGTTACTTGTTCTTCTCATTTCCCATGTATTGCATAATGCCTGAAACCACTCAAAGATAAACCACAATCCTTGTTCCGCAGTCACTTCTGGAATGTTGCAGTGGTGCTTTTCCTGCTGTCTCCTTGCAAGAACTGTGCTCCATTATATTGCCTAACTGGTTTATAATGAGAGAGATATAGAGAACGATGGGTGGTACTCAACCAAATTCTTGCACTCGCACAACGATTAGTGCTACTGCAACGGGATCCCTCTTCTCCTTCTCCTCCTGTGCATCACCATCCCTAAATCTGCTCCAGAGGGCTGGAGAAAACCCCACAATAGATTTGGGAAGCAGTGGGAGGAGAGGCAGAGAATGCTCTATTGTGCAAGGATAAATCCTTTCACTGCGCAAATGCTTGCATTAGTGCTATGTTGAATACAACCCAATGACTCCATCCTCATAGGATGTTCTGCTCCCTTCAGGAACTATAATTCTATAAATGCCACATGTAATATGCCAACAGACTCAAATCCATGCATAGCAAGGATGTTCACAGGACAGCTTTGCACACCTGAAAGACTTGTAAAAGGGGGGGGGTGATGTTATGAGGACCTGGAGAAAAGGCAAGATACAATGGGCAATAAGTAATATGTATAAACTTATGGACTATCAAGTACTCACCTTTTTACTCCTAAAATTTTGTAGTAATCTCTCTTCTGAGATTGCTTGAGTAGCCGCTGGGCTTTCTCTAAGCCTTCCAAAATCTGTTGGTCACTGTCACTGTGGTCCTTAGCAGTTTCATAGTCTTGAATAGCTGCACAAAATAAACAAGGACATGCATACACTTAATGAACTTGCAACAATTAATCTTCAGCAGAGAGGGCTCAATCTCACGTTTTAACTTATTCACTGGTTTTGTTTGGGAAATCGAGTCTCAGATAAGTAAGCCAAAATAACACTCTTCACTTTGCACAAGCAGAAAAAAAATCTAGAAAAATCTGTTTTCCCTCCTCAGGTGGGCAGCTTTGCAGGCAGCCCTGGGTCTCCCCTGTGAACCAGCCTCCTGCAGGCTGGATCATCATCTGGCCGCCAAATTGGCCAATTGGGTGGAAGAATGGCAGACGAAGGTGATTGACTACATGGAATTGGCAGAAATGACTGGCAGAATCCGAGACCAGGGAGAAGAGTCGGTGGAAGAAGATTGGAAAAAATTTAAAGACTATTTACAGAAATACTGTAAAATTAATGAATGTTAAAGGGACGTTGGACTGAAAATAAGTGGTGTTAGTAATAAGATTAATAAGAATATGTAAATTTGGATTGATAATGATGGAAATTATATTTTTACTATAGTTTAAGATGTTGAGTAAGGTTAAACGACAGAGGGTAAGGATTTGCTGAACTAAATATTTGAATTGGAATACAAAAAGGGAGGTGTGAGGAGGTCAAGAAACTAGTGAACAAAATACAATATATGGAGATACAGTTTTTCGTTTTTCTCTCTTTTTCTGGGTGTGCTTATTGGTGTTTGCTATGGCTTTTTTTTATTTTGTTAACTGTCTTTTTATTGAATATGTTTTGTTCTGCATTTCTTTTTACTTTTGTAATTTTCTCTGTTTTATGTATTTTATGTTTAAAACTTGTTTAAAATTTGTTGATTAAACTTTAATAAATATTATTTAAAAAAAAAACAAATTGGCCAATTGGGGCAGGAATTTAGGGAGTGTTCCCTTGGGCGCGATGCCAACTGACCAGTAGTGGCGCTTGGCACTGCGCCTCAGGGCAAGGATAAATGCCCAGCCTACAGGGCCTTTCACCCTCTTTCTTTCTCACTCACGGCACTGGTTTTCCCATCCACCCTCCCTCAGATTTTTTGCAGAGGGTACAAGCTTGCTATGGACAATGTCGGTTGCTGGATTTAGGGGCCGGGCAAGAATTTTCCCCATCTGGCAAACTGGCTCTGCCATGTGGATTTTTGCCTACCTCACAGCAATTGTCGCAACTGTGTAAGGCGTACAGGCATTGGGTAAGCCTAGTCTTGGTTGGAGGGGAGGTTGTAGCCTCTGCCTGCCCTTCCACGGGTAAGGGTATCCCGTTAAAAGGATCCGGGAGGAGTGGATCCTGTCAATGCTCAGACGGGGCCTAGGGCCATACCATTTCTCCAATGGGAACCACTAGGGGGACGCCCCAATTTGATGTAGGTCATAGGACGTCCCCGCCCCCCACCAGCTTCACTCCTGCATGGGCAGGAGTGACATACGCAGTTGCTTATCTCAATGCCTATGGCCAAACCTTCACATCTGTAACCAATAAAATTGTGGCCTTATTTGATCCCAAAACCAACATGCCGTGTGCTGTCTAGTTATTTGCACCTTAGGGAAAGGAGCAGTCATGGCTCCTCATTATATTTGTGCTAGGATACCAGCTTTAAACCACAGCTTATTTTTGTTGTTTGGAAGCCATTAACCATCGTTTCTCAGTTTGGATGCAATGAGTAGCTGTGGATAACTGCAGGTTCCTAGCGGGTGGAGCTGTGGGTTAAACCACAGAGCCTAGGACTTGCCGATCAGAAGGTTGGCAGTTCGAATCCCCGCAACAGGGTGAGCTCCTGTTGCTCGGTCCCTGCTCCTGCCAACCTAGCAGTTCAAAAGCACGTCAAAGTGCAAGTAGATAAATAGGTACCGCTCCGGTGGGAAGGTAAACGGCGTTTCCGTGCGCTGCTCTGGTTCGCCAGAAGTGGCTTAGTCATGCTGGCCACATGACCCGGAAGCTGTACGCCGGCTCCCTTGGCCAACAAAGCGAGATGAGCGCCGCAACCCCAGAGTCGGCCACGACTGGACCTAATGGTCAGGGGTCGCTTTACCTTTAGCTTGTTCATTTGTGTGAAAGGTGTGGCAAAGCGGCTGCATACAGGTGCCTAAACCTCATGCCTATCTCAGATTATTAAACTGTGATTTGATCATCTGGTTGGTACTGTTCTATAAAAGCTGAAAATACAGTATTAGCAATGCCAATTGCATGGAAATATGATATTTTCCTCACTTAGCTCTCTACTCCATCTGCGCTGCATTAATTGTCCTTCTCTTCCAATATCTCCCATTCATTCTCTTATAAAAAACCCTCAGTCCTTCCTATCAATGGTTCTTCAGAAATCCAAGTGTTGGAACAAGATGGGGAAGTTAAAACCATACTGAGTACAGGTATTAGAAACCAGCACCACTTTGAGTCAATCACTGGAGCAATCCACACACAAAACCATTGAGCGGACACTACAGAAGGTGTGTTTTTGTAAAAATATGAATGTCATTCACTACTAAATGGAACGCTTCAGCTTTCGTCTTAGTGTCCTTCACAGTTTTGCATTTCCTAAATAATGAGCCTTTTTCTTTTCTATTTCTCCGTTTTTAATCTCAGAAAGTCTCATTGTGGATCTCAAGACTTCTAGTTTTTCTAAGTAAGACAAAGCATTTGCATCAGATTATCTTCCAGCAGCTGTTCTCTCTCAGTAGGCATTACATTTATCTTTCTGCTGTTTCTGGGCAAGCCGGCAGGAGACGGTGACCAATTTATATCACTTAAGACACTCAGTGGCTGCACGCAATTCCCTTTTCGAAGAAGAACAAAAGGGGAAAAAGTAGTTCTGATGCCCCAGCGATTTAAAACATCCATCCACCAACAAAGCGCAAATCTGATTACTCTTTTTCATTCTCACTAAGCCAGCCTACTGCGATTTGCCACTAGAGTTCTCTGTCTGCCACTGTCATTTCTTAACACTTTGGCCGTTCACTTAGAAAAGCAGCAGGAAACTGCTCTTCAGGCCCGTCGTAAACACTCTACGGCTACGTCAGAGTTGGAGAGTGAAGCTCCTGAGATTTCCTCCCCCATCTTGCAGCTTTATTGCTCTGGGTAATGTTAAATGCCAGGCAACCTCATCCATCCCTTTAAAGCACGTATTATAAAATCTCACAATGAATGAAAGAATGCCTGCTGAAAGTTTGCCTTTTTCGTTCATTGCCACAGGCAACTACGACACACCATGGCTAATGGAGTGAAGATACTTGAATGCAGGTTACATACTGGCAAAGGGAAAGCCAGTGTCATGTAACAGATAAAAGTGATGGACTGGGTTCAAATCTTCGTTCTGTAATGAAATCCATCAAGTTATCTTGGGACAGTTGCTATCTTTTACCCTGAATCCACCTCAGAGAAACATTGTCAGGATACAAAGGGGGAAAGCGTGAAGTGCCGCCAAACCCACTTAAGCAAAATAAAGTGACTGATTTAGGGTTCGTATCATCATCATCATCATAAACTTTATTGCACTAGCCAAAGGCCATGGCATCAGTCACAAAGGGAACAAAAAAAAAAGCAACCATAACCATAAAAACATTAGGCACTGCAAATACAATAAACCACGGTCACATTTCCTAGAACTTATAGAATATCAGGGGGTTCTCCGGTAGAATGTGCCAGCTTAAATGTTCAAATCACCTTTGCAACTGACCGCTCCCCTGCTAGAACCTCCACACAAACTCAAGGTACCAGTCGGGCAGAGCACGGCTCTCTTAGTAGTTGCGTGTAAGGAAAGATACAACCCAGGGTTAGAATAAGAAACCTTACAGCCCCTGTAAAATCCTCAAGTCTCCATTGGTGAAGCTTACTTGATGAAGACATAATGCTCCCGTCTACAATGTGTAGATTTAGCACTTTGCCAATGTTCTCAAGTATTCCTAAACAGATAGGACGGCAAGGGCACCCAAACATACTTTAAAACAAGGCTTCCTAGAGTTTTATTTTCTACTGCAAAAGGGAGCTAGCTTCCCCTTCCCCCTCAATGCTGTGTTGGACATAAATACCAATCAGCAACTAGAAAAACGGTGGTTGACTGCCTTACCTGCCTCTCAGCCCCTGCCTCAAATGGGCTGCCTTTTTCTTTTTTTTAACAATATATATATATATATAGACACTGTGTGTGCTTTTTTTAAGCAGGAAAAACTAGTTGCAAAGCCACTCGGGGGGCAGAAAGGGGGAGGCAGGCTTGGCAACAAGGCTTGCTACCTTGCAGACTTTATCAGACAAAGGCAACTTCATGAACAGCAGCAGTAGCAGCTCAAACCCCAGAGAATCCACACTGTTCAGAGTTGGCTCCTGCTGCCAAGTTTAGAGAGGAATAGTTACGCCTGCAAATAATGCACTGAGCACACTACCACAGCGACTTGACTGTTCAAAATTAAGAATGTGAACAAATGCACATCAGTCATTCTTAATCCGTTTTCCATTGGGACTGATTTTGCATGGTGGCAAAGGGAACAGCTAGACTGCCCCATGCTGCCGCTTTCTATATAAAACCATCCGCTGTTCTTGAATTTTTACCTTCCTCATATTGCTCTTCCAGCAAATACGCTTCGGCCCTGTCTTTGAGAGCATTTACGTTATCTGGTTCCAGCTGCAAAACTTCTGTGCAGAGCTTGATGGCGTCGGCCGACTGCTGGTTCTGAAAAGGGAGGAGGGACCAACCGGGTCAGCGCTTGCATTCATTTCCGACAACAGCAACAAAAAAGATGAAACTAAACATTTACCTTTGAGAAGCAGTGGCAGATTCTCTCTTTGGCTCGAGTGGTGTAAACGGGAACTTCGGACTCGGTTTTCATCACAGTCTCATATTTACCAATGGCATCTTGGTACCTATTTACGGCAAACGGTGGTTAGTTTAAACTGGGGGCTGGGGGCTTTCAGCCATGGTGGAGTAAAGGGCAGGAAGGAGTGCCCAGTCTCATTTGCGTAGCACTAAACTGGCACAGCGCTGTAAGCGAACCAGGCCTTGCCTCCCCTGAGGTTTGGCATTCATTTACCTTTGCTACGAGTGGGTTACAGAGCACCGTGGCATTTGGAGCACACTCTGTGCACAGCACATTTCCTGTCTTCCAAAGCTTCGGTTTGATCTTGTTTCCCCCAAGAGCTAACAATCTGACGAAGATTTATTTATGGGCAGCTGCAGCATTTTAATTGCAAATATGCTGTGATCTCCACATTTAAACGCTGAGACATTAAAATGCCGTTTTAAATAAGAGATGGCATTTAGCGCTAAAACTAACAGCCCTGACACTTTAATTTACTGGGGAGATGAATAACTACGTAAAGCTTTCCACAGAGGCCATGTGGTAAACCTCTCTAATTACTCACAAAGCCAATCGATTCCCCATTTTTTTGTATTTATCAGCAACTGGAGTGATAATGAAGCTTTTGCTTTTTCCCCCTTTGTCATTTCTGCAGCACTGCGAGTTGCCGGCTTACCCACTTCTTGGCACCAGAAGCCGTGTGTGTGTGTTTATGTGGCCACAGAAAACCCACCACACATTCAGCAATCAATATCTGTGAAATGTTTAGTGCTGGCCCTCTTATGAGTCCCCTGAAAGGCTGCATAATGACCATCAAGCATGCAGAGAGCAATGCTTCAGCCATTGTTCAGGGCTGCAGTGGGGATCAGTATGACCGGATCAGTATGACAGAGGAGCCAACAGCTAGAACAGAAACAAAGACCCCTCTGAAATTCAGACAAAGATAACATGGTAGGAAAGGTAGAAACTGGAGCAACAAACCAATGGAAGATGGGCCTGGTGAATGTTTTGGGGACACCAGACGCTGTAGTCTTACTGAACATACCATGAAGCAGAGCAAGGCAGGCACCTCAGGCAGCAAATTTGGGGTGCCATTATAGGGTAGGACTTAATTATTTAATGTATCCTCACTGCATTTTTTTTCTGCAAGGGAAGGGAAAGGGGGCTTGAGAGATTTTCCACCTCAGGTGCCAATCTAGGTGAGGTTAGTAATCTGGATGGGAGACTGTTATGAGTCTAATATACATATAATAAAATGGAAAAAAAGAAACCAGAAATTAGAAGGCAGCACAGAAAAAAATCCCCAATAAATACAGCTCATGCTGTTCGCATTTGTTGTCTAACAATAGTCAATGGCATGGATGCATTTTATTTGGGGTTTGGCCTAGTTAGGTTCCCACCCAGCTAGAAAAGCAAAATCTCATAGTACCGACCCACTATGATAAGAATCACAGGCCTGAGTTTCTGTCTGAAAGAGTTCCCCAGAGTAAACCCATTGCTTTCTCAGCTGGCTACGTGTGGTCCAAGAAGTGGCGTCCGGCCTCACAGAGCACCTAACAATTAGTACCTTACCTGCCTTCTTGGATGAGTTCTTCTGCCGACAAAATCTGCTTATTGAGTTTCTTTACTTTCTTGTAGTGAGAAAAGCACTCCTTATGGTCTTGGTCAAGTTTCAGGCATTCACGCACTTCACTTTTTATAGGGGGAATAAGAGAAAGGAGGCGACGAGTTAGTTTTATTCTGCGGACAGCATGCTAGATTTTAAAGACCTGGATTCAAATCTTGCTCCTAAACTCATTTTGTGTGTGTCCCTTCACAGGTCACACTTTCTCAGATCCATTTCCTCTCCTGAAAAATTGGGATATTAAGGGTTTTCTCAAAGGCCTGTTGGTATATATGTAAAAAGAGGGGTGGGACACAATCCGTTTCCTCCCACTGGGGATACTAGAGGGTTCTTTTCAAGCGAAAAGCTACTCTGGAGTTTACTAATCTAGTCAGTCAGGCAACCCTGGCATTTACATTCTGGAAAGAACACATTATAATCATTTTCTCTCTCTGCTTTATTTGCACTGGATTGCCATCACACTGTTTTCTGAGGTTCTAAAAGTGGGCAGGGATACGAGAGACCGTTTTCTGAGGTTCCAAAAAGCCCTTGTGGGTAAGGTGTTTAATTTAGCTTTCTGGTGTGGATTGTGATGCCTCTGAGAGATCTCCAAAGAGAGTGATATTTTGGTTTTAGAAGGCAACTTGCCTAAAAGCAGAGGCTCCAGCTGAGGACTAGGAATTGCAGATGGGCATCATAAGGAACAGGTGGGGTTCTGAACCCTGTGCTTTCCTCCAAGTTAAATGTGGTGGAGTGAGGAAGCACTTTTGGAAGAAAATTGGCAGAGGAGCGGACAAAGGTGCTTCGCTCTTCCTCCTCCAACCTTCTCCTTTGAGATGTGAAGGCCAAAGGAGAAAAGCTGCGAGAAAACTCTTCCTGCCACAGCCCACCCAATTTTTTCCAGGCCCCACTTAAGCATTTTGAACCGTTCTTTCTCTACCACCCCAATCCCAAAACCCAAAATAAGATCCGAGGGAGGGTGTTGCTGGGGGATTTTCAATGAGGAAGCCATAAGCTTGGGAGGAATAAATGTTTCTCTGACCTATTTCTCCCCAACATATGTCTCCCAAGCTCCTACGATACCTTGGCAAGCAAAGATTTTGTTTCTGCCAAGGCAAAGCATATTTCAGATAGAGCTGGGTTAGCCAGATTTCCACCTTTACAAGCAGCAAATTTCAAAATAGCTTTTGCTGATTTAAAGGCTTGCAATTTAATATTGGATACCCTGTGTATTCCAAGATGCCGTTTCTGAATAAATCAATGCCAGATATTTAAATGTATTAATTTGGTTTATGATGTGTTCATCCAGGTGCCAAACATGCTTTTTAGGGTGCTTCCCAAATAAAATGACCTGCTTCTTATCGTATTTTATAGATAAAGCATTCCTCGCGCAATATGAACTTAATTTTGCAAGCAGCCGTCTCAGGCCCACCTGGGTTCTAGATACAAGTACTAGGTCATTAGCATACATTAAGACTGAGAGTATTTGGTCGAGAATTGTGACAGGGGCAACCTGTAGGCCCTCCAGTTCTTTAACCACGTCATTAATATAAAAATTAAACAGGAAAGGCACCAAAATGCATCCCTGTTTGACTCCAGTAATGGTCTTAATTCTAGTGGTGAGATGGCCAGCCAGATCCACCTTTACTTGTATTGATGTGTCAGTATATAGTGTTTTGATGAGAAATAATAGACGGAGACAATGCGTGTCTTGGGACCGTGTCGAAAGCTGACTTTAGATCGATAAAAGCGACATACAATTTTTGCTTCAAATTATGGATGTATTTACATAGCAGAAAGTTCATCACAAAGCACTGGTCCAATGTGGATTTTCCTCTTTGGAAACCTGCCTGGACTTCAGATATCACCTTATTTGTATCTGCCCATTCTTCCAGTCTCCCAAGAAGGAGCCTGGCATATACCGTATTTTTCGCCCTATAGGACACACTTTTCCCCCTCCAAAAATGAAAGGGAAATGTGTGTGGGTCCTATGGGGCGAATGCAGGCTTTTGCTGAAGCCTGGAGAGTGAGAGGGGTCGGTGCGCACCGACCCCTCTCGCTCTCCAGGCTTCAGGAAGCTCTCCGCAAGCCTTGGGAGCCCGCGGGAGTTCCCGTTGGGCTCCCTAGGCTTGCGGATAGCAGCCTGCATCTCAAAGCCTGGGGTGCGCTGCACAGCGCGCCCCGGGCTTCGGTTCCCTGACCTGGTTTGGAGGCTGGCGGTGGGGAGAAGCGCGCTTCTCCCCGCCGCCAGCCCTACAAGCTCGGGGGACAGCGGGGAGGCGGAACACCGCCATTCCGCTGTCCCCCCACCTGGTTTGGGCTTCAGGCAGATATCTGCAAGGCGTGGGAGCCTGCCGGGAAGTCGCGCAGGTCTCCCAAGGCTTGCGGAGAGCTGCCTGTTCTGGGGGCTGGGGAAGCATGGGCTTCCCCCGCCCCAGCCCCGTGCCTGGGGGGGGGGGATAATTTTTTTTCTTTATTCCCCCCCCCAAAAAAATGAAAAACTAGGTGCGCCCTATGGGCCAGTGTGCCCTATGGGGCGAAAAATATGGTAGTTTAGAGGCTACATCTAACAATCTAATGGGTCTATAATTGGCAGGGTTTTTCTTATCACCATTTTTAATATATTGGGGCAATTATACTCAGCTTCCACCCTTCTTGTATGCGACCTGAGCTGTTAATGTATGAAAGTTTTGCAAAAATGGGTGACCAGAAATCAGGTCTTATCTTATAAATCTCCATTGGGATCATGTCTTCTCCTGGAGCTTTATTGGCTAGTTAGCTTCAATTAGCCTCTTAATCTGATTGGCAGTTCTGATAACTGAGTATAGTAAACTTGTGAGGGTAAGTCAAGACTCGGGCCATATATTCAAAGCATATTTCCAACCTGTGCAGATTTGGGGGGGGGGGGCGGACACACCCAACTACTTCTGAGGAGACTTTTTTTATTTTTGCCCTTACAGGTAATAATAGTAACCTTACCTCAAAGACATTTTGTGGTCTCCCAGCTGATAGTATATAGTGCTGATCTTATAAAATGCTTCGGTGTTATCGCTCTTCAATTTGGCAGCAGCTTTTAAATCACTAAGGGCCTTCCCAGGCTCTCCCTCCTTGATGTAACATTCAGCTCGAAGCTCCCGCATCTCTACAGCCCAAACACAAACCTTGAGAAACCAAAAATGAAAGCGAGACTTTGGTCCAAAACGTTTGTTGTTGCATTTTTTTTTAACAAAAAGGACAATAAATGTATTTTGATGCCGCCTCTATGGTGAGGCAAAGATCCATTTCTATACACATTATGAGATTATTGGGTTGCCTTTGTTTGTGTTTTTATTATGCATTTTGATTTTTTTATATTGTGATTTTATGTTGTGAGCTGCCCTGAGGTCTACAGGTATAGGTAAAGGGACCCCTGGCCGTTAGGTCCAGTCGTGGCCGACTTTGGGGTTGCAGTGCTCATCTCGCTTTATTGGCCGAGGGGGCCGGCGTACATGACATGATTGGTCATCGGGTCAGCATGACTAAGCCGCTTCTGGCGAACCAGAGCAGCGCATGGAAATGCCATTTACCTTCCCACCGGAGCACTACCTATTTATCTACTTGCACTTTGACGTGCTTTCGAACTGCTAGGTTGGCAGGAGCAGGGACCGAGCAACGGGAGCTCACCCCGTTGTGGGAATTCAAACTGCTGACCTCCTGACTGGCAAGTCCGCGTCCCCTATAGGGTTCAATTAATAATGAACAACAACAGTAGTCAGCACACAGAGCAAGACCTATTAAAAACAATGTTTTTAGGTAAAGGGACCCTGACCATTAAGTCCAGTCGCGAATGACTCTGGGGTTGTGGCGCTCATCTTGCTATACTGGCCAAGGGAGCCGGCATACAGCTTCCGGGTCATGTGGCCAGCATGACTAAGCCGCTTCTGGTGAACCAGAGCAGCGCACGGAAACGCATTGCAGTAATCTAACCTTGAGGTTACCTCAAGGTTTATTTCCTGTTGTAGAAGCGGATGTGAACATTTCAGGAGAGAGGCCACTTTCAGAAGATAAGAAGACGCTGCTGGATCAGACTAATGGTCCACTTAGTCTAGCATCCTGTTCTCTCAGTGGTCCACCAAGATACCTTTGGGAAGCCTTAAAGTAGGATCTGAGTGCAACAACACCTTCCCCATTAATGATTCCCAGCAGCTGGCATTTTAAAATGTGGCTCTTTTTTTTGGGGGGGGGCATGTTATTGGGTTGTTGTTCTTATTTTGATTATATATATTGTGGTTTTTATGTTGATCTTTTCTGTGAACTGCCCTGAGACCTATGGGTATAGGACTGTATATAAATTCTAATAAACAAATGAATAATAAACAATCAACTTAATTTATTTGTTGAGGCAGTAATCAGTGGTAAAATTTCAGCCATTCAGGCAATTAGCCAGATGCTCACTATGGCCTCAAGCTGAACTGATCTGAAGACTTTTGAGTTATATCGAGGTAGAGTTTGTTAAGAGGAGCTGCTCATCTGCCACCTGCAGAGCCCACAATGATTTCTTGGCAGCCGTTTCCCCTCTGAGACTTACGTTCAGAATTTCATCCAAGAGACCGATAACGGTGTAATAATCCCCCGTGAGATATGCTGACTGCGCTTCCGAATGTAGGCGCTGCATCTCATCGGACTTCATCAGCTGGGTGCGGGCTTCTGTGTCTTCCTTATCGCTAGGATTAGACTGAAGCTGCAAAAATTAACACAGAAAGACAAAGAACAGTTACTGTTAGGATATAGTTCCGTTCCACCTTAAAAGGACCAGGCATGACTGTTGTGTGTCACATGCCTGTTTACTTCCAGCACAGTCTGCTGGGAACTTCCGTTTGTATATTGCTTTTGCTTTCTGCTGTTTGCTTGGACACGAAGGGAAGCAGACATGTTTTTCCTTTGTTCCTGCTGCTGAATAAAATAATGCTTACACATGACTCTGTCCGCCACTTCCGTTGTGGAGATTTATTCGCTCTGCTAATTAGCGTGCTCGGTAGCTTCAGAAGGCTACTGAGGGTCAAGTCGCTGATTGATACTGTTCTGTGACCTGGAGATTGCCTGGTATGCAACAACAGCAGCAAGAATACTTATTGCAAAGTATTGGAAGACACAAGATGGCAGATGAAGGTGATTGACTACATGGAATTGGCAGAAATGACTGACAGAATCCGAGACCAGGGAGAAGAGTTGGTGAAAGAAGACTGGAAGAAATTCAAAGACTACTAACAGAAACATTGTAAAATTAATGAATGTTAGAAGGATGCTGGATAGAAACTAAGCGGTTTCCAGCTGTAATGCTTTAAGAGATATGAAGAAAAAAAAGGTTTTACAAATGGGTAAAAGTTTAATGGTAAGGATTTGCTGAACTAATAAATCGAACTGGAATACAAAGAAGGGAAGTATGAGGAGGTCCGAGGAAATAAGTGTATGGAAGTTATGATATTGAAAATTAATGTGTGTTTTTAACTGTTTTTTTTTTTTTGTATGTTTATTTTTCTTTTTTTTGTTATATCTTAAAAACTTTCAATAAATATCTTTTTTTAAAAAAAAGATACTGTTCTGTGACCTGGAGATCGCCTGGCTGCCAGCTGGTGCCAGCTGGGGTCTTGCCTGATGCCCCCTTCTCCCTGGCAGCATCTCAACAGTTACACCTGAAACAGAGGCGGAGCTGTCTTTCCCATAGGGCTTAGTGGTTTATTGCGCCAGGGCACCGGCCTCTCAGGGGCGCCCCAGCGAGTGGGGGAGCTGCGCGGCTTTGCTGGCAGCCTCCCCTTTTCCTGCACGCCCGCCAGCTGTGCCCCTTCAACCATATGGCTGTAGGGCGTGCAGCTTCCCTCCCAAGCCTCCGCGGGAGGAGAGCAATCCCTGCAGCGGCATGGGGGAGAGTTGCGCACACACCCCCATGGCTGGCAGTGTGCAGCTTTGCGCCCCCCCATCTGTGATAATTTGGAGGCGCTGAGCAGATATTTGCACCCCGGCACCGCATCTGCTAAAGACTGCCCTGGAAGGAGGAATTCTACAACCCATCATCTGCCGTGTGTTCCCAAAATGATGCCACTGAATTCCGTTGGGGAAATTCTTGGAGCTTGTTAGTCATGACTAACTTAAAACCTACTATTTTCAATGGGTCTTTAGTAAACATGACTACAGTGGTGCCTCGCAAGACGAAATTAATTCGTTCCACAAGTTTTTTCTTCTTGCGAGTTTTTCGTCTTGCGAAGCACGGTTTCCCATAGGAATGCATTGAAAATCAATCAATGCATTCCTATGGAGACCGTCTGGGGACAGAGGGGAAGCGCCGCGCGCCTTCCCCTCTGTCCCCGGACCTGCTTTAAAGCAAGGGAAGGGGCAGCGGGGAGAATCGCTTCTCTCCGTTGCCGCCCCTTGGTTCAAAAGGGGTCCGGGGAGAGAGGGGAAGGTGCGTGCGCCTTCCCCTCTGTCCCCGGAGATTGCGGGGCTGGCAACGGGGAGAAGCAATCTTCTCCCCGCCGCCCCTTGCTTCAAAAGAGGTCCAGGGACAGCGGGGAAGACGCGCTGCGCTTCCCCGCTATCCCCGGAGCTTGCGGGGCAAACTTCGTTTTGCAAAGCAAGCCCATAGGGAAATGCGTCTTGCGAAGCGGCTAAGAAAATGAAAAACTCCTTCGTCTAGCGAGTTTTTCGTCTTCCGAGGCGTTCGTCTTGCGGGGTACCACTGTAAGTCTGGATATTACCCCCTAAACAAAAAGATGAAGAACCTGTAGCTGTTCAGATGTAGTTGAACTCCAAATTCTATCATCGCTAGCCTTTATTTTTTGGAGGTCAATAATCTCTTGAGGCCATCAGTTGTAGGATTTAGATTTTATTGGTTTTTTTTGTAATATGGGGCCAAGAGTTGCTTTGAACGTATATCAACACCCCAATATGTAATGTCCTTGATCCCAAGATTTTACTCACCACCTGAACCAAATTGGTTCGGCCAAAACAACTGATGTGCAAAGTTGAACAAAAGCTTTGTTTAGAAAATACACACTGCCTCACACAATTATAGAAAGAATGTGAAATAAAAGGACCCAAGCGCGCAGGGGAAATACAGAATAAAAGGGCTCCTTTCACCTCCAAAGACATGGAAATTTGCTAGTAATAGAGAAAATGTGTCAGCCTGAATCCCAGCAGCTAATCCAACCAAATAACCCAACGTAGCAAAGCACACATCCCTCCCACAGACTATTTCACTATAATGGCCAAATAAGCTGTTGGGAGAATACTGTAGTGTTAGAAATAAATTATGTGCATAAAACAAGGCAAAAGGCATGTTTTATACAGAAGGTCAGGCTACTGAATTTGGGGTTGAGGGAGGGAGAGAGAATAACTCCAGGACATTAGAGGAGAAAATGTTGTTTATTTTAAAAGAAAATGTGTGGAACATATTGAAATTTCAATATGCATTGCCTCATGTTATGAATACAAATATAATTTCTAAACAAGCCAAATGTTCTTTAAAGCCACCACCTATCGCTGAGGAGGTCTGACCTTTCGATGAAACATCACGACGCGTTCCCTTTGGACAGCAGATTCCAGAAGGGAAACAATTTTCATTTCTCCAACCTCCTTCTCTGTGCATCATTTAACACAATAAAGGAAAAGGCAGAAAGGAAAGACAGAGAGATTGAGAGAAAGAGAGGGATGGTGGGTGGAAGAAGTGCCACTGTACTCCAGGTGCAAAAAGGCCCAGGGCTGTCCCTGTCACCCAGAGTTAGCTGATGAACGGAAGCAAGCAATCAAAAACCAATTAAAAGGGGTTTTTTAAGCCTTCAGCTCCTGTCATTGCTATTTTCTGACATGCAGTTCTTCAGTCATTTAGACTGTGAGCCCTTGCACACAAGGCAGGGCCTGTTTACTTTTGTCTCCAAACCGTTCCTGGTGTATCTGACACTTGAACAAATAATAAAACGATGATTAAGTCCCCCCACGTTCGGAACGGGCACTCTCAAAAGGCGTCTTTAGCCTTTTGATTTATGAAAATATATTTATCATGATTACGGAAACACTTGAGCGCTAACAAGGCCATACGTCCTCCTTACTTCCCACGCTAGTGAAATCTGCGAGTCCAAGGGGAACGAAAAGAGAAAGGTACACACAAAACTGGTATCGAGGCTGGGAAATAGGAGGAGACGAGGTAACAGGCAAATGTGTCACGTTCCTGAGTTTCATTCCAACAACAGCTGTAATATCTTCATAGGAAACCTGGTGCCCTTCGGATGCTATTGGGCTCCAACTCCCATCCGCGCCAGTCCACATGCCAAATGGTTAGGGGTTTGGAGAGTTGTCTTTCAACAAGTTAAGGTGTGTATTAACCTGTAGATATTGCAGGGGGAAACGCTGGCTGGTGGTGATGGAACTGGAATCCAACAACATCTGGGAATACAGAAGTTTCCCATCTCTTGAATAGCAGTGTTTCTCAAACTTGGGTTGGACTACAATTCCCATCATCCCTCGCTAGCAGGTCCAGTGGTCAGGGTTGATGGGAGTCGTAGTCCAAAAACAGCTGGAGACCCAAGTTGAGAAGCACTGCTTCAGAGGATAAATCACATGCCTAGCTTAGGGTTACCAGACGTCCCCGTTTCCCGGGGACAGTCCCCGGATTTGCGAATAAGTCCCCAGACAAATTCCGTCCCCGGATTTCATCTAATATCCCTGGGAAATTAGTGCAGGGGCTCTAAGATACAGCTTCTGGGCTGCTCCACCTTCCCTGACCCCAGCAACTAAGCTGTGAAGGGAGGCTTCGTGCTGCCTATCAGAACAGCCTCCCAACTCCTACTTGCGTGCAAGTAGGAGCGGAGCGTGGATCTCTCAGTTTGGCAACAGGAAGCCTCCCTTCCTAGCTGAGGGATCCCCACCCCCTCCTGCTTGCAGGCAAGTAGGAATGGGATTGGGTCTGCTCCAATGAGAAGGGAGGCATCACGCTGCCTGAGCCTCGCCGCCGCTCTCAGCCCTCCTTCTCCGCCTTCCATGCCTGACCCACCGCACACCGCTTCCCCACCACCACTACCGAAGAACCAACAACTCAGGGGCTGCCCAGGCTCATGGAGAAAGGAGACAGAAGCCTCGGAGGAAGGGGAAACGTGGCGGTTGAGGTCAAGGCGGTGGGCACCCCTCTGCCACCGCCATCGCTGCAGCATCAACATCCTGAACATGTAGTAATTAATTAATTAAATAATTAATTAAAGTGTCCCCGGATTCATTGAAAAAAAACTGGTAACCTTAGCTAGCTGGTTGAAAAGCATGGGGAAGTAGGATATAACAAGAATCCATAAAAACCCAGACATACTGATGTATTAACAAGCCATTATATGGGACAAGAGAACTGGGGAACACCAGCTTTTCAGACCAAATGCATTGAAGTTACAGTCCTATGCACATTTACTTGGAAGTAAACCTGACCAACGGGATTTACCGTATTTTGCGCCCCATAGGACGCACCGGCCCATAAGGCGCACCTAGTTTTTTTGGGGGGAAATAAAGAAAAAAAAATTTATTCCCCCCCCTCCCAGGCGCGGGGTTGGGTCGGGGGAAGCCCGAGCTTCCCCCGACCCCAGCCCCCAGAACAGGCTGCTCTGCGCAAGCCGTGGGAGCCCTCCCGTGGCTTGCGGAGAGCTACCCGAAGCCACGGCGCGACTGCTGAACGCGCCGGGGCTTTGGGATAAGAGGCAGCTCTGCGCAAGACGGGGGAGCCCTCCCGCGCCTTGTGCGGAGCTACCCGAAGCCACGGCACGACTGCTGAGCGCGCCGGGGCTTCGGGATAAGAGGCGGCTATGCACAAGCCGGGGGAGGGCTCCCGCGGGTTGCGCAGAGTTTCCTGAAGCCTTCGGTGCTCACCAACCCCTCTCGCTCTCCAGGCTTCAGCGAAAGCCTGCATTCGCCCCATAGGACACACACACATTTCCCCTTCATTTTTGGAGGGGGAAAAGTGCGTCCTATAGGGCGAAAAATACGGTACTTCCAATTAGACATAAGATTGTGCTACAAAAGATTTTGCTCCTACATCCCAGCACATCAGTGACATCCAGTTTGCATCATCCGCCACTTGTCTGCGTGGTCACTGTGCAATATAAATGGTCTAATATTTACATCGCTTATGGGTCTGTAGGCTTTTTAGTGGCCTCCTGTCTCTCTCAGGAAATTTACCCTTTTACAGAAAATGTCATACTAAGAAATCACCACCAGGATAGGGAATATCCATCAAAAGTTTGTCAACTTAAGCTTTCTAGCCATAAAAATAATGATGCCAGCAGAACTTGTGGCTATAAAAAATATACTGCAGTGACCTCCCTATAGCAAGCTAATGTAGGTAATAAAAAAAAATCATTTAGTACAGCTTAATTAGCAGTTTAACAACAGTATAAAATAGATGAGATGGAAGTGGTCAAACTGCTTTTAAAAATTATTTGCATGTGCATCTCATTTCTGCTTTATGAATCTATTTGCTTTGTTAAGCCAAAAACACAGCGACATGTGTTGGGTTTAACAATTTGTCATACTGAGCTTCATCAGCTTGCATTTCTAGCCTGCATATTCCTAAGGTTGGTGTCATGTAATTTATCAGTTTTTCATAGCTAACCAATCTTATAACCCACAGTGCAACATTTTTTTAAAAAAATAAATCCATAAAACACCAGCAGGCACATTAGAAGTCGTTTCATCAATTTCTGAAAGCAGATTTTTAAAAACCTCACACACACAAAGCAAATAATTCAAAAGAAACAACAACAACAAATTCAAAACTTTGGATTTGTGTGTGGTTTCCTTGCCCTCTCTTTTCTTAAACTGCTTTGAGAATCAGGGCTTCCTATCTACCTAAACCCAAACACCCACACAATGCCATTCTATGTACATTTACTTAGAGGTAAGTCACACTGCATTCAATGAAGCTTAGTCCAAGGTAAGTGTGCACAGGATTGCACCCTAACGCCAGGTTCTCTCGGGTATGTTTATCATTTGATCTGCCTAGACTTGGTAACTGACAGCCATTAGCCCCGTTTATGGGTTGCTTGTGTGTTTGGCACTCCAATGTTGTGGTGAAGTGGCTGGAGTGCCAGGCTAGGACCTGGAAAACCAGGGTTCAAATCCCCACCCTCCCTCACTGGGTGTTAGAATTCCTGCTCCATGATTGCAGTCATGGGATTGTTGTCTATCACATGGCGGTGTATGTTTTGACTCCACAGAGTGGGAAGTGACGGAGACAGGATGTTTGTGTTACTGCGTTCTGTGAAGTGGGACTATTGTCCTTTGTTCTTTTTCTCTTTGCTGTCTGATGCTAGAGAGAGAGGGAGCCATGTTGCAGTGCTCCATGTGTGTTTATATGTAAATAAAGTAGATTAGCCAAAATGCTGAGTTGCTGAGGTCTGTTACGCAAGCTGCGAAGACTCTGTGGGTGTTAGTTTCTGTTTGCCACTGTGCAGCTGCTTAGAGTCACAAGACTCTGTTTACATTCCAGAGACCTTCCAGGCTGTTGGAAGTCTTACGGAAGACAGAAGACGAATGTGATGTTACTGGTTTCCTGTTCCTTTGTTTTTCAGTTGCTCTCTGCTCTCACAGAGAGAAGGTGTCTTTTTTTCTGTCTGCGGAGCTTAGAAAATAAAGCATAGGAATGTAGCCATAAATCTCATCACTTTCGCGTGCTGCTTTGATTCTCTGCTGAATGGGGGATGTGCCTGCAGCCTTATCAGAGGCTCAGGTCATCAATCATGTCGGAGGCGATTCCAGAGGACTCAGCCGGAGGAGGATGAGCTTTATCAGCTTGGTCGAGCGGAGACCAAGTGTGCCAGTGTCGGTTGGCATTGGTCGCTGTGATGTTTGGGCTGAAGAAAGCTTTTGAAGCTCCCGAACGATCAACCAGGAGGGAGAGAACTTGACAGTTGGGCATGTGTCTCTGCCAGGGCCCTAGTCGAGTGTAGGCTGAACTCCTGAAACTGGGTGCCCTTGGGCCAGTCAGTCACTGCCTCTCAGTCTAAGCTACCTCACATGGTTGTTACGGGGATTAAATGTACACCAAAGAAAAAGTTGGGATATAAATGCAATCAAACGAGCAACCCATCAGGAGTGGAGCTGCAAAGCTCTCCAACCCCACCATCACATGCCATGGCTGGCACCAAAGCAGCTGTTAGGCAGAGGAGGAGCGAGTGGGCAACTGGGGAGTTCTGGTTGGTTCCCCTCTTGCCTCTCTCCTTCCCAGCACTAATCTGGAGGGGGTCTACATAAAAGGAAAAACCCGCTATAAATAAGTCAGAAATTGAATCGTCATAACAAAATTTTTTAAATGCTATGTAAAAATTGCAAAGATTTTTTTTGCTCTCTGGCGCCTTCTGGTGGCACCATCTGGTTTTGACTTCGCATGACTTTAGGTTTGCGCAAAGGGCTCTTTCACCCTAATGCAACAAATCAGAGAATGATAGAGTTGGAAGGGACCCTGAGGATCATTTAGTCGAACCCCTTGCAATGCAGAAATATGCAGCTGTCCCATAGGGAGCCTGCAACCTTGGTGCTATCAGCACCATGCTCTAACCAACTGAGCTATCCTGCACTATTTTTTCTTTTTTTATGATTTTTTTTTGTGGTTTGGAAAGTGACAGGGAAATGCATTGAGATGTGTAAACACTCCGCAAACACATCAGGATGAATCTTCATTGCTGCATAACCGTCCCGCAAACAAATCAGAACTATGACTAAAATAAATAATAATTGTAAAATAATAATAACTGTAAATATATAATAACTAGGAATCACATTGTCTTGAGAGAAACACTATGGCCTATTTAAAGCAGAAAGGCCTGTAATAATAATAATAATTTATTATTTATACCCCCATCTGGCTGAGTGTCCCCAGCCACTCTGGGCGGCTCCCAATCGAGTGTTAAAAACAATACAGCATTAAATATTAAAAACTTCCCTAAACAGGGCTGAATTCAGATGTCTTTTAAAAATAAGATAGCTGCTTATTTCCTTGACAGCTGATGGGAGGGCGTTCCACAGGGCGGGCACCACTACCGAGAAGGCCCTCTGTCTGGTTCCTGTAACCTGGCAATGAGGGAACCGCCAGAAGGCCCTCTTCTATTGGCTAGGCAGCATTTAAATCAAATAGGCAGGATACAAAACTTAACAGGACATTCTGCATTAGAAAAACACAACTGACAAGAAGCTGACAAAAGAAGTTGGTCTTCAATAATAGTCTTTGCTGGCCTCTAGTGGAACAATACAAAATGAACAATAAGTTTTCCACTTTTGGTTCCTGAGAGAGAGATGATAGTCTAGTGTCTCCCTTAATCTGCCACACTAGGAATTGTCTGAGTCACCTTCCAGTCCCTGTGCTATCAATTTCAATTTTGTATTGCAAGGAGCATGTCACCAATAATCCCCTTGTTATTAAAATTCTTGTTTGTAATGCACCCTCTGCCAGACCTCCTCTTCATTATACATATTAATACCATTTTAAAAAGACAGAGATGGGGCAAACTCACCAGGGCCCAATTCACACACAGTCCCCCCACTTGTGGCTGATCATACATTCACCCAAATTACCACGGTGCTAAAATCTTTGTAGTTGCATATATTCCACACAGCATAAGAAACACTTAAAAGATTTCCATTGTGCGGCATGGAAGATAATCCCTGTGAAATCTACATTTCTGCTTCCTATTTTCCTCTAGAAGCCAGTTGATAAGGGGTGGGGTTTACTTTGAGCTCATCTATTCCAGAAGCCATCTAGAAAAGCTCTCCTTTACAAGCGCAGTCTGCAGAACCACCTCACACCACAAAAAAGACAAAACCGTCTTCCACAGAGCCAAACTTTATGGCTTTAGCAGCACAACTGGTTGATGAAGCCACCTGCCCGCTTTTAATTCCTTACATCTGGAGGGCTAAATTTATTCCTCCAAGCAACACACTAATTCTGCTTGAAAGATGCCACATCGTAGCTTCACACAACATGCCACTTTAACTTTCTCAAGGAAAGCTTATAATTTATTCTGTTTATAGCCTCCCCTTTCTAAAAAAAAGGTTTGATTTGCAAAAAGGCAAATGCTAGAAATTGAAATACTTTATTGTCACTTGTACAACTTGTATACAGTGAGATTACACGAGCACCCCCCACTCAGCTCTCTTAGTCTTAATTCTCGTTTACTGACACACACCCACCAAACCAGAAAGTCAGTTGCCCTGTTGTTATCTTTTCATTCAGCGGCCTTACAGCCCACGGATAGAAGCTGTTCTTTACACTGTTGGTGCGACTAATCATGCTTCTATATCTTCTGAAAGTGTGATGCTATATTTAATAGGCGTTTACACAGGCACAGAAAGACCAGAAGCTACCAAAAGTGTTATCTACAATGTGAGAGGAAAAAGGTTTCTGAAGCTGGATTATCATAGGAGCAGCGCACCACACCCTATGATGATAAAGGTTAAGTAAAAGAGATAAGCATCTTGCAAAGGAGCTGCTATATAACTCCAACTTAAATATTGCCAATGGTTTGTGTGCATTGCATACTCTTGCCTACAGACAGGTGGGGTCTATTGGTGATCACTATCAATCTGTTAGGATATTTCCGTTCCACCTTAAAAGGGAGCAGGATGTTTGTGTCACAGCCTGCGTATTTCCTGTTTTCACAGGATGTTTCTGTTGTGTCTTTGCTTTCGTTTTCTCTCTCTGTCGGAGACACGGACGCAGGCAGTCATGTCTTTCTCTGTTCTGATCAACGCTGAATAAAGCTTGTAAATAATGCTCTCCTGTGTGTGACTTCTGCTGTCAATTATCTGCTGATAAGAGTGTGCATGAGCTCTGGAATGTGGCAAGATATTTTCTAGAAACTCATGTCGCTAATCGCTGATACTGCGTGCCTACGGGAGATCGATGGATCGTCCGGCAGACGGCTTGGGGTCATGATGGACTTTATCTCCCTGGCAGTATCCCAACACAATCAAGATGCCTTAAAATGGGCCAGCACCCAGGGCTATTCGGGGCCAGTGGCACTATGAGGCATATCAGGCAGGATGCTGTACCAGCCCTGGGTCTGACTAATGGCATGGTCTCTAACAAAGGTGTCCCATTAGCACACGCCCTTCCATCTGCGCAATGGGGCTTCCTCTCCTGGAGGTTTTGGGGAAACAACCCGCCCCCCGAACAGATTGTGGGGCAAAGAGAAAGGAGCCACCGTCCCATTGTGCACACAGAAGTCCTTGCACGAACAGGACAATTCCGATGGATACAACCCACAGTTTTCCCTTGCAAACAAAGATCAGTCGCCAATAAAACCTTAAAAAAGGCTTTTCAAAAGCACAAAACACATTAAGAATGCTACATGCACATGATGGGGGAAATTCCAGAACTGTTTAAAATCATAGAGAGCACGCGAGGACTTCCGGGTTGGCGCCATCGCCGAATGGCGGACTCCCTCCAAGCTCCGGAGGGAGTCTGCTCGGCAGGGGCTGGGTCCTACCGCGCCGGCGACGCGGGGACCCTCAAAAACCACGGGCACGGAGCCCGTGGACATGGGGACCCGGCTGGCACCGCTAGCGCCCTCCCGACTCGTGAAAGAGCCTTTTTAAAGGCTTCGGATCGGGTGCCGGGGAGTGGCGTGGTGCTTTGGGTCTATCGCTTCCCCTGCTGAGCGCAGCCGCATGCCATTCGACGGAGAGTGCTGGCTTCTTCCATTTGAAATTCGGACTATCAACAACAACCCGTGAGTAATTGGGAAACCGGGTACAAAAGGAGAAAAAAAGAAAATTTTTTCGGATTCGGCACGAGCGGGGGCGATCTTAAAAGGAAGTCAATCCCCCCCTGACTGTAAACATTCTAAAACAAGGACTGGGTAACCAAGATCGATTCAGAAGTTTACCGCTGGTAAAAATCATTAATTCCACGATGCGAAATTACAAGAATTGTGCTGGAGGAGAAGAGTGGAGGGTGAGAGGGAAAAGGCAACCCCCCCCCTGGGAACCGGGGCGATTCGCAAAGCCTGGCGAAGAGAGACGGAGACTTTGACAGCTGTCAAAGTAGCTGTCAAAGCTTGAGAATATAAAGAGGACTTTGTTACAAGTATTTTGTTGGCTAACTCTGTTATAAATTGACATTATTTGGACATAAACTGTCGGGAAGAAAAGAAACAACAACTTGACTTTTGGATTAGAGGATACAAAGTTACTGCAATCCCCCTAGAGGGGTTTCGGGACATTACAAGTGGTCGTATGTGGAAAATTACTCTGGGCTGAGCACAGGACTTATTCTCTGGGAAAGCGGCAAAACGGAAACAGTATTTTGTCTACAGAGGTGTTTACACTAAAAGGAGACAATAGAATTTTCTATTGAAGAAAGGAAGGGACTGGACGTAAGTTTTTGTTCCTGAATAACAAACCTCTGTAGAGATACCAGAATTCGGAAAAAGAACGTTTTAGCAGCTGAACAAGATAAGAAACCTGAGAAAGTAAGGAATAAAAAGATCAAAGGACTAACTACGACACGGAAAGAACAATGGGAGGAGCAACAAAGACTAAGGAAACTAAAGGCCTCTATTTGACTGGATTTTTGGAGTTAAACATCATTAAAATAAATAAATTAAAAGAAAACCGGCAAGGTGAAACGGGGAAAAATCTGGCTATGGACTTGAGATCTCCAGGCTGATAACATATAGACTGATGGACATGGGGAATTCAAACCGGGGAAGGGAGGGGGAGTTTTGGAATCCAAAGGCTATGTAACCAACTTTTTGATTTCTTATATCTTTTGTCTTCTATTTTTTTTATATATATAACTTTGGTATTTTAATTTAACATGTTTTTTAAAAAAAGGGGGAGCTCGTGGAAGGAAATTGGGACAGATCTTGGGGGGGAAATCTTTTTATTCTTTCTGTTAAAGATGAGGAGTGATGGTAAAATTGTATAAACTTTGGCTAATGGGTTAAACATATTGGTTTTAAATTGGGAATGAGAGCTTGTGGAACCAACTTAAGGAAAGGGGAATACAGTCGGGAGGGGAAGGAGGGAGTCTCAGAAAGAAGGTTATGAAAGTAAGGATTTAAGCTTCTCTTTCTTTTTCTTTCTTTCTCTATCTTTTCTATCTTTCTTACTCTGTTATTATTGGAAATTTTAATAAATATGATTAAAAAAAATAAAAAATAAAATCATAGAGAGCACTCATTGCCTATGTTTCACCAGCAAACAAAACTATGGTAGAAATTATTGTGCTGGGAAAGAGGTGTGTGTTTGTTTTTCATATTTTTAATACTTTGGCCTCAAGTCAGTCACGCTTAAATCATGGCTCTCTTGTCTCCAAGAATTTTTAACTGTCTCTGGATAGTTCTCAATCTCCAAACCCTATTAGATTTCAAAATCCCATTTCCCTGTTAATATCTTTGGTTTACAGTCGTAAGTATCCCAGAAATTTTATAACAACTTGAATCATTTCGGCTGCTTCCCTTTCATATACATTTGGCTACGTAGCAAAGAAACATATGGAAATTGCACGTTATGAAGAAAGAGAAATTTATGAGAGGGAATAGAATTCAGGATCATCCACTGAAACTGACTAGTGTTAGATCTGGAGAGACCAGTTGCACTAGCACTTCTTCACACAATATTTAAGTCATACAATTTACAGCCACAAGATGTCACGATGGCTACTAGCTTAGATGACTTAAAAAAATGGATTGGACAAATTCACGAAGGGTTTGGAAAGTTAAGCTGCAAATTTTTGCGTAGGGAGCAAATCATATCGTACACAGTGGTGTTTACATCGGAGTAAGCGCACTGTGCTGTTGGTTTATTGCTTCAGTTTAGCAGTTTCCTTTCTAGGCTGCTTCTATTGTGGAAATGTATTGAAATATCAGTACCCTATCTAGTCAGTTTTATGCTCAGAGAAGTCTCCCATTTCCCCCTTGTTCCTAGCACTGCACAAATTCAAAAATATTTATTCTGCCATTGTGACATAGGAGCTACCCTGTGTGACATGCACTGGATATGTGCAAAGCACCACCTTTTTTCAGCACGGGGCGCTGTTCCATATTTCAATAACCCCATTATTAAGGTTTCTTACTTACCACTCTCTTGAAGTCCTCTTCTGCCTCATCAAACTTTCCCTGCTTCAGTAGCAGGTGTCCTCTTTGCAGCCTCGCCTAAAATAAAGGAAACAGTTCTGTAACACAGGAAGACACCGTGTAACATACCGTATTTTTTGCTCTCTAAGACTCACTTTTTCCCTCCTAAAAAGTAAGGGGAAATGTGTGTGCGTCTTATGGAGCGAATGCAGGCTGCGCAGCTATCCCAGAAGCCAGAACAGCAAGAGGGATTGCTGCTTTCACTGCATAGCGATCCCTCTTGCTGTTCTGGCTTCTGAGAATTTTTTTTCTTCCTTGTTTTCCTCCTCCAAAAACTAGGTGCGTCTTGTGGTCTGGTGCGTCTTATAGAGCGAAAATACGGTGCCTAGTGCAAAACTAAGGGAAGTCTGTGTTCCAATCCCCACTCAGTCATTGGAATCCCTGGGTGACCTTTGAGTAGCCCCTATTTCTCATCCCAAGCTACCCTATGCAGAAGGAGAGAGAACCAATTATGCCACCTTCAGTTTCTTGGAAAGGTGGGGGGGGGGAATTAAATGAATGAATGAATGAATGAGGCTCTTAAGTGTAGGCACACATACATTCAACACATATTTTCTATTTCAAAGCATAGAGCATTTTGTTGCTGTTCCGTGAAGTACCTTTGCCCCTCCCACCACCCCAGGTAATTATTTGGGAAGCTGCCTAGCTAGAACCAAGAGTCAAAGGGCATAGGCTACATGTTCAGATCGCCAAGGAAGAGAGAATCTGTATTATGAGGCACAGGTCAGTTACCGGGGGGAGGGGGTGTGCATTTTCCACTGAGAACCCCCCGTCTTACAAAGCCTTTGGGGAGGCTGTCTATTACCACTCCTGTTCAATAATTTCCCCACTTTAAATAACCCCACTGAATTCAACCAAATTTGCCTCTGAAGAGATGTGGGCTGCATGTGCACTACACATTTCAAGCCCTATGATGCCACTTTGAACAGTCATGGCTTCTCCCAAAGGATTCTGGGAACTGTAGTTTCTTAAGGATGCCGAGAGCCATTAGGAGACTCCAGTTCCTCACAGAGAACTACAAGTCCCAGGGTTCCATGGGAAGATGGTTGACCTTTGGGGACTGCAGCAGGAGCGTGCACAATGTTCTACATTGTTCTACATCATAAGCAAAATGATAGACATCTCTGCCCGCAAGGAGTTTGTGATCTAGTGATTTAGGAAAGGGGACCGGGAGACCACTGAAGAATCCATCTCAAAAAACTGACTGAGGGCATGTAAGAATCTATGGAGGCTTGATTTCAATAGTCAGTAGTCACGCCTACTTTGCATCAAAATATCAGCACAATATTGGGTACCTTACAATCCCATAAGAAGCTGAATTAATGCTTTGAAAAGGTGGCCCTCTCTCCTAAAGCACGTTTTGTATCCTGCAGTTGCTGGAATTTCAGTCTACATTTAACCTCTCCAAGTTATAGGATAATAAAAAGTTTTCTGTTGGATTATGCCACTTACTAGAGAGAGAAAAAAGATTCCCATTTAAAAGGCAACATAAAAAACAAAGACAAAAGCCGTTTTCATCCACCCTGGAGGAGTCTCTGGAAAGTATTGCTTACCGATGTGAAATCCTGCTTTAATTCAACCACCTTGCTTAAGTCACGAATGGCAGCTTTAGATTTGCCCATGGCTAAATATACTGTGGCTCTTCTGTAATAGGCAAGGTAGTTATCAGAGTCCCCTTCTGCAAGTGAAGAAGCAGCAATCAGAACATAGCCTCAAGCCAGCCAAATCTTTGGATACAACTAAGCATGCAATAAGGAGAAATAACAGTGCCATTACCAGAATTTTTAAACAGCCTGATACCACCATTTAATTAGCGGAGGGAACGTTTCCATAGGACAGCCGTTCGGCACACATTTGCACTATTAACGCTAATGGGGGGAAAAATGAAAATCACACGCACATAGGAGCATTAAGCTTCCTGGTTATTTTTTAGGGCTTCAGGAGCTGAGCATCCAAGTGGATTCCAGCTGTGGAATGAAGTCAAGCCCCCTACATGCTAAAGCTTTTTATCTCAAACTGCAGGCTTGCCTTTCGAAGGCCGTTTTACATTTGGGTGCAGGCTCTCGCGTCTCTCATTTGCGGAAGGCCAAATAACCATCTCACCGGAGATCAGAGGTGGCGTGTTCTTCTAAGAATCCCCATTAATTCTGCTGATACAGCAATCAGCAGCGACAGAAACATGCCAACCCTAACTTCTTATTCCCATCCCAGACAATGAGGATGCTATGGGACTGAATGGAAGTACAAAACTTTCCTCCTGCACCAAGAATGCTGCATTGTATAGGCTTTGCTAAAAACAGGGGTCAGCAACCTTTTTCAGCCGTGGGCCGGTCCACTGTCCCTCAGACCATGTGGGGGGCTGGACTATATTTTGGAGGGGGGAAATGAACGAATTCCTATGCCCCACAAATAACCCAGAGATGCATTTTAAATAAAAGGACACATTCTACTCATGAAAAAACATGCTGGTTCCTGGACCGTCTGTGGGCTGGACTGAGAAGGTGATTGGGCTGGATCTGGCCCCCGGGCCTTAGGCTGCCTACCCCTGGCTAAGGAGGAGTTTCTCAGTGCTTCAAATCAGATACTTCTCCACAGAGCTTGAATTGTGGGGTGGGGGCAGGAGGGATAAGGGGAGGTTTCATGAAATCCACAAGTCCCCCCTCTGCCCAACTTGAGCCAAATCATAGCCATGCACACCTTTCCAAAAATAAAAAAATGGGTTCATGACAAAAAAGAGAGCTACACCCCCCCTGCAATTAAACTATTGTTTCCTTTGGCCACAGAACTGGATGCAGTAGGTGGAGGGATCCTTATCTTCCCCCTATGGGCTAAGTTTGATAGGTAGGCTCATTTAGGTAGGACTCATTTTTGCCCCTGTGGTTTGAAATCAAAGGCACAGCCTGCAAAGCACCAATGATCAGCTGATTGCCAGGCCTTGCAAAGGTCAGAGGGCAGGTAGGTGTGTCTTGGCAGAAATGGCCTGGGGGAACCCAGCCGCTCCAGTTACGTTCAAAGGCCAGGGGTTCCCTACTCCTGCTACTGAAGTACTTCTCTCGCCTATCACAATTTGTGTTCACTGAATTTGTGCCTTTGGCAACATTTTTAAGCCATGACCCCAGATAATGGATGCAACATTTCAGCAGCATGGAGATGCCGATAGCCAGAGTAGGGGACATGGACGGACACACACACAAGATCTTAAGACTTTCCCATCACAAGATAAACCATAAACCGCAAAACACAAATGAAACAACCACCATAAATATATTTTAAAAGCAATCATGGGAATATACCGGTAAAGGTATCTGAAGAAGTGTGCATGCACACGACAGCTCATACCAACTTAGTTGGTCTCTAAGGTGCTAATGGAAGGAATTTTTTAATTTTATTCAATTCTATTTTGTTTCGACTACTGGTAAAGCTAGATAGCTAAACACCCTTTGAAGCTCCCTTTTGTCCTGGCACAACAAACCAAGCCAGAAAACTGTAAAAATGGTGGCGACAGGCAGGATTCCTGGGAAATGCTTCCTGCTGTTCCATATCCCATGCTCCCAATCCTTCCGATACTAAACTTGCAACAATATGAGGTGCCATGAATCAGTCTTGCTGAATTCCATTCCTTTAGTTGATAACCTTTCTACCTAACACCTGCTGTAAGGTAGAGGTCTGTCATCAACAGGTGGTGGAGAAAATCTAAGAACACGTCCTGAGGCCACATTATGTGGAAAGCTCATGTTATGCAGCCACATGACAGCTTTTGTAACAGATCGGGGAAAACCCAACTGCCTCCTCAGTTCTCCAAATTAATCATTAAGTGCCACCTCTCTTGTAGCAGGAAAAGAAATGCGCTACAAAAAATGCCACTTCTTGGCAGAGAACACCTAGAATGGAAGACACCTATGAAGACTCATCTGTTACTCTCTGCCAAAGATCCAAGTTTTGCGATTAGAGGTGCAGGATCACATCTACCACAGACCATCCATCAGCCCAAACATCTGTTTACATCTAAAAAGAACCCAAACATCTTATCACTTGCATAAAAGCAAGCTCAGCGTTCCGAGCCAGAAGATTTCTCCCGGCGCACGAAATGGATGGTTGTTGGTGCCTCGACTCGGTAAATTGGGAGCTCAAGTTTAACCACGTTAGTAGCTAAGAACAATTCAGAAAAAATCGCTGCAAAGTGCAGCCCAAGCTTCATGGGTTGGAAATGCTTATCAGCAGCGTTTCAGGAGCATCCTTGACAAAGTGGCAAAGCAGAGTAGGGAGAGAGAAGCCCTGAAAGTAGAAAAAGTCAAGAAGAGCCTAAAACATTTGTCACACTCCTCACCACAATGATGTTTGCTAGTTGACCTGCCACAGAGAAAATCTATCAGGCCCAAACCTACACAATTTTTCTCCCAAGAAAGGCAGGGAAGTTGAAACACAACCCAAGTGGTGGAGGGTTTTTCTGCAATTATTCACGCAGGATTGAGACTTTCCTGATCTCTCCCATACATGGGAGATCACATTTGCGTAGCACAAATTTCACATGTAAAGCAGCTCTCAATTCAGAAGGATTCAACTGAAACGGGCAAGCCCCTTGCTGTGAACCAAACCTGGTGCCCCAGGGACAGACAGGCAATTACTCTTTCCTTGCATCAATCTCGTTCACATACAAATACAGTTAAAAGTTACAGGACCAGAGTCCTGAATGGAGATCAAGTGCTGGAGCAACCAAAGGCAAGGAGAAAACATGGGGGACAGTTCAGCATTCCTCTCCCACTCACTCCTCCTGCTTTATATGTGGATAAAGGTCCCATATCAGGTCTGGGCCAATGCCAGGCTATGGGTCAGTGTGTTAACCCCCTGGATTTCCCCAAGCAGGCCTGAATCACACTCTGAACACCCCGAGCCCACAGACACCCGGGAGATTTGGATAAGTCCTGTACAATTCACAATATAGACTGTCGTTACACGCTGCATTTTTCTATCTGCCATGACTAACCAAGCCTAAAGAATGCAACATGGACAATTTTACCACCAGGCATGCCCATTTAATTGACAGAAAATTCAAAAGTCACCACTACTAAGGCAAAGGCCTGCTTCAGACCTCATGACCGCAGTCCAATGAACCATTATTTACCAGCCTAGAAACAAGCCATGTGTCGGCATGCACCTTCCTCCCCTCATGCCTAGTTTAACCATGGTTTCCCTGATTTCTAAACCGGTAAACTTTGGCTTAAGGGCTCCTTCAAACCAGGATACAAAACTAGGGTCAGATATAACTTTACAGAAACCAGGTCCTTGAATTAAGGAGGAAGAATGCAGCAGGTACACAGCTCATTCCTGGACTGATAAACCGCGGTAGGTCAAACGGGGATTGTTACATCAAATTGGAGCTGCATTTGCAAATTATGACACGTGTACCCTGATCCCAACTACAATCACATGTTGCGAGTAAGTCTTGTTGATTTCTGTGGGGCTTATTGTTTTTTTTTTTTTTATATAGATTTTTTATTGCGTTTCTTTTCATAGGTTAACAAATTTGTTTACATGGCAACATACAAGAAACATTTTTTATATATATGTATATGAAGAAAAATAAAAAAAGAAAAAATATTAAGAAACTTTCCTTAACGTCCTTCAACAGTTCACTTTTGGACCTCCTCACATCCTCTCAGCATTGCATTCATTGTTCTAGCCAGTTCAGCAATTTATTATCTTGTTTCCCATCTTATTATACCTTTAAATATATTATGTTACCAATTTCAAAGATTTGTAATTTAATTTTAAGACTCTTAATAAACATAATATTTTGTTTCAAATATGTCTCGTTTTTTTTCCATCAATGCTTACTTTATCATTTGCTTAAAATAAATTGCAGAAGCATAATGTTTCTTAATCGTGCGCTATCTTAACATTCAAACAACTTATAATATTTTTGCAAATAGTCCTTAAATTTTTTCCAGTCCTCCTCCATTGTTTCTTCGCTCAGATCTCGGATTCTGCCAGTCATTTCTGCCAACTCCATGTAGTCCATCAACTGCGTCTGCCAGTCCTCCAGTGTGGGTAAATCTGGTGTTTTCCAGAACTTAGCGATGAGAATCCTAGCTGCTGTGGTTGCATACATAAACAAGGTTCTGTCCTTCTTTGGCACCTTCCGGTCCACCATGCCCAGGAGAAAGGCCTCTGGTTTCTTAGAAAAGGTATATCTAAATACCTTTTTCAGCTCATTATGTATCATTTCCCAAAAGGCCTTTACTTTCGGGCAGGTCCACCAGAGGTGAAAGAATGTCCCTTCTGCCTCCTTGCATTTCCAACACTTATTATCAGAAAGATGATATATTTTAGCCAACTTGACTGGGGTCATGTACCACCGGTATACCATTTTCATAATGTTCTCTTTCAAGGCACTACATGCCGTGAATTTCATACCGGTGTTCCATAACCTTTCCCAGTCCTCAGACATAATGTTGTGTCCTACATCCTGTGCCCATTTAATCATAGCAGATTTTACTGTCTCATCCTGTGTGTTCCATTTAAGCAGCAAGTCATACATCCTCGAAAGTACCTTAGTCCTTGGTTCTAGTAACTCCGTCTCCAGTTTCGATTTCTCCAACTGGAAACCCACTTTTTTATCCATTTTGAATACCTCTTGAATTTGAGCATAATGTAACCAATCTCGCACCTTACCTTTTAGTTTGTCCTGGCTTTGGAGCTTCCAATTATCTCCAACTCTTTCAATCAATTCCCAATATTTTGGCCAGTAGGCCTCCATATTGGGCCTTTTTTTAGAAATCTTAGCTTCCACAGGTGATAACCACCTCGGGGTCTTACTTTCTAATAGATCCTTGTACTTCATCCAGACGGCAAAAATTGATTTTCTGACAATATGGTTTTTAAACAGTTTGTGAATCTTCGCCTTGTCATACCACAAATATGCATGCCAACCATACACATTATCAAACCCTTCCAGATCTAGGACATCGGTGTTTTCCAACAGAAACCAATCCTTCAACCAGCAGAAGGCTGCAGCTTCGTAGTACAACCTTAAATCCGGCAGGGCAAACCCCCCTCTGTCTTTTGAGTCGGTTAGTATTTTAAATTTTATTCGGGGCTTTTTGCCCTGCCAGACAAACTTAGAGATATCCTTCTGCCATTTTCCAAAGCATTCCATTCTGTCCACGACCTGAAGGGTTTGAAATAAGAATAACATTTTTGGCAAAACACACATCTTTATAGCTGCGATTCGGCCTGACAAGGTAAGTTTCAATCTTGACCATATATCCAAGTCTTTTTTAATTTCCAACCAACATTTTTCATAGTTATCTTTGAAAAGATTTAAATTTTTAGTGGACAAGGATACTCCCAGGTATTTCACTTTTTTAACCACACTTAACTCTGTCTCTTTCTGATACCCCTCTATCTCTGTAGGTGTCAGATTTTTAACCAAAACCTTAGTTTTTTGTTTGTTTAACTTAAATCCCGCCACCCGACCAAACTCCAGGATAAGTTCCAAAACTCTTTTTGTGCTAGATTCTGGCTCCTGTAATGTCAAAACTAAGTCATCTGCGAAAGCTTTCAGTTTGTATTGTTTCGCTCCGACCACTATACCTTGCACCAACTGGTCCTCCCTAATCATATTCAGCAATACCTCCAAAACAGAAATAAATAGCAGAGGGGATAGAGGGCACCCCTGTCGTGTCCCTTTTTCAATTTGAAGTTCCTCCGATACCACATTGTTCACTATCAGTTTAGCTTTTTGTTCTGCATAAATTGCTTCTAATCCATTTTCAAACCCCCGTCCCACTCCCATCCCTTTCAAGTTCTTCTTCATAAACATCCAAGAAATGTTGTCAAATGCTTTCTCCGCATCAATAAAGATTAAAGCAGCCCTTGTGTTTCTAATTCGCAACAGCTCCAATATATCAATAATGTTCCTGGTATTGTCCGACATGTGTCTACCAGGGAGAAAGCCTGCTTGGTCCTTGTGAATTACTTCATTTAATACATTTTTAAGTCTACTTGCTAAAATGTCTGCAAAAATTTTGTAATCCACATTCAGGAGTGAGATGGGACGGTAGTTCTTAAGCTGAGTCTTTTCCCTTTCTGACTTAGGAATCAATGTGATAAATGCTTCTTTCCACGTTTCCGGTGCCTTCCTCCCCTCGATGATCTGGTTACAAACCTCCAACAACGGTTGTATCAAGAAATCCTTCAAAGTTTTATAATATTTGGAGGTGAGTCCGTCCGGGCCTGGAGATTTGCCCAGCTGCATGTTTTGGATGGCACCTTCAATTTCCTGTTGAGTTATTTTGCTGTTAAGAATTGATCTTTTATCTTGACTTATTTTAGGTAGTCCATTTGTTTCCAGAAATTGGTCCATTTCCGATTCTTTCTGAGGCCCCTGTGCGTAGAGCTCTTTGAAATATCTGTGGAAGCACTTTCTTATTTCTTCTGGTTTCTGAACTATTTTTCCTTGAATCTCCAAATTTGTAACCGTATTTAACTTTTGTCTTTTTTTCAACTGCCAAGCCAGCAACTTTCCACATTTATTTGCTGATTCAAACGATCTCTGCTTCATTTGTTTGATTTTCCACTCAATCTCTTGATTGATCAGTTTCGAATATTGTGCTTGATGGAATTTGATCTCTCTTAGCACCTCTTTTGACTTCGGTTTGATTCTCAGCTTTTTCTCTCCTTCGCTTATTTTCTCTAAAAATTTTTCTTTTTTTCCATTCCAATATTTTCTTTTTATCGAATTCTGTTGAATCAGAAACCCTCTCATTACAGCTTTACTTGCGTCCCAGATTGTTCTTTTCTCCACCGTAGTGTTCAAATTTATTTCAAAGTAGTCCTTTAGTGTTTTTTGGGCCTTCTTCACAATCTCTTGATCTCTTAACAAGGTGTCATTCATTCTCCATCTGAAGGATCCAGTTGGAAAAAGTCTCAGTTCCATTTTTAAGGCATTATGGTCGGAGCAGGTTTTTGGGCAGATTTCCACTTTTCTCGTTTTCGGAGCCAGCCCTCTAGATATCCAAATTTGGTCGATTCGTGTCCATGACAAGTGGGCCTCAGAATAGAAGGTTCCTTCTTTACCCAAGGGGTTCCTTGTCCTCCAAATGTCAATCAAGTCCATATTGTCTGTCATTTCAAAGAAGGTTTTAGGGAGTCTGCCGTCTGTTGTTAAGTTTTGATTTTGGGATTTGTCCATATTTGTAGACACCACCCCATTCATATCTCCCATCACAATAATATTAGCATAGTCCAAATAGTCCATCATTGTCTCATGCAGCTTCTTGTAGAATTCTGATTTTCCATCATTTGGCGCATAAACTCCTAGTATCAAAATCTTTTCCCCTTGTGTTTGGATTTCAATTGCGAGAATTCTTCCATGATCATCTTTGAATAAAAATTTTGGCGACAAGTTCTCCTTTGCATAAATTACAACACCTCTTTTTTTAACTTTGTCTGATGAGATGAATTCTTGGCCAAGTCTTTTATTGATTAATACTTTCCTGTGGAGCCTAGTCACATGTGTTTCTTGCAGACATATTACATCCAATTGTTCTTTTTTTAGGATATGAAATATCCTTCTCCTTTTTTCCGGAGAATTCCCGCCATTTATGTTCCAACTAAGTAGCTGCAGAGACATCCTGTTCTGTTTAAAATGTTCTTAAGATGGGGTGTCTTCCTTTTGCTCAGATCCCGAGGGTGTAGGCGTTGGCCCACTTCCGGGCGGTACTGGTGCTGGTAAAACTGGAAGCCAATCCGCTCCTTTTTGGAGATCTTCTCCGTGGTCGTGAAGGAACTTTTGGTTATCTTCAGGTGTTCTTATTTTAACCTTCCTTTCTTTGTAGGTGAAGGATAATCCCTGTGGAAACTCCCACCTATAGGGAATTGCGTTGTGTCTCAGCAATTTTGCTAATTCTGTATAGGTGGCTCTAAGGTCCAGCAGTTGCCTCGGGATATCTCTGTAAATTTCCACCCTTTTGTCTTGTATTTCAATTGCTTTTTTGAAATGAAGGCCTAGGATCTTGTCTCTCTCTTCCTTTGTTCTTAAAATTATCAAACAGTCTCTGGATCTGTCTTTCCTTACCAGTCTTCCCAGTCTATATGCCGAGACTATCCTGAAATCTGTATCTTCCTTTAAACCCCAGAACTTCGAGAATTCCTGTGTTAAGTATCCAATCAAGTCTCCTTGCTCGAGTTCCGGGATACCTCTCAATTTGATGTTGCTCTCGCGGTTTTTCAGTTCCACCATTGACAGATAGACTTGTTGTTCACCCACCTGTTTGTGCAGGGGCCTGACTTCTCCTTTTATTTCTTCAACCTCTTTTTGTAGAACTCCCACTTTCTGGATTGCTTCTCCAGCTAATTCCCGATTTTCCGCTGTTGCTCCTTGCAATTTCTCTATAGCTTGCGTGTGCTGGGAAACTTGGTCAGTCAATTTTTGAATCGAGGAAGTTGCTTTATCTATCTTCACAGACTGGTCGTCCACCTTCTGGTTTAGACTTGATAATTGCTCCAATATTTGTTTTAATAGTGTATCTGACCCACCTGCTGCCATATCTTCCTCGGTGGACTTCTCAGTTGTTTCCCCTTGTTCTCTATGGGTCACCAGTACAGCTGGAACCGACGAACGGCGTCCTTGGGTCAACGTTGTTTGTACAAATTGTCTTTTTTCCTTTTCTTTTTCCTTAGCCTCTTTAGTTTCCTTTGCTTTAGATGCTCTTGTTCTCCCTGCACCACTCATTACACATCTGTCAATGTTCAAGGTCAAATTGTCTATTGTTCCATGGGAAAGACAAATTCAGGAATAAACAACCAGTGAGATGGAATTCAAAACAAAAGTCAATTCCCAGGATTTTATAATCCGAAAGCCCTGTAGGGGGAGTGCCACCAGGTTTCAAAGACAAAGAAGGAAGTAATCCGCCATTAAAGTTCCAAATTGTTTCAAGACAGTAGATTCATTAGTCCAAAAGTCCCTTCATAGACTCAAAGTTTCCCAAAGCACCTTTTATAGATCAACAAAGTTTCACGAAAGGTGCTTGTAACAGTATCCCATTCAGTCTTTTCTGCTCAAATATAACAGTTACGTTTCAGCAAAGTTTTGCAACTGTTTCCGCAGTTTGACACAGTCTCTCTCTCTGGCAGCCCGACAATCTGGCTCTTTAAAAATACAGTTCAAAGGAGAAAAAAGATAGGAGGAGAGTCACCATTTACTACTTCTTTTAGTCAATGTCCATTTCCACCTTCGGCTCAATAAAATAAGCAGATCTTATAGCACGAAAAAGTTTAAGCTTCCCACAGTCCCGTTTCAAACGCTTCCGTTTTTAAAAAGCTTTGCTTTGATCTTGTCAGCAATGTCGGAAGACGGACTTCCCTTTTCTCGTCTCCCGCTTTCAGCCAAATTTACCGAATTTCTTTTGCCAAATTTTAAACCCCTTTACTCACGGGTATGTTGCTTGCAGTTTAGCGTTGATTTTAGGAAGAAGGATCAGCGCTCATCTGTAACAGCCGCGCGGCTTCGCTTCCGCGGAAAGAGCGATGAACTCACAGCACCGCTACCCCTCCTTCACTCCGGGTCTCCTTACGGGGTCCCTTCTGTGTTTTCGGAGCAGCTTCTGGTGCCCGCCGAGTCCCACGGCCACGGGCTCACTCTACCCGTGGTTTATCTTGATGGGTCGTCGCTATGCCGCAGCGAACGACCCTTTTCCGCGGAGCCCCTCTTCAGAGCTCGAAGAGGACCGCCATTACAGTTTCGCGCCGCCCCCGGAAGTCAATCTCGTTCACATACAAATACAGTTAAAAGTTACAGGACCAGAGTCCTGAATGGAGATCAAGTGCTGGAGCAACCAAAGGCAAGGAGAAAACATGGGGGACAGTTCAGAATTCCTCTCCCACTCACTCCTCCTGCTTTATATGTGGATAAAGGTCCCATATCAGGTCTGGGCCAATGCCAGGCTATGGGTCAGTGTGTTAACCCCCTGGATTTCCCCAAGCAGGCCTGAATCACACTCTGAACACCCCGAGCCCACAGACACCCGGGAGATTTGGATAAGTCCTGTACAATTCACAATATAGACTGTCGTTACACGCTGCATTTTTCTATCTGCCATGACTAACCAAGCCTAAAGAATGCAACATGGACAATTTTACCACCAGGCATGCCCATTTAATTGACAGAAAATTCAAAAGTCACCACTACTAAGGCAAAGGCCTGCTTCAGACCTCATGACCGCAGTCCAATGAACCATTATTTACCAGCCTAGAAACAAGCCATGTGTCGGCATGCACCTTCCTCCCCTCATGCCTAGTTTAACCATGGTTTCCCTGATTTCTAAACCGGTAAACTTTGGCTTAAGGGCTCCTTCAAACCAGGATACAAAACTAGGGTCAGATATAACTTTACAGAAACCAGGTCCTTGAATTAAGGAGGAAGAATGCAGCAGGTACACAGCTCATTCCTGGACTGATAAACCGCGGTAGGTCAAACGGGGATTGTTACATCAAATTGGAGCTGCATTTGCAAATTATGACACGTGTACCCTGATCCCAACTACAATCACATGTTGCGAGTAAGTCTTGTTGATTTCTGTGGGGCTTATTGTTACTTGAAACTTTTTTTTCAAAGAGGGCCAGATGTGATGAAGTGAACGTGCGTGAGGGCCAACCAAAGTTGTTGACTTTTTTAGGATTGAAGTTGTTGAGCTTTTTTCAGGATTTTGCCCCAGGAGATATACTGCCACAGGGGCCAGATTTAACCAAACAGCAGGCCGGATTAGGCCCCTGAAACGGACTTTGGACATGCCTGGTATATAGTCTTTGTTTCAGCTGTGGATGGGCAGGGAGGGGGAAAAGACTCCTTACTGCAGACTTAGCTGAATACGCAGCTCACCAGGAATTAAAAGAAGAGCAGGCATAACATTCTAGAGAACATCGACCAGTGATCCTGAACAAAAGGAACCAGACAGGAGGCAGTGTGCTGCTTACTTTTCAAAATACTACGTATCAGTAAGAGGGATGGTACACCAAGGAAAAGGTTTTTCTAGATGAACAGTGAACTTGTGGGTAAAAGAGAGGAGAACAAAAATTTGGCAAAAGTCAAACGCTATCAAATGAAATGCAACTGTTTTTCGACACACACCTATGGCAGCGTGGAAGTGAGACAACGCATCTGCCAGCTGCCCAGCTGCCAACAGCTTCTTTCCCATTTCAAGTTGTTTTTCGACTTCTGCGTTTATCCCACATTCCGCACCTGAATGAAGAAAAAAAATATTTAATATCGCTAAAAAAGAAATTGAATTGTTTTACTATTTTATTTGCTTCCCTCCTCCCTCCAAGCTGACGCCATGACGTTATCATACGTGAATATGAATGAAACAGAATAAAAATCTGCATACTCTATCAAGCCATGATGCAATTTCTGTTTCTTTTCTCAAAGTTAAAACGAGTTCATTCCCTCAGATCATTAAATACGTAATAGTCATAAGATTTATAAAGTTAATTCAGTTTGCTGCCCTCAAGCGCATTTTGTGCTTTCAATGGGGTCATCAACACAAACAAATACACTTCTGTGTACTTTCTAGCTAGTTGCATTTAGAAAGAAAAGGAAGGAGCTAAGGAATATGGGTTTTTTTTTTAATTCCCCTTCCTTTTTTGGTCTTACACCGATTTCCAAATCAAAGTTGCCATTTTCAAGTACAAATAACTTTTCCCTCTAAATGTTCAACAGACTCACTGAGCTCTGACAGCCAATATGATGATTTCCTTCCCCATTTCACGCATCATCACGGACAATAAAAACTCTGGAGGCCAAATTACATTATATCTGCGCAATCTCTTCTTACCTCATGCATGCCCTCAAAAAATATGAAGCGCGGTTATCTGGGTGTTATTAAGAGAAAAACTGAAAGCAAAGTTGCGCGAGTGTCTATGGAGGCTGTACAAGACTCTTATTACTCGAGATGAGTGAGCTATAAAGAGTTCAACTTTATCTTACGAAACCAGAGCCAGTATTTATATAGCTAGAAATCATATATAAATGCATGCAAGTGTGTCCCTCAAAGACAAAGTACAAAACTCCAAGATTGCAGTTTTCCACATACAACCACTAAATGCAAAGTCAATTTATTCATTCAGAATAACCATGTACTGCTGAGACTGTCCCACTTTAGATGCTAAGGGCGCTACCGGCTTACCTGCTACCTAGCCTATAGGTCTCAGAGAAGCTCCCTGTAGTTACAAAGCTAAGACAGGGGGGGGGGGAAGTCGTAACACAATTCTCTCCTCGATGTGCAAGTTTTCCAATGCAAGGAGTTTTCTACGCCAAAAAACATTACAGCAGGAAACTCCTCCCATCTACAGTCTGAAGTGGTACACTCCATCAGGGCTGTGCCACGTGATTATTCTAAATGCATAGGGATGGGGCAACATACCTTGAAGCAGATGAACACAATGCTTTTAAAGCACATTCAAAGTGCAGGGCTTCCTTCAAAGAAATCTGGGAACTGTAGTTTCCCACACAGAGACACACAATTCCCACCACCCTTAACAAACTACATTTCCCAGGACACTTTGAGGGAAGCCATGTGGCTTTAAGTATGCGCTGAGTGTGTTTTAAACTTAATTTTTAAAAATATATAGTGTTGATCTACCTTTGCTCCTCAACATATCTATTTGGAAGTGTCACATGGGGGTTCATCAGAGCTTATTGACAGTTAAATGGTTGCCGAAAAGCACAGCAATAGCACTAGACACAATTCTATTCCTATCACAAGGCAAGTGATCGTCATATGTGCCCCTGCAAACTCAGAATATTAGGATTATTTATTTCCTGACATGGAATGTTTCTTCTGACATGGAACCCAAGGTGGCATGTATGTTGCTCTTGGGTGGTCACCCAACTGACCAGAACTGGTTCTCAGGTGGCATGGACAAGACCTGCTTAGCTTCAGCAAGGTGGTGACCTCATGTGTCTTCGGGCTATGCCCCACAGCCAATTAATAGATTGCATTATAATAGTATCATACATATGTATGAAACTATGTTGACCTATGTATGCTGACCACCGAGTGCACAGATCTATAATGCGTACTGCCTTGATAGCAATAGACCCCAGGTCACAGCCACCCATGTGAGGATAAAGGAAGCACAGAAATGATGGACTTCGAAACACTATTGTGGTTGTTGTGATTGTGGAAATTTTTGTTTACACAGTATTTGCCATTGCCCAGTTCACAAATTAAATGCATATGAACCCACTCTGAGCCCGAGATCAACTTCTTTATGTGCCTCCTCCATGAGTTGTCCGGAGGGTGGTAACATGAGAATGGACCTTTTCTGTGGTGGCTCCCAGTTTGTGGAATGCTCTCCGCAGGGAGACCTGCCTGGCGCCTTCATTATACACCTTTAGGCAGCAGGCGAAAACATTCCTCTTCAACCGTCTCTGGCTGAATAACATTCTATGACCTTGTACATGTGTTTGTGGGAACAGGGTTATTGGTTTTGCTGTGCTTTTGTTTCATTATATATTTCCTGCTCTCATTTTGTATTATTATGTTGTGAATTGCCCTGTGACCTTGGATAAAGGGCAGTATACAGATTTAATAATAATAATAATATCCAAGGAGCTCAGGACAACACACCAACAACAGCTTTTTACTAACAGGAAATGCTGTGTTACTACAATATCATCATCAGAATTGATATATTTATATCTTCCTACATGCTCAAAGTGCCTCACACACATTATTACATGATTAGAACAGTTCTGTAACTTAAGGCAGGATGACAATGTCCTCTCCACTTTACAGTTGGAACAGCTGAGCCTGGAGGAGGTGTCGCTTGCCCAACGTCACTCTGAGTGAGATTTGAGCAATGCCGGAAAATAAGCAAGATTTTAGCTGGACACTTCCCAAACCATATTCTTAAACTGAAATCCTAAACAGTTGCTAGGGAACAAGGCTCACCGAATATAACTGAAATAAGATATGTATAGTCCTGGTCTGAAAAATGCTAGAGGATACTTTATCATCTTTGAACAGACACAGACAGGACTCCCATTGCATCTCTCTTCTCTCCAACAATTGGCAAAGAGTCATGATTACTACTGGCAAAACCCTTACGGACAACACACAATAGGATCCCTCACACATATTTTCTATGCTACACCACTCAAGCCCCTTCCTGAGCCCTGCTAGGGCTGCCATTGGAGCAGAAGAGCAGGTCCATATTCCACACGTTAACCCACGCTAGACTCTGTAGTGGCCCAATAAGCCAGCTCACATTTTGCCGTTCACTATTAAGTGGAATTTCACCGACATATCCACCCCCTCTCACCCCAAGGAGGCCAGCTTTGCTGTCATTTTAGGGGGTGAAACTTAATTTTTGCCAATTTCTTCAGTGAGAGGTCTTCAAAACACGTTTTTGGGTGTGAGGACTTCAAATCTGCTATTATTTTTGTGGCTGGGCAATATTTAGCTTGGTAAGTCTATGTTAAAGCACGTAAACTGCTTTCAGAAAACCAAATAGTTTTAATTTTACCTTAATAATAATAATAATAACAACATACAATACAACTGCAAGTACTTGGCAGTCATTTCTGAGCATACCTGGATAGCTCGACTAGTTGAGCATGGTGCTGATAACCCCAAGATAGCGAGTTCCATCAAGATATGGGACAGCTACATTTTGCAATAAGTTGGACTAGATGATCCTTAGGGTACCTTTCAGCTGTACAATTCTATGGTTTCAGTGCTATTTTACACACTTTCTACTTACCAAGCACAATCATACTAATTTAGCCAAAACACCTTTTGGATTCCCAAGCGCTGTGACCACCTTTTTAGCACCCGATTTGGAAGTGGGGAAAGTCGAAACGCCCTAAATTGCAGCACCTCATATATTGCCACAGTTTCCCCACCTCTGAAAAATAAAACAACTCGCTTAACTTTCCTCCTGGTAATTAACCGCCCTACTTCCCGGTTAAGCAAACGCCCGGGCTTGCCCACCCCAGTCCCGCAGCAGCGAGCGCTTCCTCCTCACCCTGGTAGTGCAGGTCCCACAGGACCAGAAGCAAGGGCAGCGCCGAGCCCAGCCTGCTCGAGTAAGCCCGGGGGGACACCATGCCTGCGGAGCCGCTCCGTCCCCACGTGCGCCGCCCGACCCGACGAGAAGTTCACTTCGGAACTCTGGAACTCTCAACATTCCGAGCCAGGTTCCACGGGGTGGGTCGTGGGAGCCGCCGATTGGCCGCGCTGGCGCCTGCCCCGCCCCCTCGCAAAGGGGAACGTGGAGGGCAGGAGAAGCGAACTGTCAAAAGTCCCCGCCCCCGGCTGGCTTGAGCATGCGCGTTAAGGGGAACCGAAGCCCGCTGCCGCCCTCACTTCGTGCCCTCACTTTCAGCGCCGAGTTTACCTGTTGCCAACTTCGCGATTGGTCTTGTTTCGGATGACTTTTTTTTAAATGACAGAATTGGTTTCCGAAGTTCTGCTGAAGAGGCAAATGTGCGCTTTCGAGTTACACTGATCTCCCCCCCCCCCCAGGACACAGAATCCTAGAATTGTAGAGTTGGAAGGGACCCCAAAGGTCCAACCCCCTGCGATACAGGAATCTCTGCTGGATCATACATGTCAGGGGGTCAGCCAACCTCTGCTTAAAAGCCTCCAGTGAAGGAGAGCCCGTCAGAGACGGTTTTAGGGCATTTGGCTGCACCGGGTGCCGGTGTCACAGGGGGAGCCGCAACAATTATGTGGAACCGAGTGCAAGAGGTGTGTGTGTGTGTGTGTGTGTGTGTGTGTGTGTGTGTGTGTCACTGAATTTAGCATCACACAGGGTGCAGCTGAAGTTTGAGAGCCCAAAGTTCACCTCTGAGTCCATGACCTCTCATGGGAGTTTGTTCCACTATCAGAAGGTTCTTCCTGATGTTCATAGGAGCCAACTCTCCCACAATAAAATATTTGCCCATCTCCACCCCCAAGTTGATGGGCATTGCCATTCAAATAGTGTGTGTGTCATGTCTTGTGATCGATTATGTGGGGTGGGGTTTTCCTGGCCTCCCCCCCCCCATATTTTATTCAAGTTGTCACCGCTGCTGATGTTGATTTGGAACATTGGTAGGCAAACTAAGGCCCGGGGGCTGGATGCGGCCCAATTGCCTTCTAAATCCAGCCCGCAGACTGTCCGGGAATCAGCATGTTTTTACATGAGTAGAATGTGTCCTTTTATTTAAAATGCATCTCTGGGTTATTTGTGGTGCATAGGAATTCGTTCATTAATTTTTTTCAAAATATAGCCCAGCCCCCCACAAGGTCTGAGGGACAGTGGACCAGCCCCCTGCTGAAAAAGTTTGCTGATCCCTGATTTGGAATCTCCTTTCCTGTACCTGGAAGCCATTGGTTCGGGTCTTATCCTCCGGAGCAGGAGAAAACGAGCTTCCTCCATCTTCCATGTGGCTGACAGCCCTTAAGATATTTGACAATGGCTATCATATCTCCTCTAGTCGCCTCTTTACCAACTCCCTGGAGGTAAGCACTTAAAAAGGAGACGTAACCTGGTAGGCTGATAGTGACCTGGCAGCAAGAAATGTCCTCCATGAGTTTAGGTGCTTTAAATGTAAAAAATAAAAAATGCCACAAACACCCACTAGAGGCCACTAAAATTATTCTAATAAATATAGGTATGTGTATTACAGGCATTGGTGTACAGTACTAACTTATGAATGGCTGCTTTTGGCTGAACACAGCCTCGTCATTTTTTGTGATGTTGCATTTATGTGATGTTGCAATACTATAGCCAATATTCTCTACTTACCTAAAGAAACAAAAAAGTTGGATTATTTAGATTAGTTTTGTTTTTAAAAAACAGTAGTACCAAAATAATGTATACAGTAACATTCCATGTTATATTAGTATACATGCCACTTAATAATAATAATAATTCCTGTAGTGTAACTATGTAAACTAGCAAAACAAAACACTACCTCTAGGCTTTCTGTGAGCTTATACAGACAACAAATAAACCTAATTCTTGCCACTAGCATTTTTAACTTGTTATCACTAATGTAGTGGAGGGATAATCTTGTCCCTTCTCCCTGAGTTTTGAAAAATAATCAGTATAGCAGTCACTGGCATTTAATGGAATGGGCCACTCTATCTGCCCGCAGAGGGTCCCAAATTCAGTCCCAGCATCCCCAGGTATTGATGCTAAAAATCCCTGTCTGAAACTCTAAAAAGCTGCTGTCAGTAGACTGGGGTGAGCCAGGTGGTTTGCCTTTGCACAAGGCAGCCTCCTATGACCATAGATGGTTTTATTCCATACACACTTGCAACCACAAGCAACTTGGGAACCATCCAAAATTCAGAGTTGTGTTGGGGGATGTTTTTAAACTTCCACAGCTGGCAAATGTACCTACCACCCGTCTCTCCTTTTAATTGCAATTCCCAGGATGGACAACCTGCGACCCTTCTGAACATTTTTGGACTCCAACCTCCATCAGCCCCTGCCAGCGAGGCAAATGCCCTGGGATGATGGGAGCTGTAGTTCAACAGTGCCTAGGGAGACCTGTGTTAGGCACACAGATACCCCACTGAAGTTAATGGGAAAGAAAGCACTCAGAACTGTGCATAGAAATTGCAGCCTTTGGGTCCAGCGTTGCTCCGGCTGATAAACATGGAACTCTAGATCCTTTTGCCAGTAGTCCATGTGAAAAGGATCTAGGAGTCATAGCAGACCACAAGCTTAATATGAGTCAACAGTATGATGCGGTAGCAAAAAAAAGCTAATGCTATGCTAGGCTGCATCAACAGAAGTATAGTGTCCAGATCAAGGGAAGCAATAAACCTGCTCTATTCTGCCTTGGTCAGAGACCACACCTGGAATAATGTGTCCAGCTCTGGGCATCACAATTTAAGAGGGATGTTGACAAGCTGGAATGTGTGCAGAGAAGGGTGACCAAGATGATATAGGGTCTGGAAACCAAGCCTTATGAGGAACAGCCGAGGGAGTTGGGTATGTATACCCTGGAAAAGAGGACTCAGAGGAGATGTACCGTATTTTTTCACCTGTAAGACAAGGTGTTTTTACCCAATTTTTTAGGTTGAAAAATGTGGGGCGTCTTATCCATGGAATATAGCAATTAAATATATAAATAAATATGGTACTTGCTCTAGCAATCACAGTTTCTGGCAGTGGCGAGCCATGGGGCCTCTGTAGTCCGCTTGCCTCCTCTCACTCTGCCCGCCCTACAGCTAGGAGGGAGGCTGTAGGCAGTCCATTTTTGCCGTGCGGCGTCTTCGCGCGGCTCCACTTGTGTGCGGGCAGCGCAACGTTACACAGGAGGAGTGCGGTGATTGCGCCTTTAACTTGAGTGAAACATCGCGCCTTGCACTCCTCCTGTGTAACATTGCGCCGCCCATGCACAAATGGAGCCGCGCGAAGACACCGCACGGCAAAAACGGACTGCCTACAGCCTCCCTCCTAGCTGTAGGGCGGGCAGAGTGAGAGGAGGCAAGCGGACTACGGAGGCCCCCCGTGGGAAAGGCGAAAAGTGCTAAAAGTAATTGAAAAAAAACTTCACCACTCTCCCCCCCCCCCCCCCGCAAAGAAGCTCAGCCATTGCCAGCGAGGGTACAGCTGATAGGCAGCTTGTTAGACGTGCATGGCTGTTAGCCTCTGGGTAATCCTCCCCCCCCCATTTTTTTTCAAAAAGTCAGGGCAATTTCCCATTTTCTTAATTTGAAGTCCCTCAAAATAGGGGGCATCCTATACATGGGGGTGTCCAATACACAGAAAAATACGGTATATGAAAGCTACTTCAAATACTGTACATATGTAAAGGGCTGTCACAAGGAGGATGGATCAATCTTGTTTTTTTCCTGCTCTGGTGGGCAGGACCTGAACTAATAGTTTCAAGTTACAAGAAAGGAGACTAAACATCAGGAAGAACTTTCTGAGAGTGAGAGGTCTTTGACAATGGAACAAACTTTCTTGGAAGGCGGTGGGCTCTCCTTCCTTGGAGGTTTTAAAGCAGAAGTTATATGGCCATCTGTCATGGATGCTTAGTTGAGATCCTGCAGTGGGGGGGGGGGGTTGGACTCGTTGACCTTCGCAGTCTCTTCCATGATTCTAATTGCTTTTTACCACATTAGCAGTCGGATCCTGCACTTCCGGCCAGGGATTCTCCTGCATTTGCTTGTGATGAGGATACGTTTGTTATTGTTCTGCACTGAGATCCTCTTGCCAGCAGGGCCACTCAGCCACACTGCTGACAATTCCAAGCAACCCTCTCATCTCCATGTTTCTTCCCTCTTGCAGATAATGGGATTAGCCTTGATGAAGGAAAGAGGCGGGGAAGAGAAATGAGTCCAGAGAAGCAGCCAGTTGGGTTGGGGTGCATGCAAAGAAGAGAGGGGGAATCCAATCACCTTGGGGACAAGCAGGGGGTGGAGACTGTGCAAGCGAGGCTGCAATGCAACCCACCCACCGTCTTTTACTGAAGGAGGCATGATTCAGCAAGCGGAGATTGAAGGACACTGCCTGGGCACAAGCTAAGAGAATCCCCAGGACAGAGGAGAGGGTGTTGTTGTGGCTGCTTAGCAATAGTGCATGCATGTCTCTGAGCTCTTGCTGTGGAGCTGAGTGACTGCACCAGTTACTACTGCTGGAAAGGAGCAGCAGCAGATTTTCGATTTCATAAAAAAGGTTATTTATGCATGCTACCACTGCGGCCCATGTTTTATTGGCCCCAAAATGGAAAAGGAGCGAGGTCCCAACCAAAGTTGACGGAATATGCACAACTAGTAGACTTAACATATAGAATAAGAGAACAAGAAGAACATACATTTAAAGAAGATTCGAAAAAGTTTATTGAATATATGGAAAATAATTGTGTACAGCTGAAAACGCTGGCGGCATTAAAATAAATTCAACAGTGTAATTAAGTTTTGATGGATGCAATAAGGGAATACTGAATGGTATAGTTTTTGTAAAATATGCAGGTATTTATGATATATAAAATGAACCATGGAAAGAGAAGGAAGTAAGTCGATGATATCTGAAGGATGTAAAATGAGTATTTTAAATTGTATGACAGAAAATTTAATAAAAATTTTATATATATATATTTCCGATTTCGATTACATACATGTTTTCAATTTCAACACTCTTATGCTGGGATAGCTCAGTCGGTAGAGCATGGGGGTTTGGACTAGATGACCCTTGTATCCATTCCAACTCTACAATTCTATGGTCCCATGATTCCTTGAGGAACTACACATCCCAGAGCCTCGTTGTAAAGCTCCTTTCTTTGCAGCAGGGGCAGGCCAAGCAGGGAAAAGGGAGATGGGGCTTCTTCACTTTGGCCCTTGAGACCTGGCTCTCCCTTCCTCTGCCCCGCTGCTGTCTTCTTTTGAAGGTGGCCAGAAGTTTGTTGCAAAAATTAAAATGCACTTAACACACCCAATTCCAGGAACACATTTCGTTTTCAGCCTAGCTAAACATCCCACCTCCCAGTTGCAAGGAATAAAGTTTGCACAGGCGTGCAGCATTTGAATTTTAGCCCGCATTAGAAACAAATCCCAATGTCTTCAATACGAATTCCCAAGCAATTTGCTTAGTTTTGCAACTTTATTTCCCACACTGGGAAGCTGTGTAATCGATCTGTGCATCTTATGTCTGCATTGATTAAGACTGCCAGCTTTAATCTGTATAACTGGTGGCTTAATTAACTTGCATATAAATCTGCAGATTAAAATCCCTTCTCCATTAATTAGTGAGATTGTAATTGAAGGCAAGTGTAGTGCCGTGCAGGAAACCCACACTTGACTCCTCAGGGTGCTAAAATTCACTGGGGGACGGGGGACAACGACAGGGGACTTAACAGTGCAATCCTCTCTATGTCTATTTAGAAGTAAATCTAACTAAACTCAATAGATTATTATTATTAATTGAATTTATATACCACCCTATACCCGGAGGTCTTGGGGCGGTTCACAGAAAAGATCAACATAAAAACCACAATATATATAATCAAAATAAAAACAACCACCCAGTAACACCCCCCCCCCAAAAAAAAGAGCCACATTTTAAAAGGGCACAGCTATTTTGCAGGCTGTGTAGAGCCAGGAGGGAGATAATAATCAATAATACGTTTAGAGAAGATTGGAAAACCTTTATTGAATATATAGGAAATTATTGTGTACAGCTGAAAGCGCTGGCAGCGTTAAGATAAATTCAACAGTGTAAATAAATTTTGATGGCTGTAATAATGGAAAACAGACTGGTATAGTTTTGGTCAGTGAAGGGGTAAGCATGCCCCTAAAACATTTTGTGAATCCTTGTACTTTTGTCCATTTACTGTATTTATTATTCCCGATTTGAAGTATAAAATAGTGACTTTCTAAAGTCAAAATGAGAGTACCCCTAAACATTTATATATATATATATTTAAAAAGCACTGTTTTCTGTAAAATATGCAAGGATATAAGATATGTAAAATGAACCATGGAAAGAGAAGGGGAGTCATGGATATTTTAAGGATGTAAAAATGAGTAGTTTAAATTTTAAAACAGAAAATGCAATAAAAATTAAATATATACTCACTGTACAGTATATAAAAGGAGGGAGAATCCGGCCGGCTAGCTTGCAGCACGTTTGCAGGGTCCGGTTTCGAACTGGACAGGGGGCGAGAGAACTTCCCGGGGGGGGGGCTTGTTTGGGTGTGTGTGGGGTGTGTGTGTATGTGTGGTGTATGTTGTGTGCGGGGGGTGGACTAGATGACCCTGGGCGCCCCTTCCCCCTCCATCCTCACTCGAGGGCTCGCGGCCGCCTCACCTCTCCTCGAAGGAGCCTAGGCGGGCCGCGGTCGACCAGGCCCCGTTCCCATAGCAACGCGCGCGACGCGCCGCCAGAAGCGCCAGGCGGCCGCTGGGCCTAGATCCGCCGGGCCGCGCAGGAGTCTCCTTCCCGCCTTCCCCTCACTGCGGGGCCGGCCGGGGGATGCGAGGCGAGCCCGGGGGAGGGCGGCCGGGCCCCACTGCCGACTAACGGGCCTCCTCCTCCTTTCCCCCTCAGCCCTAGCGCGCTGCTGTTCTCGAGCATGGCTGCCCCGGCCGAGTCCGTCCCCGCCTTCCAGTTCCGCCCGCGGCTGGATCCCCCGGACTGGCGGCGCCTGAGCGGCGTGGACGTGGAGCGGGTGGCGGCCGAGGTGGACGTGGCGGCGCTGCAGGAGCACCTGGCGCACGTGGCCTTCTGCGACGCCGGCCGGGAGCGCTGCCCGCGGTGCCAGGCGCCCGCCGACGCGCTGCTGCTGAAGCTCCTCCGCCTGGCGCAGCTGAGCCTCGAGTACCTGCTGCACTGCCAGGACTACCTGGGCGCCCAGCTCCGCGCCACCCAGGAGCTGCTCAGGGCCGCCGACGCCCACCGGGACCTGCTGGCCAAGGACGTGGCCCGGGGAGCCCAGGAGGCCCGGCTGCTCCGGGAGGAGTGCAAGAGGCGGAAGAAGATCATCGGCACCCAGCAGATGATGCTCCAGGCCGGCGCCGCCTGCCACCAGGTGGGCGCATGGGTGGGTGTGGGGGACAATGGAGGGCAGGACGAGAGGGTGCACCAGTTTATCTGCACTTGGCTCCTGGCAAGGTGCCCCAGGGCCGGTGGCCAACCTGCCATGCTCCCTTTTGTTGTTTAGTTGTGTCCGACTCTTCGTGACCCCATGGACCAGAGCATGCCAGGCACTCCTGTCTTCCACTGTCTCCCGCAGTTTGGTCAAACTCATGCTGGTAGCTTGTCCAACCATCTCGTCCTTCCCCTGCATGCAAAGACAGGCTCCAGAGGATTGAGCAGATGAGACCAATAGTGGGTCTAACGGTCAAGAAGTCAGCTTCTGCACATGCCGTAGAGGGAAGTGAGGGTTCATCAACTTGGGGAGGTAGCTCATCTTCTTCTTGTTGTTTAGTCGTTTAGTTGTGTCCGACTCTTCGTGACCCCCTGGACCAGAGCACGCCAGGCACTCCTGTCTTCCACTGCCTCCCACAGTTTGGTCAAACTCATGTTTGCAGCTTCGAGAACACTGTCCAGCCATCTCGTCCTCTGTCGTCCCCTTCTCCTTGTGCCCTCAATCATTCCCAGCATCAGGGTCTTTTCCAGGGAGTCTTCTCTTCTCATGAGGTGGCCAAAGTATTGGAACCTCAGCTTCAGGATCTGTCCTTCCAGTGAGCACTCAGGGCTGATTTCCTTAGGAATGGATAGGTTTGAACTTCTTGCAGTCCATGGGACTCTCAAGAGTCTCCTCCAGCACCAGAATTCAAAAGCACCAATTCCTCGGCGATCAGCCTTCTTTATGGTCCAGCTCTCACTTCCATACATCATTACTGGGAAAACATAGGTTTAACTATAGGGACCTTTGTCAGCAAGGTGATGTCTCTGCTTTTTAAGATGCTATCTAGGTTTGTCATCGCTTTTCTTTCAAGAAGGCAGGCGTCTTTTAATTTTATGACTGCTGTTCACCATCTGCAGTGATCATGGAGCCCAAGAAAGTAAAATCTCTCACTGCCTCCATTTCTTCCCCTTCTATTTGCCAGGAGGTGATGGGACCAGTGGCCACGATCTTAGTTTTGTTGTTGTTGAGCTTCAGACCATATTTTGTGCTCTCCTCTTTCACCCTCATTAAGTGGTTCTTTAATTCCTCCTCACTTTCTGCCATCAAAGTTGTGTCATCTGCATATCTGAGGTTGTTGATATTTCTTCCAGCAATCTTAATTCCGGTTTGGGATTCATCCAGTCCAGCCTTTCTCATGATGAATTCTGCATATAAGTTAAATAAGCAGGGAGACAATATACAGCCTTGTCTTACTCCTTTCCCAATTTTGAACCAATTAGTTGCTCCATATCCAGTTCTAACTGTAGCTTCTTGTCCCACATAGAGATTTCTCAGGAGACAGATGAGGTGATCAGGCACTCCCATTTCTTTAAGAACTTGCCATCAGGGACGCGGACTTAGAAAAAATATTGGGGGGGCCCGGGAAAGCTCATGAATAATAAATAAGCTCATGAATATGCAAATAAAGTGGCTCCGGCCCTAAATAGGGCAAGCCACGCCCCCCAGCCAGCCGATTGGCTGGCTGGGAGGTGTGGCCAGTCGGGATTCCCCTGTTCTCGCGGGATTTCCGGCAGTGCCTCCGATTAGGGCGCGCGGCTGGCTGGCTGGCGAAGGAGCAGGTGAGGAGGAGGCGGCGGGGGACGGCGGCGGCGCTCTGCTGAAAGGGCGCCCGCCCGAGATTATTGGGGGGGCTGAGCCCCCCCAAAAAATTTTTTGAGGGGGCTCGAGCCCCCTCAAGCCCCATGGAGTCGGCGCCTATGCTTGCCATAGTTTGCTTTGGTTGACACAGTCAAAGGCTTTTGCGTAGTCATTGAAGCAGAAGTAGGTGTTTTTCTGGAACTCTCTAGCTTTCTCCATAATCTAGCACATGTTTGCAAATTGGTCTCTGGTCCCTCTGCCCCTTAGAAATCCAGCTTGCACTTCTGGGAGTTCTCGGTCCTTAGGCAAGGCTAAACTGCTTACACACACACACACACACACACACACACCAAAATTGCACGCACACCCCACCCCAAAATTGCAAACTTAAGTTTTTTTTAAAAAACAGCTAGGAAAAACGAAAAGTGCAAAAATGCTAGATTTAAATCAAAATTGCAAACTTAAGTTTTTCAAAGATCAGGTAGGAAAAACGAAAAGCACCAAACGGCTAGATTTATATGAGATCGCAAGATCTAGGCTTATCGCAGATCTCAGCAGCAAAGCCGTCTTTGATTATCTTCAATTGCAAAATCTAAATCTATCTTAGATCTTGGTAGTGTATCCATAATAATAATTATAGTAATAATATTTATACCCCGCCCACCTGGCTGGGTTTCCAATCTTACTTTGCTATGAGTGATTGCTAGAGAAGAATCATTTGCAGCACTGAAATGACTTCTCAACGGTGCAAGCCTGGGCATTGTATATGAACGTCCTGGGCTGCCCATATATCTCAGGAGACACATGGCATCCATATATCTCAGGAGACAATGGAAGAATGATACAGGAGAGACATGTTTTATTGCAAGGGGACTTCTATTACATGAAAGTCTGATTTTGTTGCTACAGGTGCCACATTGTGTATCAGGCGCTCCACCAGTTAAACCCAATCCCCGAAGGTGCACTCTTCCATTGTCTTCTGAGACAGATGGATGCCAACAATGTTATTCTGAACCCCAACAATTGATTATCATTACCTTAGATGGGTTACACAGACTCCCGTGTTAAACTAAATACAGAGGGCTAATAGAGTTCTGCTCCCTAGACAATCCTTGGTGAATAACAATAAGACTAGCCTAAAAGTGGCATTACTGCTATGTCTTTTTTAGGTTTTCAGAACTCAGGATAATCATGTTTTAGGACTCTGTATTAGCATAGGTTCGGTATGTTGTGGTACATCTGAGAGCTCGGGTTATAAAGTATCCATAGAAATTGTGAACGTAGAACTAAGAGTTGGAAGAGGTGCCCTGCCTCTTCTTTAAGGCTCCCAAACAGTGCAGTAACTTTTCCAGTTTCACATCATTTTGAGCCATAAACATTAAATGTTGTCACTTTACACGACTTGTGTTGGTAGTTTTCACTGTATCCATTGAGAATAGTTAAAGAAATTGGAGTTCTTGTTGGAAATGCACTGAAAAGGATATACCAAGAACTCAGGCCACAAGTTTCAATTTGAGGAATAATTCCTACTCAAGAGTTGAGATGAAAAACGTGTATATTCTGCTAAGAATAACAGTTTGAAGCTAGTAGTAAATTTAAATATAACATGTAAGTACGATGGTTTTAAGGTAATAGTAAGTTTGGATACAACGTTTAAGTACAGAAATAATGTAGTTTCAATTATGCAGTGATATGGTACAAAGGCACATGAAATACCAGTGCACAACAATTGTTTTATACAAGTCTCAATGGCAGTCAAAAAGAGTCCATATTATATAAAATCAGGATAAAGAATAAAGGATCAAATAGGGCCAAAACGGAGTATCCGGAGTGTGAATCAGATGTACGACTCAGTAGTGGTGACCAGGACAGGGCCCTGTTTCGGAGTAAACGCCTTCTTCAGCTCGGTTTTTTTGAGGACTATAAATCTGTTGGAAGTCTATATCATTTAATTCTTTTATGTTTCTTTTTCGACATGCGTCTTAGATAATTGAATCCAAGTTTTCTTGCGTTTCTCTGTGCGTTTTCTATTAGGGAGTGAGATCATTCAGTTTTCACTGTATCCATTGAGAATAGGACAAGAAGTGAATGGGGCTAATGTTGAAATGAAGGTGCTTTAAGGAGCCCAGCTCCAAACAATATCCCTTTTCACTGTGTGGGAAAGCCTTGCAGTTACATATAATCGATGTTTATTTATGAATAAGGTCCTTTCAGTAGCTCCATGCAAGACCTATCCCCAATAAGCATAAAACACTAATGTACCATGAGCTAAAGTAATTGAATGAAGGGTAAAGCATGCAACCGCTACATGGAATTGGCAACATTTCAACATGAGTGTTTGTTTGGATAAAGATATTTCACAGCTGATTTAATACATTAAATCCTAATATGTTTCAGCAGAAGATATCTGTGGCTTGCTGGCATTTCCCTGGCACTCAGTCCTTGACTATCCAAGCTTTGCATGTTCTTGCATTTATCCAACAAAAATGTAACTTAATTATTTATACCCTTAGTAGTTCTTTCAAGGAATTTATATTTAATCACATAGCAGCTATCAGTTGCAGGATTTTAAATAGTTGATGGGGATTGGGAATTCAGCAACAAGAATCTGGTTCTGAATCTGCTGAGCCATTACACACATTTCACATCATATGAGCTGATCCTCCTAAATGTATAGTAGCATGTTACTGAAGAAGATGTGTAAGTTTGAAGTGCATTAAAAGAGCAACAGATTTTGAGACCATGTGTCTACAAATCAGAAGCAAAATAATCCCCCTTTTGCACCAGCAAAATCTGCTCTGGTGTTATGTCCACCTGCCCCTAAGTAGCACAAGTCCTAGATGTCCTTTACTAGATGTTGGACGCAGGTCGCACTGTGGTCTAAACCAATGAGCCTCTTGGACTTGCTGATCAAAAGTTTGGCGCTTCGAATCCCCGCGACGGGGTGAGCTCCTATTGCTCTGTCCTAGCTCCTGCCAGCCTAACAGTTCGAAAGCATACCAGTGCAAGTAGATAAATAGGTACCGCTGCGGCGGGGAGGTAAACGGCGTTTCTGTGTGCTCTGGTTTCTGTCACGGTGTTCCGTTGCGCCAGAATTGGTTTAGTCATGCTGGCCACATGACCTGAAAAGCTGTCTGTGGACAAACGCCGCCTGCCTCTGCATGAAAGCGAGATGAGTGCTGCAACCCCATAGTTGCCTTTGACTGGACTGAACCGTCCAGGGGTCCTTTACCTTTTACCTTTATTATATGTCCTAGCTTTGGGATAGCAGCCGCTGCCTTCATTTTGTTTCACATTCTAGTAGCGATAGTAGTGGCACTGTTTTTCCTCAATCGCTGGCACAATTTTTGAAAAGGTGATTTTTTTTGGGGGGGTGGAAACCTGCCTTCCATATGATACATAAGATCAGGTTGCAAGAATGATCTAGTGTAAGTAGTTGTTTACACATTGGCACTCTGATCCAAATATTCTTACTGGTGCCTGTTCCTGTAACACTGGAATAATATGATGGTTTAGTCCAGAAACAGGCACATCCTAAACATGTATTTACCGGTGCAACTGTTAGGTTCAGGCCAGAGTGTTGGATAGAGTGTTGAACTAGGACTTAGGAGACCTGAGTTCGAATCCTCACTCAGCCATGAAGTTCATTGTGTGGCCTTGGGCCAGTCCCTGCTTTTCAGCCTAGCCCTAGCCTATCTCATAGGGTTTTTGTGGGGATTAAATGTGGAGAGGCAGAACCAATGTGCCCCTCCTTGAGCTAACTGAAGAAAAAGGTGAGAGATAAAAGCAATAAACAAATGGATAAAGGTACTTAATTCTTCTCCAAAGCTGTAATCTTGTGCCTAGTTGCTGGAGTATAAGGCCCAGAGACTGGTGATGCTAGCATAAGCATAACTGATAGCAGGATCAAACCCATTCACAATCCAGTTAGAGCTTTGTGCCTGTCCCTCATCTAGCAGCCAGGACTGCACATGTGATAGCGCTGATCAGTTGTTCAACACAAGACGGTATGGGTTTTGATTTATGCTTCTCCACCCCCACATCCTGAACAGGACATTACTGCTGTTCTTGATAGTCTCTCCAATGATTTTTCATGCAGAGTGCCAATTTGCTGGGTGGAAGGTCTCCCCTTTGGTATCCCACATGCAGGGATCTTAATATAAAATGCACCTCTTAATATAAAATATGTCTAGTTGGCAAATGCAGCATTAGCGCTATTAGTGCTTCCAGTAGCTTGTGTATTTTTGGACCAGGTACTTTGTCACCTTTGAAACTATGTATTGAGAAATGAGTAAAATAACAGAGGTATTTGATGATTGATTTGTGTGTTTTGTCTGTTACTGCTAAGTCCATTTAAGTGCTTTACATATTTTCTCAAGAATACAACCCTACGTTGAGAATGGGCCCTGGACTAGCACTGAAATATACAGACCTAATTTCTTACCGTAGTTGTACAGGTGGATTTTTGTTGTTGTTTAAACAAAACTACATTTATTTTACAGTGTCAATTTTGTGACAAAGCTTTTATGAACTATTCCTTCCTGCACAGTCATTTGCAACGTCGCCACGCAAAGGAACCACACTCTGGTGAGTTATGAAGCGGGAGAGGAAATCTCATAATGGGCAGTGTAATTCATTTTTCCCCCCTGGGTGAAAAAGCAAACAAGAAACAGCAGTGCCACTCAAAGAACAAGAGTGATTTTGAGATATAGCTCCAATCCAGCTATAGTTAATCATAAGTAACTCCCATTGAAAGCAATGGGATTTTAGTTAGCTTTTTCACTGACATCAGTAAAATTTGTTCATGACTAATTGGAACTACTAAAGTAAACTGAGAATTCCTTTCTTCTTTTTCACATTTAATAAATGCAAATCTAGGTGGAAATGCATAGGACATGGGTGGCGCTGTGGGTTAAACCACAGAGCCTAGGACTTGCCGATCAGAAGGTCGGCGGTTCGAATCCCCGCGACGGGGTGAGCTCCCGTTGCTCTGTCCCTGCTCCTGCCAACCTAGCAGTTCGAAAGCACGTCAAAGTGCAAGTAGATAAATAGGTACCGCTCTGGCGGGAAGGTAAACAGTGTTTCCGTGTGCTGCTCTGGTTCGCCAGAAGCAGCTTAGTCATGCTGGCTACATGACCCAGAAGCATAGGCGCCGACTCCATGGGGCTTGAGGGGGCCCGAGCCCCCTCAAAAATTCGTTTGGGGGGGCTCTGCCCCCCCAATAATCTCCGGCGCCCCTCCAGCAGAGCGCCATCGCCGCCCCTCCCCCAGCCCAAAATGCACAGGGTCGGGCTGCATGCCTCCTGCCCTCCCTCCCGAGCAAAAGCTCCACCCAATTTCCTTCGGAGCTGATTAATAGGTGCAGCACGCTCTCCCCTATTCGCTCACGAGGAGGCGGCGCCACTTTATTTGCATATTCATGAGCTTATTTATTCATGAGCTTTCCCGGGCCCCCCCAATATTTTTTATAAGTCCGCGTCCCTGCCCGGAAGCTGTATGCCGGCTCCCTCGGCCATAAAGCGAGATGAGCGCCACAACCCCAGAGTTGGTCACGACTGGACCTAATGGTCAGGGGTCCCTTTACCTTTAGGTGGAAATGTAACAGGTTCACATCTGGATATTTGTCCGTTTGACATGCTTTAAAAAAATCACTGTCAAGGAATCCTGACCCAAGACCCAGGTCAGCACTTCCTTAGTAGGTCTGGATCTTGCTCAGAACCCGGGATCTCTATCCACTGCACCAGGCCAATGTTTTGGGAATGTTTTGAACAAAACATTTCAGTAGAACTTAGACTCTCAAAGTAGCTCACAGAGCTCCTTCTTGTCGCCTTTGGCTGATACTTCTCTGAGGCAGAACACACCTGGCATCATGGTTTGCAGAATAAAATTTGGAAATGCATTCCTGAAGTGCCTCTGTAGGAAGAGCTGTGTTGCCCAAAATAATAAGAAAAAAAACCCCATGTTATCACCAAATATGTATTTCTTTTAATAGATCAGAAGCAAAAAGTGCAGACGGGTCAATTACAGGAGGAGATCAACAAGCTGAAGGAGCAGTTACAGCTCACCAGGTCTCAGTTAGAAGCTGAGCAACATGCACACATGGTCAAGTTGTCTAAGGTAGGGCATCCTCTGCGTCAGCCCAATGCAGTTGGGTGGTATCCCAAGTAATGCATTATGGATGTGATCCTGAAGAGACATACACATGGTTTAATCCCATCGAGTAACAGAGAAAATAGGACCGTAAATTTTCAAATGGCCATATTCCTCTGCCACGCAACATTCATTGCCTATTCAGTGCATCAGGCATGGTTAATCTTTACAGGTAGTCTTGAGTCACTTTGGGAACAGAGATTATTTTGATCCATAAATGCATGGAGGTCTAGATCAGTGTTTCCCAAACTTGGTTTTCAAGCTGTTTTTGGACTACAGCTCCCAACATCCATAGCTAGCAGGACAAGTGGTTGGGGATGATGGCAACTTCAGTCCAAAAACAGCTGGAGATCCAAGTTTGGAAAGCACTGGTCTAGACAAAAGCAGGCAGGCATCTGGGTAAGTAGGGACAGGAAGTCTGAAAGCAGCTCAGTTTGTGTTTGAGCAGCATGTTTTCTCAGACTGAGGATCCAAGTGAAAATCAGTTTTATGGGACTAGGAGGAACCCTGCAGACCTTTTGTGCCACTTGATTTCTATTTAACTGGGAACTGTCATACCAGAATCTGGCCAGGATGGGCTTTCCTGTTATACTTTCTGGGCTTGATGAGGCATGTGACCCTCACCTGAGCCTATTCCAGCTTGAGGAATCACCCACCTCCTCCTCGAGCTAGCGAGCCCCACCTGGGCTGTGGGTCCTTATCTGCCTTCCCTCAAAACTAACAGCTGTAAATTCTGGAACCCTGAGGTCAGAGGTGGTACATCCCATTTCACCACTTGATAATAATAATAATAATAATAATTTATTATTTATACCCCGCCCATCTGGCTGAGTTTCCCCAGCCACTCTGGGCGGCTCCCAATCAGTGTTAAAAACAGTACAGCGTTACATATTAAAAACTTCCCTGAACAGGGCTGCCTTAAGATGTCTTCTGAATGTCAGGTAATTATTTATCTCTTTGACATCTGATGGGAGGGCGTTCCACAGGGCGGGCGCCACTACCGAGAAGGCCCTCTGCCTGGTTCCCTGTAGCCTCACTTCTCGCAATGAGGGAACCGCCAGAAGGCCCTCGGCACTGGATCTCAGTGTCCTTGAGGCAAAACAGAATCTGGTCGTCTGCAGTGGGTGGCGCTACAGCCTATCATAGAGCTAACAGAACTAGCCAACTGCTCCCTGCTCTGTCAAATCTTCACAGTTGGCCAGAAAGTGAGACACTCTGCTAGAATCTCTGGTTTGAGATCCCTGCCCCTTGCAAGTGCGGCAAGTGATAAGCCAGAGGGATGAAGCAGCAAAAGCAGTCAGAAGCCAAGAAATCTCAAAGCTGAGTACAAGCTGAGGCAAAACGAATTAATTAGGACTGGGATGAAGGTAGAAGCAAGAGGGTTTGTTAAAATTGGAAGCAGCAGGGCAGAAGACAAATGTCTGGGTCATCCGTGATGGGACAAGGAGGATGCTCAGGAAGTTTAAATAGAAGCAGCAATAACCAATGCCTTGTTGTGCTAGCAAGCTGGCCATGTTTTCTGAAAAGATCCATTATTTTTCAGTGTTAAGTGAAACTCTTGTGAGTCAGAGATATTTTAGAAGAGAGATACTATCAGGAGTCAGTAACCTTTCTAAAGCTGCTGATTCTCACTTGGATGAGCAAACAGAGGGCATGTGATTCTGCCACCTTGTTGAAGCTAAGAAGGAACCCCTGTGCACGCTGCCTTGAGTTCCCTGATAGAAGAAAAGCAGGATACAAATGTATAAAGTAAAGCCAACCATAAAAAGTAAAAGAATGAAACTCAAAATTTATCAACCTAGGACCTTTGTGTTGCTTGGAACTGTTCAGTTTGTTGTATCCATGAGAGAATTCTCAGAATAACATTTTAAAGCAATTTCAGGAGTATGACGAACACAGATCCAAGGAGGAGGAGATTCGGCAGTTATTTCACAAATGGAAAGAAGAAGAAAAAGACAAACTGGCCAGTGAACTAGAGAAGATGAAAGAGATGTTTATGAAGGAATTTAAAGAGCTAACTGCGAAGAATACAGAATTAGAAAATGTAAGTAATTGAGAAGGGGTTTCAGCTGGCCTGCACACACCTTCAAGGGGTCTTGACTTGATCACTTGCTTAAAGTTCAAGACATGAGCTTCTGGGGAAAGACGCTTAGGATTTTCTAAGAGCAGAGCTTTATAAAAGCCTTGGTATATTCATAAATCTAATTTCAGTCCCAAGGACCAAAATGTTGCTATGTCATTTAAACACTTGCTGTGATCCAACCAAAGACCAAACTTGCATGGAACCAGGTTTTCCATACATATCCTTAGCTGCATGAGGCTCTTTTATGCAAAATGTGCATGTTTCCTCTGACTCATGCAGCTTGGCCAGACTGTGAACATAAAACCTTAACATAGCAATGCCACCCATCACAGTTATGTAGGGACAGCAAGGGGCTACCTCTATTCTCTACCCTGCCACTACCAAACAGCTCTTTTGCATTATTACTATTTTCTAAGAGGCCATTGAATTTACAGGGTTGGGTTGGGATCAATGTTCAAAAAATGGTAGTGGATGGATTCCTAAACATTCAAAGAAGGAATCATACTAGTTATGTCTTCAGGGGAAAGAAGGCAGAACACGTACACCCAACCTGCAAAATTGCTGATCGGTGTGCCTGTTGTTGTTTGCAAATTTCCATCCTCTAATACAGTACATATTTGGATTTTAGCCTTTTATCATTTTCTCTCTCTCCCCCCCCCCCTTGCTCTTAGCATCTATTAGAAGTCCAGAAGTCTAACAATCACCTGAAATCTAATTTGGGCACATTAAAAGATAGCTATGAATTTCCAGAAGAGAAACACCAGAGTGCTGTAGATCAGGAGGAAGCAGTACAGGCTTTAGAAAAACAGGTAATTTAACGCAAATTCCATTCCAGTTGCCTTGTTTCTAATTTGTGCAAAGTGTATTACCCTGTACATATTAGATCAGAGCTTTCCAAACTGTGTCACAACAAGTTAGTGTGTCGGCTGCAGTGTGTAAGTGTGTTGCGTGAACACTCCCCATGCTTCTCATAGGGCTGGAAAGGGGTTAGTTTAACCTCCAGTTTGCTGCTTTTCTGGTGGAGACACACACACACACACATCATATAAACTGAAATATGAGTATGTTAATATAATTAACTTTATTCTGTCTTACGTAGGACACTGAGTGGAAGGCTAAACTACAAGCTCTTAAAGAAGAACATGGCAGTGAAAAACGCATGGTAAACAAGACTGTTTGTGGTTAAAGGGGTGGGGGAATAGACATTGGCTTGGATCCTAAAATAAGTCATCCTAAAGAAGTTAGCGGAAAGAATGTTTCTCCTCTCCTTCCCACTTCTGCCATCTATGACCCTTAAGAGTCTCTTGGGAGGATGGGAGGGCACTCCCAAATAATGTGGGAAGAGGGGCTGCAGGGGAGAAGGGCACAGAAAACTTTCTTTAACTCCCTTACCTCAGGATCCAAGCCAATCTGCTCTCATGACATTATCTAAGGACCTGGCAAACTGTTCAGAATGGGTGTTAAAATTCACTCCTGTTGTGTTGTAGAATTCATTTGAATATTCTCATTGAAGTCATTTCACATTCCGTCCTTGCACTGAAAACTTCAGTACAGACTTTTTGCAATACAACCAGCTGGTTAGGGGGTGGCACCTGGTCTTGTCCTAGCCCTTGAGAAGAGCACAGTTAGAAATAACTTTGGATTCTGTGCTTTGGTATTGGAGGCATCAGCAGAAGTTATGATGTCATATTCACCCAGGAAGGGACATAATCATGTGACCTCTCCCCCCACCCCAAGTCTGTTGCTGGTCTTTTCTCAGCTTTTCCCCAGGACACAGCAAGTTCTTTCTCCTCCTTGTTACCTGTGCTTTGCCTCAGGCCTAACCTCTTCCTGATTCTTGAAGCATCTTCTTTCACTCTTCCAAATCTCTGAGTTCCACACGTGGCTCAAGCTATATTCTGTCAGACTGGCCCTCCTAGCTTTTGCCCAGCCTTCACCAGATGCTGTAGGAGAAAAGTGACCAGAAGTCCACTAGCAACAAGACGTTCCTTCTCTTCCTACAACAAGACACCAATCTAGGCCTCAAACCAACTATTCTTTGCAGACAAGTGTCAAACCTGTCATCAGTTCTGCCAAGATCTGGCAACTCGGCTCTAAGGACATAATAATATTCTTACCAGACCTTTATTACATCCATATTATGTCATCTACAGGTTTCAGGAGCTTCTTCTACCTGCTTTGTCCTCCAGCCCATCTCTCTGAGCAGACCTGGTACACACTGAATGTTCACAGGCTACTTAAGGCATGTATTAAAGGCACCACTGCCTTCTGACGAAATGAAAATCTGTTGATGTCTTTTTGTCCTGCATCTGTATGGAGCTTTTTCTCCCCCCAGTGCCACCGCTAGAAAGTGAATCAAGGCATGTGTTGCCTATACAAGGCATATCATCTACCAACACGGTTGCACGTTACAGTCACTTCACCTGGGCTGCAGCTGACATGTTTTCCAGGCACTACAAAATAGACTGCTTTGCCTTAGCAGAAGCTGTCTTGGGGAGGGCAAATGTTCCAGCATGTAGTCCTTGCCTCATTCGGAATGCACATCCCATTGTTGGATGTCTCCAGTGTCAGGCACAGAATGGAACATCGGTTGCTCCCCATGGAAGTTCCTTTTGTTTTGGCACGTACAGGCCTCGTGCCTAAGCTTGGCGCTCCTTGTAACACTTTCACAAAGCCAGCAATTCCTTCATCCTTGTTACTCGGGCTCCTACACTCCTACTCCCCTTCTGTATTTATACTCTTCTAGATACATGTTGTCTCATGTTTGGCTCCAGGACAGAATTGAGGGATGACTCCCCTCCAGGACTGCACTTTGTGAAGAAAACAAGGTAACGGCAGTCCCTTCATTCCTGAGCAAATGCAGACGTACTAATCCATTGTTTAATAACTCCATACACCAAACCGAACAAACCTTCGTAGTGATTAATCAGCGTCCAATTTCCCATCAGCCATGCCATCAGACTTTCTTCCAGTTTCATCCATTCTTAACGGCTATTTTTTGTGCCATGGATCAGCATAATCTTCCTAGCCAAACATTGCATGGAGTCACATGTAAAAAACTAAAATCCCACCAGTCAGTTGCTTGAGGAATAGAATGGGAGACTGGATTCCCCCCCCCCCCATGTTCCCCCTTCCCCAGCAAACCAATTAGGCTGGGTTTTTACTTTTGAAAAAAGGGCTCTGCCTGCGATGTATTGGATCAGAATCGGTGTTATTTTTACCCACAGGACAGTTCCCTGTCTTCTCTTTATGCCAACTATATGCAACTGAAATTTGTAATTTCATTCCCTGTTCTTTTAAAGGCTTCTTCTGCATGGTTCTCCCCCTCTTTCTCCAGCCATTATGTCTTCATTTCTGTGTGTGGCTGTTTGCTTATTTACTTACTTAATTTATACCCTATATTGAAATGCACGAGGGCAGCTAACAAAATTAAAACGGCAAAAAGCGATTACATGAGAGCTTTACACTTCTGCGAAGACTGTAGCCTGCTAGGTCAATGAACTTATCTGTCTGGTCTGTGATGTGTTTTGTCCCCATGGTGATCCCCAAGGAGGATACTGGTATGTCAGAAACAAATCCACATTGGATGTTTTGCCCCATCTCTGGAACTTCCAGTCAACAAAGCCAGGCATGTCTGGAGAAATACTCCCTTTATGCCCCACCCCCCTCCCTCACAGGCGTTTTGGATGTCACAATGACTTTCAGATGCAGTCTGCTGGAAGGTTCAGGAGACAGCTGACAAACATGCTAGGTATCAAGGTGGGTCTTCGGTGAATTTATCTCCAGCTCCTCATATCATTTTCTTTTTGAAATAGCATCATCAAGAGCTGAACATGACTTTTTCTGTCTGTTATAAGGATCTGTGCACCCTTAGGATATGCCCACGGAAGAGATAAACTTCCCAAACAAGGGCTAAAATAATAATAACAGCAAGAATTGATAGATAACCTAAGCATCTATTTAAAGACAAAAAAGCCCCTCAGCCATTCATCCTCGTGTGAAGGTAGAGGTTGTCTGTTGCTTTGTAATAAGAGAATGAGCTCCATAGGGTTATGGATTTCCATTTGCTATTAGTCCTTTGAGCTGGAACTTTTAAATGAAAGAAAATAGGAACTAATCCAATAAGCAGTTTTTTAAAAAATTAGTGAAATATTGGAATATTTTAGGTCTCATTTGAGATCAATTTATTCTTCCATATTTGACACCTTCAGCTTACGTCCCAAATTGAGAAGTACAAAGCACGTAGTGAGACCTGCAGTGCAAGCAACATCTTCTATAAGAAGAGGATAGAAGAACTAGGCCAGAAACTGCAGGAGCAGAATGAACTCATCACTACGCAGAAGCAGCAGGTCTGTTCATATAATATTGTTACGTATCGAAAACCCCAAAGCAGAGTGGAACATTCCTCTTTGAAACAAAACAAAACAAAACAAACACTTGAAAAATACAGATCGATTTTCATCTGCTGTACCATATTTTACCAACCGATACATTTCAAATTGTGTTCTTACAAACCATGATCCTGATTTCTGCAGGGCTTAGGGCTGTTAGAGAATGACTTCCCCCAATTTGCAGCCCCATTCACAGGGGGAAAATGGGGGGAGTGAGGGTTATTTTTCCAATTTGGGAAGGGAGGGGTGGGTTGAAAATTTCTGAAGGGAAACCTGTGCTGTGTTTTTGTTTTGCAAAAAGCCTCCTTTCTATTGCTCCTCTCTCCCTCCCTTGTCTGGGGAAGTGATATCCTGGTGAGTTTATTCACCACCTTGCTCTAAGGATGGCGCGCAGAACTGTCATCGCAGCAAGCAGCCACCACTCCTGCCTGGCCAGCAAACTAGCTAGTGCATCACTTCCTGTCCCCAGGACAAGGAGGGGGAAATGGGAAGGAGCTACTTTGTCAAGGTTAAAAAAGAGGAGGGGGGAAATCTCTTCTCTCCCATTCAATAGATCAACTCAGTTGGTCAAACTGGGAAACAGTTTTAGTATTACAGATGGATTCTATAGCATTGGCTGTAACAGACCTTAAACTGGCACAGAAATAGCATCCAGTGGCATTATATTGATGGGATGTTCAGAGCACTTAAAGCAACCTCCCTCCTATGATCAAGCCAGGTTTGATCACGTTAGGGTTCACATTAAAAGGTAAAAGGGACCCCTGACTGTTAGGTCCAGTCATGACCAACTCTGGGGTTGCGGCGCTCATCTCGCTTTACTGGCCGAGGCAGCCGGCGTACAGCTTCCGGGTCATGTGGCCAGCATGACTAAGCCACTTCTGGAGAACCAGAACAGCGCACGGAAACGCCGTTTACCTTCCTGCCAGAGCAGTACCTATTTATCTACTTGCACTTTGATGTGCTTTCGAACTGCCAGGTTGGCAGGAGCAGGGACCAAGCAACGGGAGCTCACCCCGTCGCAGGGATTCGAACCGCCGAGCTTCTGATTGGCAAGTTCTAGGCTCTGTGATTTAACCCACAGCGCCACCCGCGTCCCAGTGTTCACATTAGGCAGGAACAAAGGTCCCTCTCTCTCTTTCCAGCCCCTGAGCCACTCCAGCAGTCGTTATCAGAGCTCTGGCTGGGGCTGGCCTCAGATGTTTGACTCAAGCTGCCGCATCTTTGTGGGTGGGGAGGGTGCAGCTGGGCTAGTTGTCCAGCCATCAGGGGCTCTTAGGTCAGGGGACAAAACAATCCCACACTGCCCTATAAGGCCTGCACATGCCCACTTCACCTTGTCAAAACAGCAGGGATTTAGCTGGTACCACCCCACAAATGATAATAGTCGTCTCCTTTCTAAATCTGCACCTACGCTTGACTCTCTCTGCATTTCAGATAGAGAAACTGGCTCCAAAAAAATCAGTGGAAAGCGTCAAGTCATCTCATGGTAAGTGGCAGCAAGAAGGACTTTAAAATTCCTTTGTTTTTATCTGCTTGTTCATCATTGTTCTCTTAACAAATTGTTCCAAAGTATATAATTCAACAAGTCATCTTTTTTTTCTAATTGCTTTGAGAAAGTCTGTTGAGAAGTACAAGAATCTTAAGCCTATATATCTTTTCTTTCTCAGTGACAACGTCAACACAGAATGTTGTTCAGCCCAAATCCAGTGTATCGTTCATGCGTGGTAAGTTTTTGTAATAGATCTCACATTATTACTGATCTTCCAGGATGACAGCAAGTAACATCTAAATTTAATTAACACAGCAATATTTTTTTTAATTGAGAGGTCTTGAAAAGATCACTGTCATGGTTCACAGTAGTACATATAACACATAGGCATTTTCTTCCAGTGCAATACTTCTTTCTATTTCTAGACAAAACTGAAGCTTTTTACTTGGAATGTGAAATTCCATTGTAGTGGAATTGACTTATTAGTTAACTGATTTTGTTACCAAATGACCTCCGCGTCTAAATTTAAGGCACCTAAGAATAGGTGCCCGAGGCATCAATTTACCCAATAGTTGAGCTGACCTTGAATAAACCATAATAATTGGATTGTAAAATAGCAAACAACCTCATTACATTTTCTTTTATTTCAAGTGGTCTCTTAATTTTAAAAAAGCAGCACCGTGAAGCTTTCAATTAAAAAAACCGTTGACTGGAAAGCCTGTTCACAATAATTATTTTATGAAGACTTTGCACCATGAATGCTACTCTAGTGTTTTATTCTTTGATGTTTTCATCTATGTTTTAAATTTTGTACATAGCTTTATTTTTTTGCAAGCCACTTTGAGACCCAGATGTGGCAATATGCAGGGTGTAATAATAGTTAAAATATTCATCGTATGGCAACTTCACTTTTCATTTCACATTTGGGTTGTTTGAATGGTCACTATGTCTCCAATCTTGCAGATATGTTTATGATCACAAGGGCTGTGTTTGGACATAATACTGGCCAAAAACCCTTGTTTAGCAAAGTAGTCTATGCACAAGCTGTGTGTTGGTACACATAAGAATAATTTTATTATTTATACCCTTCCCATCTGTCTGGGTTTCCCCAGCCACTCTGGGTGGCTTACAGCGTATATAAAAACATAGTAAACCATCAAACATTAAAAACTTCCCGATACAAGGCTGCCTTCTGATGTCTTCTAAAAGTTATGTACAGTGGTACCTTGGGTTAAATACGCTTCAGGTTACATACGCTTCAAGTTACAGACTCCACCAACCCAGAAATAGTACCTCGGGTTAAGAACTTTGCTTCAGGATGAGAACAGAAATCGTGCGGCGGCAGCAGGAGGCCCCATTAGCTAAAGTGGTGCTTCAGGTTAAGAGCAGTTTCAGTTTAAGAACGGACCTCCGGAACAAATTAAGTACGTAACCAGAGGTACCACTGTAGTTCTTTATCTCCTTGACATCTGAAGGGAGGGCATTCCACAGGGCGGGTGCCACTACCGAGAAGCCCTCTATCTGGTTCCCTGTAACTTTGCTTCTCGCAGTGAGGGAACCAACGGAAAACCCTCGGAGGAGGACCTCAGTGTCCAGGCTGAACGATGGGGATGGAGACGCTCCTCCAGATATAGCTCATGCACTCTCTGCTCTCCTCCTTTCATGACAAACCAGCATGCCATAGAGTGGCTGGCTTAGCAGAGCACCCAAACCAGTTCTCATGAGAACCACAATTAGGAAGCCAAGAGCAAACTCTCGATTCTAGATCATGGATCTCCAAAACAAACCACAACCACAGTTTCAGATGTAATACTAAGGTAGACATTCCATGATGTGTTACCCTGGAAGGGAGGGGTTAACTCTGGTTTTTGGTCAGCATTATGCCTGAAGACAGGTATAGATTTAATATCTTCCAGTGGCAGCAATTGTAGCACATTATAGCTCCTAGTTCAACTAATTGGGCTTGGAAAGGTAAAAAAATGGAAGGAACCTTCACAGTTTTATCATTCATTGTTTTATCAGGTCCATTTCCTCCACTTTGGACAGGCACCAGGGTGATTGTCTCCATTAAATTTAAATCCATACATGTAATTTCAGATACTCTCCCGACTATACTAAGAATAATAAGCCTTTTTCAGTTTTCAAAACAACTTGGGTATTCATTTTGGATGATTTTGCTGGTGATTTTCTATTTTATTTATCTCTGCAGGTCTTTTCTGTCTCTCTTTTTATCTCTTCCTACCTTGTTCCCCCCCCCTGCCTTTTAAAAATTAATTTCAAAATTATGCCTTAAAGGGGAAACACTACTTTTCCTACTTTCTAGCAAACAAGACCATGATTAGTAGAGCTGCATTGTGTTTTCATTCAAGTGAAACAGCTGAAATAGGCAGTGTCATCTTCATGAGTGAATAAATTTAATATAGTATCCCAGTTTTTCTTTCTTTTGCAAAATAGAAGTTTCCATCTGACATTCATTTCTGCTTTTTGGAGAAACAAGCTTAGATTAAAGCATTCATCACTGATCTTTTTTTGTCTTCCGTGGAATTAGATGAAACAGATCCATTTCAGTACTTAATTTATTTAGATTTCTAGCTCATTCTAAAATAAGGGCTTAGGGAAGTAACTGCACTAAAATGAACTATGACAAAAGCTGACAAATAAAAATGGTTTTTATAAAAAATGCTACTTCAAATAAGAAATGCCTTAAACCACCCTAAAGTGAAATAAACACATAATCTTGGATGCATTAAATTTGTCAAAAACAGGATTTTGCCGCTTGTGGGGAGAAGGTTAGTCATGTCAAAAGTTCAGTTTAAATCAGCAGGACTTGGATTGCAATTTTATATCCACTTACCTGAGAGTAAACACCACTAATTTCAGTGGAACCACTAAATTCAGTAGAGATTATTATTAGATTGCACCGTTAGAGCAAAACTCAACATGGCATGGCATGGCATGAGAGCTCTATGAAGCGATTCCCTATTGCCTCTTTCCCACTCCTGCACAAACAATATACAGCAGCGGTTCTCAACCTGTGGGTCCCCAGATGTTCTTGGACTACAACTCCCATCACCCCTGAGCTCTGGCCTTGCTAGCTAGGAGTGATGGGAGTTGTAGTTCAACAGCATCTGGGGACCCACAGGTTGAGAAAGCCTGATCTGCAGGGTATGTGGCTGCATCTGGGGGAAGGTTGCTTAGTTAACCTTTTCTTTCCAAGCCATTTCCTTAATAGATATTATGTCCTGATGCTTCTACCCGGAAAATGACACGGGGTGAAAGAGTTAAGCCCACTGCCTGATCCTCTCCCTGCCTCAGTTGAGAACCCCCAAGCTTCTTGGGGATCATTCACAGGTGACTCATGACAACCATGGGGCTGCCCGCCCCCCATCCTGTGATGGGTCACACACTTGTCATGGTCAGATCACTTCCTGGTGAATGTGTGCCTCTGCATGCTTCCCCCTCCTTCCCTCTGAAACCTCTGGTTCAGGAGTTGCCTTCCATGCATGGTGAGCAGGGAAGAAGCCCAGGAGCCTAAGACCTAGCATCTATCTCACTACACATGGAGGTAAGAGGGGAAAGTCCCAGGCACGGCCAGAGGCTTACTTTTGTTCTAATGCTAAAGACCTACAACTACTCCGCTTGCAGGTAAAGCTGAGAAACAACTGCAGTTTAATGTGATGGGAAATATTTCACTTCCTCCATGCAAATTGCTACAGAGAACAGCATTCGCTACCTTAAACACATCCCTACAATTTGAATAAACTTCTATCACAAGTAATGACATTTTTACTGGGCTCTGAAGTTAGTGGCTCAGAAGAACAAATAAAACAAATGCGGCACCTCCATATAATCTTCTGCATAATTTTCACCCTTTGGACCTTTATCTTGACCTGCTTCTGTCTGTCTATCTGTCTGTCTGTCTTTTTGCTATTCCTCTGTTTCCTGATTATTAGAACAGGCCCATTTGGTGCACATCCTGGAGCCCATAGAGGAGCTTCCAGAGGATGGAGAAGGTAATGGAAGGGCCGATCAAATCATCTGTGGCCTAACGTGGGAAATGTTTACTAGGAATACTAATGTACATGTTTATATGTTTTCCAGAGTATCAATCACGTAGGCATGTTTTCATACTGCATGGTAAATTACATTTTCAAGCCCTACGCAGAGCTAGGCACCGCAATATTTCCGCCGTCACCTTCCTGAAAGTAGATTGCTCCTCCTCCTTTCCACTAATTCCCACCACCCACTTCTCCAAAAAGCCAATTCCAGTCCTTCCCACACTTCTGGGCAGCTCTGACTGTGCCACTGTTTCAGTTTCCATATAGTGTGAGAACAAAATGTGAGCCTGCTTGTTACAGCTGTTTTTGAGCAGTGGGAGTTTCATTTTAGGCTCTTCCTCCTAGTAGAAAATTCATACCCAAACGCAATTGTCGTCTTCCTGTACCTCTTCACTTTCTTGCTGGGGTGGCCAACGTGGACCTCAGCTCCCATCATTTCTGACCATTGACCATGATGGCAGGGATTGATGGGAGTTGTACAGTGGTGCCTCGCAAGACGAAATTAATTCGTTCCGCGAGTTTTTTCGTCTAGCGAATTTTTCGTCTTGCGAAGCACGGTGTCGGAAAAGTTTTGGAAAAGCTTCAAAAATCGCCAAACACCTCAAAAAAGGCTACCACACCGTGTTCTATGAGTTGCTCCTCGAAGTCAAGTCGCAGCTGTATTAAGGGTGTTAAGAAAAAGGAAGCAAACTTGCAAAAAACACAAGACGTTTTCGTCTTGCGAAGCAAGCCCATAGGGAAATTCATCTTGCAAAGCAGCTCAAAAACCGCAAAACCCTTTCGTCTAGCGAGTTTTTCATCTTGCGAGGCATTCGTCTTGCGGGGCACCACTGTAGTCTAGCACCATTGGGGGGCACCATATTGACTGCCCCCGTTCCTATGGTACTTCCTTGCCTATGTTGGTAATTGTTTCAGGAGGAGAAGGGTTGGCAGGCAGGACTTGTGAGCACAGATCCCTGGAACATAATAAATTGCTATTATTCTCTTGTTGCTGTTACAGTAGCTCTTTCTGGCAGATAAAGTGTTTTCTTCTTATCTTTTATCCTTGCACAAACCAGTGAGATGAGAGTGCCCAGTGTTTTTGATAGCCAAGCAAAGATTTGAACTTTGAATTTCCACAGGCAAGCTATAGTAACAGTAACTATTATTATTATTATTTTTCTTATTACCCCACCCCACTCTATCCAATTCTATCCAAATTAAAAAGCCAGATTAATCGGGCAGAATTAAAAATGGCCTTATGATATGCCTATGCTTATGCATATAATATATTTCAAAAAGGGTTTTAAGTATTGTTCTGTGGTGTTGTGTTTTATATGTTTATGTGGTAAACGACTCTGGAATGCTATGGGATGAAGGGGGGTTTAAAAATGAAATAATAATAGGTTTCTAACTTTTTAATGTAGTTTTTTGAAGGCAGTTCTTCTCTTTTGCCTCTTTAATTGTTGTGGGCTTAGCATATATTGATACTACAATATCGTTGTAAAGAAAACTATCTGTTCTGTTTCAGAAACAGAGAAACATGAGCCCAAAGCAGGGAGGAATAAGCACCATACAGCACATTCTTTGAAGAGCACTCCTTCATTACCAAGAGAGCTGAGATCTGTTTTGGAGCAGACCCTAGCAGAGAAATTGGAATCCTTGGGAATTAAATCAGTAAGGCCACTTTATAGTATTTAGGGGATCAGAAGATACTTCGCTCCCTTTTAGTTCCTTAACTTCCTCTTTCAGTCAACCTGGGACAATCAGCAATTCAAAATCACTGAGGGCACCAGTGTTCTTCTTGTGCTTTTTCTTAGACTTTAGTGTAAGATTATAATATCTGCAGTAATCTCACGTGTGTGCAGTCTCACACTACTGTTGGTTACACTTACCCTCAAAGCAAAATTTATGCCTGTATCTTGTTGATCAACACACTCCCATATTTTTTCACCAAGAGACAGGGAAGGGAGAAAACACGGGCGCAGACGTTTAAATTCTACGAATTTCAACTGAATTGTCACCTGTCACAATAAGCCACAAACCATGGCCTATGAGCATGGCTGAATTGCACCTGCTTTGGTCCTCCCTGCTAATGCATAGAGAAAACAAATCACGATCCCCGGATTTGCATGTTGCCTGAACCAGGGATCATGGTTTGCTTTGCTTAAACAGAACTCTCAATAAGCTAAGAACAAATGTTGGCTTATTGTGGTTTGTTTGGAGTAGACACAATGCAAATCCCTGGCTTGGAAGTAATATTAAGCCAGGGATCATGGTTTGTTTCCCTCCCGACATGACGTGGGAGGACTGAAGCCAGCACAGTTCCCTCATGCATGGCTAGTCATAGTTTATGGCTCACCACAATGTGTGAACTCATTAAAGTGCTTAACTTGGGTTGAATTATGCATATTAAGTTACATTCAGTTTAAATCTTCTGTAATGAAGTAGTAATTAGAAGGATAAAATCTGTTTAGTTTGTAAAGAGAATTTCACATACTGAGAGTGATAGTTTACTGGGAAAAATCCTCATCATTCCTGTCAGATGCTGTTGTGGTTGCTCGAGAGGATCCAGGCAGGACTCTGACCTGTCTTTTACAGGCTTTATTTTTGGTGCAAACCATTTACAGTGAAGAGCGTCATAAGTTCATGTCTGGCTCAATTGCTAGCAGAATCCGGGAGTGGTCTGTTCTTGTACCTCCCCCAACATAAAAGTTTCGTCACCCCCAGCCTTTTCCGCCCCTCCTTGCGCCTCAAACTACTGTGCATGACGGGCAATGGCAGAGGTGTGCTTCCCTCCTCTCCGGCTTGCTCAGGCACGGTGTTAAGGCTCTTGCTAGCATCCTCTGGTCCCTGCACCAATTCTCCACTGGAGGTGGGGCTTTCCTCCTCATGGGAACTGCTTCACAAGATTTTCAGAGGCTCCCTGTAACACAACTTGCCCTCTGTCTCTCGCCTCTGAGCTGATGTCAGTTCCCTGACAATTCCAAAGAAATAAGAAGAGGGAAGTAAGATGATGATGATTATAAAAATACTATTTCTTTCTGGTGGAGAAAAGAAACCAAGTTTAAAATTTTCCAGATAGACCCTGAAGACAAAATTTCCCATAAATCTCATTTGTTTACTGGATTCAAAACTGGGGTTTTAGGGAGAAGTGTGATTATAATCTATAGAACCACCATCTCATTTAAACTAAGCTTGTATTTCTAAAACACAAATACAGAGTCAGAGTTTGAATAATACAGACATTAGGAAGATGACACCATACTTTTAGGAAAAGAAATGCTTCTTAAATAGTGCCACCAAAAATCACATAGGGTAAAGATGTCAGTGCCATTGAATAAAAAAAGGTAAAAGCCTTCACCAGAAGTAGAGAACCTTCTTTCTGTCAAGGACCGCATTACCTTGGGGTTAATCTGCCAGGGGCTGGAATGGGTTGGTCTCTTTGGTAGAAAGGGAGGGATATAAAATAAATACCATATTTTTCGCTCTATAGGATGCACCGGAGCATAGGAGGGGGAGAACAGGGGGAAAAAAATTCTCCCCCTCTCTGCTCAGTGCCCCTTCAGCGAAGCGGCAGAAGAAACGGAGCCCCTTCCATTTCTCCTCCCGCTTCGCTGAAGGGGTGCTGTGCAGAGAGGGAAAACTGTGCAGCGCCTCTCCAGCGAAGCGAAGCCTGGAGAGCAAGAGGGATAGGTGTGCACCGACCCCTCTCGCTCTCCAGGCTTCAGGCGGCTACCTGCAAGCCTTTGGAACACAGCAGGAGTTCCCGCTGCGCTCCGGGGGCTTCAGGCAGCTTCAGTGAAAGCAATGCGAAGCCTCCGGAGCGCGGGGGGAGCTCTCCCTCTGCGCTTCGGAGGCTTTGCGTTGCTATCGCTGAAGCCAAGGAGCCTGCATTTGCTCCATAAGACGCACACACATTTCCCCTTAATTTTTGAAGGGGGAAAAGTGTGTCTTATAGAGCGAAAAATACGCTAGTAGACAGGGCCACCCGTTCTCTTTTTCTCTCTGTCTCTCTTTGTTACACATTTGCTACAGCATCATCTTGTATGGTCCACACAAAAGCAACATCCTTCCCAAGGATAATTTGTATGATTTTCAAAACCGCGTTTCTGAAAAAGGGAAGCAGTATTGCTTTTTTTTTAAAGCAGAAAGTAATTTGCATTTTGTTTCCTGCATATCAGAATGAAACTTTTCATCTTTCACAGGGAGTTCATGGTATCCCAAGTGATCATTTGAACAGGGTCTTAATGTCTGTGGAATCTGCTAGAGAAGAAAGAAAGAAACAGATCCCCGACATTCATCTTATTCGGGAGCAGCTGCAGCAGCAAGTCAACTTCAGGGTTATGTCTTGCAGCAGACTTTATTCCAGTTCTTACCTTTCTCCAGAAGGTGTGCTAACTTCCCACCCCTCTCCCTGCCCCAACCACCCCCACTGCTTTCAGATATCTGGAGGTCAAACCACCATGTTACTTATAACTCGAGACAACGTAAACGTGAGCCTGCTTTCATGCGCAGTGTGTTAAAGGTTTTGTTAACAAGTTAATGTTCAAAAGCAGACCAGCTGTTTGTCTTGGAGCCATTAATTAATCGGTGAGCCATTTACATTTTGGTACCAGCGTTGTTTGAGGGCAGTGGATGAGGGCAAGAAAACTGGTCCCTAGCTCATGTGGAATCTGATCAGAGAGGAACAGGTATGAGCTTCCTCAGAATCGGCCTGAGCTTCCTTAAGCAAGTCATCACCACAGTTTTACGGCCCCAGTGTTGAACACATTCTCAGATGTCTGTGTGAACTGCAATCGATAATCCTTTCACAGATTTATTTAAACTATTGTTAAAAACTCCCAACTTACTTGTTTAAGGACTACATTTTATTTAATTAGCAGTCTATACATTCTTGACCAAAGCTACTTTACAATGTATAACTACTTATTCATAAAAAAGTGGAAATCCCACCACCTGAGGAATTGACCAGTCAGATATTACATTCCTTTAGCACATTTTGCAACATGCTGCTAGGCTTAGGGGCCAGAGGGCACTTTTCTGGCTCAAGATGTAGAGCTATTGCCTCTTTTGTGAAACCTGTGCCCAATATAGAGAAACATTACTAACATTTCTTGTGAGCACAGCTTTCCCCCGCATTCTCTGTTATTCATTAGAGCAATTATTCCATTGTTGTTGTGTTTAAAAAATGTGCACTCAAGGAGGCTTGGAGTGTAAAAATTGAAAAAAAAATAGTAGCAAAAAACAAACAAACCTGAAATGCAAAATAAATAGGGACAGCTAGGTGACTTTCTGAAATTTCAAAGGAACTCAGAGCACAGAAACAGCCAAATGCCTTCTGAAATGAAAATGTATTCCTGAGATGATGAAGAATAATCAAGGAGGAAGCCAGGCAAGCATCCTTACTTGGGCAGGTCTGTTAGACACAATTCAGCCGGCAAAGTAGAAACTGAAGATGTGTCTGTTTTTCTTGTTTCTGCTGATATTGTTCTGTGGGATATATCTTTGCTATTATTGTTGTTGTTTGAATTTATATACAGTGGTGCCTCGCAAGACGAAATTAATTCGTTCCGCAAGTTTTTTCTTCTTGCGAGTTTTTCATCTTGCGAAGCACGGTTTCCCATAGGAATGCATTGAAAATCAATCAATGCGTTCCTATGGAGACCGTCCGGGGACAGAGGGGAAGCGCCGCGCGCCTTCCCCTCTGTCCCCGGACCTATTTAAAGCACGGGGCAGGGGAGAAGATTGCTTCTTCCCATTGCCTGCCCTGCAATCTCCGGGGACAGAGGGGAAGGTGCGCGCGCCTTCCCCTCTGTCCCCTCTTTTGAAGCAAGGGGCGGAGGGGAGAAGATTGCTTCTCCCCGTTGCCGCCCCTTGGTTCAAAAGGGGTCCGGGGAGAGAGGGGAAGGTGCGTGCGCTTTCCCCTCTGTCCCCGGAGATTGCGGGGCTGGCAACGGGGAGAAGCGATCTTCTCCCCGCCGCCCCTTGCTTCAAAAGAGGTCCGGGGACAGCGGGGAAGACGCGCTGCGCTTCCCCGCTATCCCCGGAGCTTGCGGGGCAAGCTTCGTTTTGCGAAGCAAGCCCATAGGGAAATGCGTCTTGCGAAACGGCTAAGAAAATGAAAAACTCCTTCGTCTAGCGAGTTTTCCGTCTTCCGAGGCGTTCGTCTTGCGAGGCACCACTGTACCACCCTATACCCGGAGGTCTCAGGGCAGTTCACAGAATAAAATCAAAATATAAAACCACAAAATACATAATCAAAATAAAAACCACAACCCAATAACCCCTCACCCCCCAAAAACATATTTTTAAAAAGGGCATAGGATCCTCACAACATTTAAAGTAATATAATTAAACCTGGACAGGAGCCACTCATTGGAATGACCATGATCTCAGAAATGTCTGTGGCAATATTTATTGGCAACCAAATTGGCCAGATGCCTTTCTGATACAAAGAGAAAAATAAGAGTGGGAGTGTGTGTGTGTGTGTGGGGGGGGGGAATTAGCTTTGGTTGTTGGGCAGATGTAATACTATTGCTTCATCTTCCGCAAGGGAAAGGCCTGTATCTAATGTTGCAAACAAGTCCTCTTTGCTGAGTTTCATCTACTTTCTTCTTGCCACTGTTTCTACCGCTGATGCGCTTCCACCAGAACGTTGTTTTGAGTATTTATAACCTGTGTTTCATTGCAGCTAAGAACAGGGTAGCTCACTTGGGAGGTTCGCTGTCAACTGTGTTACCCAAAGCAGCAAAACGTCCGTCTGTTGCCAAGCGCCCAACCGTACAAAGACCAGTCGCTGCTGAAAACACCCCTGCACCAAAGTAAGAGGAACTGTTCAGTAAAGTTTTGTTTGAGTGTTTGGGGTTGTCCGTATTATCGGAAGCAGCCTTGTGGGCCAATATGGTGGAGCACCTGAACATGTCTGTATTATTCATCCGCTGGGAGAGATGCACTGGCTGCTGATTGGCTGCAGCTCCGTATTGAAAGCCTTGTTACTAACACAGAAAGCCCTGAGCAACTTGGGATCAGGTTACCCGAAAGGCCCCTGACCCTGGATAGACATTTAAAATTTCTTAGATCAGGGTTTGCCAAACTTGGGTCTCCAGCTGTTTTTGGACTACATCATCCCTGACCACTGGTCCTGCTAGCTAGGGATGATAGGAGTTGTAGTCCAAAAACAGCTGGAGACCCAAGTTTGGCAAACCCTGGCTTAGATCATCTGGGGAAATTCTACCCACGGCTCCACATCCTATAGAATATTTCAGAGCATGTCTATTTTTTGCCATTGCCCCTATTCTGTGGAATGCCCTTCCCTCTGCCATACATGACACGTCTATTAGTTGCTCTCTGCATCTATTGTTTTTCCTGGGCTTTCCCTGGCCCCTAAGATTGGATCCTGTTATTTCTGAGTTCTCTATTTTATAATATTGTTTTTATTATGATGTTGTGTTCTTTTGGATCACAGGTTAGGGTTTCCCCAAACTTTTTCAATGTTAAAAATTTGTAAATGCTTTTAAATAAAAGAGGAAAAAAAGACAAGAAACGGAAGAAAGGAAATAGGTGTATTGATTTATTTCCTCTAGCCCCTCAAAAATATCTTTTAACAAGATAGCGAGACCGTCATCCTTCTGCAGGGAGGGAAGTGATTAAAAAGCATTTACTACATTATTCCTGCACTGCAGGGGGTTGGACTAGATGACTCTTGGGACCCCTTCCAATTCGACGATTCTATGATTTAAATATATTTGTGACATTCATAAACCTCTTCTGAAAGGCAATTGCCCAAAGCAGCATACAGAATCTGAATACAGAGTATAGAATCTGCAATATATTAGATAACAAAAGTTGTTATTTTTATTATTGTTCCTTCCAGAACCAAGAAGAGCGCTTTGGAAGATGAAATCCCCCAAAAGCTGCATAGTATTACGTAAGTCTTCCGTTTGGTTTCTGTGCGCAATATTCTGAACTTGATTTAAACAATGCAAAGACGAAATGTCAAATTGTAAACATGGCACTTCACCTAAGGTTCAGGTTTGCCAGTTGCTTGAAATGGTGAGGCAAAGAATTGGGGGTGGACAAGTAAGCAATAGAGGCAGAACAAAAGAACAGGGAGAGACAGAGGGGTGTGCAGGATACCACCCCTAAATGGAAGTGCTGCTAGCACTCCTCTAATCCCATGGCCTTCATCAGAAACTATTCACAGATTTCTACAACCATGGTGGCTGGAAGTCTCTTTTTTTAAAGGCATGGTGAATCAGATTGTGTAGTAAAACCCAAGACAGATGTATAGCTATGCTTACTTTGCGCGTGCTTACTATAGGTAAGGTCAGGGGTTCAAATCCGCACAACGGGGTGAGCTCCCATTGCTCTGTCCCAACTCCTGCCAACGTGGCAGTTTGAAAGCACACCAGCGCAAGTAGATAAATAGGTACCACTTCGGCAGGAAGGTTTCCATGAGCTCTGGCTTCCGTCACGGTGTTCCGTTGCACCAGAAGCGGTTTAGTCATGCTGGCCACATGACCCAGAAAGCTGTCTCTGGACAAACGCCGCTCCCTCATCCTGAAAGCGAGATGAGCACTGCAACCCCAGTCGCCTTTGATTGGACTTAACTGTCCAGGGGTCCTTTACCTTTACATTTACTATAGGCAGGTGCTCAGAGAGAGCCTTGAACCACAGGTGCACTCTATCTGCTTTTCAAACTGGATAAAATGGTTTGGCTGTGTAGAATCCACCTTTATCCGAAGGACCTAAAATGGTGTTCCACCACACGTTCCTTACTGTGTATGGGATGTTTCTCAGCAAAGACTCCTTTCTTACTAGTTTCAAAACATGGGGAGAGTTTAGGTTGATGGAAATCAACATCTGTAACCAGTTTTCTCAAGAATGGTGGCATTGTGGATTAACTTATGCTGAAAATGGTGGCCCGCCATTTACCTTGTGGTGTGGACAAGGATCCTAAGATTATCTTATCCAGAGGTTTGTGACTTCCCTACCATTTTCCTGCTGGATGAAAGGATTTGGAGAACCTGGGTAAAGTGTGGCTAAGGCAGTACCGTGTTTGGCAACAGTTGGGTTAAATCAAGGTCTTGCCACGGCGATGATGATAATGATGGAAGGTGACTAACTCCACCAATTTCCCTCCCCCTTAGAACCCCACCATTTAGCTCAGAGGAAGAAGTAGAAGAGAACGACATCATGCAGTCCTATATCTCGCCAGAATTGTCTCAGCCTCAGGCATCCAAGAGCAACATCAAAAGCAGCTTGTCAAGATTTGCAAGCCAGAGTGATGTGAACTCCATGGAAGAAGAGGAGGAGGAAGAAGAGGAAGAAGAAGAATTCAAAACAAGCCTTAAACCTTCGAAAAGTAGGGAAGGTAATTTTGTAGACCACCTTAAGGAGAGGAGCACACCTATGGGGAGATGCTCCTCTCATGTTCACACCAGGATCTGTGCTCACCCCATGGTCTCCTTTACTGTGGCTTTCTATCCTGTGCTCAGGATTGTGCTGAACAGCTGATAATCATACTGGCCGTTAACCAGTGGGATTAATTAAAAAGAAGCACGTAGAGTGAACGGTGAAAAGGAAATCATCTTTTGACGCACTACTAAATGTTAAAGTCTGAGGGGTTGTAGCAGGAGGATAGGGTCCTTGGGCAATTCCCACTGCACAGCTGCTGCCTAGACTAATATCATTGATTTACGAGTAACTTCCGAGATGTAATCAGCACAGTAGCTGAAGACTCACGGGGCAGTCTACCAGTCTCATGTGTAAGTTTTTTTGGGAGGTGGGAGTGAGGGGAGATGGCATAGCAGCCATCATTAATCTGGGTTTATTTATTTTTTTTTAATAAAACTAAAATGTGTTGGAAGATTTGTGCTTCCCTGGACCATTTTGTTGGGGAAAAGTAAGGGGACTTTTTTTTATCCAACTATATTAAAATTGGCTAGAACAACAACAACAACAGAGCACTTCAGTGGCAGAAATCAATCAATTTATTGGGATATTTTTGTCTTGGACTCTTGATTGTTTTCAAAACAAAAACCTACAACGCTGGGTTACTTTTTGCTGGAAGAAATATTTACCCTAACGTGTTACACTGGCACCCCAAATGAGATAAATAAGCACCCCAGATGTAAAATTCAGTTGGTTTTCTTTGGATTATTTGTGTACTATAAATAGCGAGTGACTGAATTCTTTTTATTACTATGCAGGCAAATTTTTTATTACTATGCAGGCAAAGATGTCCTATAATTATTGCATTATAGATCTACCTCTGTGTTGATTCTGTAAGGAAAAGTGTACTGGCAGTGTAATTTTACACCCAAAAGTCTGGATTAGAATTAAGCATTTCAGTTCTAAATTGCCCATATCCTGTTTTTTTTATTGTGTAGGTGCATTTATCCAAAGAGGGACTGTCCAAATCGAAAAGCTTCCTCCGAGCCAAGGAAAGGAAAATGAATCTGAAGTAATTAATGTTGGCCCCGTATCTATTCCAAAGTGTGCCCAAGGAGTAAAGGTATTAGATTTTATTTGAAAAAGACCTATATACATCAAGATACAGTGGTACCTCGGGTTACATAAGCTTCAGGTTACAGACTCTGATAACCCAGAAATAGTGCTTCAGGTTAAGAACTTTGCTTCAGGATAAGAACAAAAATCGTGCTCCAGCAGCACAACGGCAGCAGGAGGCCCCATTAGCTAAAGTGGTGCTTCAGGTTAAGAACAGTTTCAGGTTAAGAACGGACCTCCAGAACGAATTAAGTACTTAACCCAAGGTACCACTGTATTATTATTTCTATTTTCTTATAATTGAGGGGATAATTTACTGGTGTAAGAATTTCCTTTGCAAATCACTGTCTTGTTTTCAACCACTTTGTAGTTGCTGATAAAGATATTTGTGGTTGGTATTAATTCAGTATGATGATCTTCTGGCTTTTAAATGCAATTCAGGGATTTATTTCTTTTCAGTGTAAGTAAAACTTATACTGTAAGTACAAGTCATTCCCCCTGGATTTTTAAAACCTGTATCCATGCAAAAAAAAAAAAAAAAAAAGGTCCAGGGAGCTACTGCAAAAGCAGCAGTCAGAGCACGACAAGTAAAACAGAGTATTGCAGCTTTGCCCACCTGCCAGGTAAAAGCTATTTGACCCCCTAACTGCACCACCTCCTTCTTTGCTTCCAAGCGGGTTGCAACCTTTGAAAGCCTTTAGTAGTCTAAGCCCATCATATAATCTGTGAGAGCATTCTTCCTATGTGGACCCACTCAGAATTTTGCAAGAAAGCCTAGTTCAAGGTGTTATCTATAAATGTAGCTCTATATGAACTAGAAAATTGAAGTGCAGGATTTCTTACAAAGATTTGAGGGGATCACTCTCTTTCCTCTTGTCACTCGTGGCAAGGAAATTTGGAATCTTAAACCTTTTCCATAAAATGCTCTCTCACAGATGGAGAAGAGGCCTTGTAGCTCCTAATAATAATAATAATAATAATAATAATAATAATAATACTTTTTATTTATACCCCGCCCATCTGGCTGGGTTTCCCCAGCCACTCTGTGTGATTTACAGCACATAAAAAAATTGAAAAACATTATAGACTTTAAAAATTTCCCAATACAGGGTTGCCTTCAGATGTCTTCTAAAAGTCAGAGAGTTGTTTATTTCCTTGACATCTGATGGGACATAGGTAACAGAGCAGACGTTTTATAGGCAGCAGATTCTAGGATCAATCCCAGAGCTCTCTGCTTCCAAAGGTTAAGTAGCAAGTGATGAGGAAGATCCCTCTCTGCCTGAGACTTTGGAGAGCCATTAGTAAGAAAGTAGATCACACTGGGCAAAATAGACAAATAGTTTGTCTTGGCATAAGGCAGCTTCCTGTAGTGTGTAAAAAAGTAACAGTAGTTTAAATTAACTTTGAATATTGTTACTAGAGGCAGGGTCCTCACTTGCATGCGATCTAGTTGCGCACAACTGCACACACGGGCGACACTGGGAACCAAGAAGTGGCAGGTAGCTCATGAAGAGACCCTCCCCAGAGCCTGAAGAGGACGTCTTTAATTTCTGGGTGAGGTGGCTTTTGTCCTCAGCAGGGCTTTGTTGAGGCTGCTCAGCTGACATGTGGGAAATCGATGGCTGCTGCTGCGCTATCCCACGTGCCAGCTCTTAGGTGGGGTGTCTGAGCAGCTTCAACAAAGCTCCGCTGCGCCTCCGGTTTGCGAAGAGCCCAAAGAGGGCTCTGGGGAGGGTCTCATTGAGAGCCACGAGGACTCTCTAGGGTGCTTTCTACTTACGCACGTCCCTTGTGCGCAAGGGGGCCCAGAACGTAAGTGGGACCTGTACAGTGGTACCTCGGGTTACATACGCTTCAGGTTACAGACTCCGCTAACCCAGAAATAGTGCTTCAGGTTAAGAACTTTGCTTCAGGATGAGAACAGAAATCGTGCTCCAGCAGCGCAGTGGCAGTGGGAGGCCCCATTAGCTAAAGTGGTACTTCAGGCTAAGAACAGTTTCAGGTTAAGAACGGACCTCCGGAACGAATTAAGTACTTAACCCGAGGTACCACTGTACTGCTTTTCACTATAGCTGTCAACTTTTCCCTTTTCTTGCGAGGAATCCTATTCCGAATAAGGGAATTTCCCTTAAAAAAGGGGAAAGTTGACATCTTTGCTTTTCACACCTTCATGACGCTTTCTAATACAATAAAACAGGGGTCAGTCTTGTCAAAATTAAGAGCATTAGAGTACAATCTTATGTGTGTTTGCTCAGAAGTTAATCCTATTGGGTTTAGTAGGACATACGTTTGTGTAGATTTAAAATCTTAACATCCCATTGCTTTCTTTGTAGAATTAAACACATGCCTGAACGCTCTCATGCTGAAAGGGAGGACATGTAAAACAGTTTAACTTGGGTGTTAGTGTGTCCTTTTTGTTTTATATGTAGGTCATGTGTGTGTGTGTGTGTGTGTGCGTGCACATGCAGTCTGTACATAATTTAAATGAATTTTGGTATTTTGGCTTCATGTAGCATATTGTAGTGTCCTCTCAGTAGAGGGCACTGCAGTCTTTCTTCAGTATAATGGCTATTCCTTAAGAGCTCTTTTCGCCTTGCCACAGGGTTTGGCACTAATTCAAATAATGTGAGTATTTTGGTCTGCTCTCTTCTCAACCTATTTAGAAAGCAAAACCCAGAAGCACAAAGAGAACAAATCACATCAATTGTTTTTTCTTGTGTTGTGTGTTTCCAGAAATCTTCGCTCTTTAGTAGCTGAACGTATTGACGTCCATCATCTTAAGCAAGCAGCTCCTCTTACAGGATCTGTGTACAAAAAGACTAGCAGATAATTAATAAACATCTATATGTTTAAAAAAAGACTAGCAGATAACTGTTCCTAGATTTAAGTTTTAAGAAATTTCATTTGTTTCTTAATAGTTTACAGGAGTTGAGGAGGACGACGATGAAGACTGGGATTTATCATCTCTAGTAGAAGATGAGAAACCATCGCCAGCAAAAGATGAACAACCTTTGTTAGCAAAAAATGAAGAACGTTTGCTGGCAAAAGATGAGAAGCGTTTGCCAGCAAAAGATGAAAAAGTTAAGAATGCAACTGCTGTTGAAAAGAAAGATTCGAATGCGGCATCTACGGTCCATGCATGGGGAACTCCATGCGTAGGAAAACCAACAAAGGAAGAAGGTACATTCATGGGTGATATCAATTACTAGTCAATAGCTCTGATGTTCTCTGCCATAGCTGTGCCAGGTTCCCTTGGTGCTGACCTTTAAACCCCTAAATGGCCCCAGCCCAGTATACCTGAAGGAGCGTCTCCAGCCCCATCGTCCAGCCCTCATACACTGAGGTCCAGCTCCGAGGGCCTTCTGGCGGTTCCCTCACTGCGAGAAGTGAGGTTACAGGGAACCAACAGAGGGCCTTCTCGGTAGTGGTGCCCGCCCATCAGATGTCAGGGAGATAAACAACTATCTGACTTTTAGAAGACATCTGAAGCTAGCCCTGTTTAGGGAGGTTTTTAGCGTTTGATGTTTTGTCGCCTTTTTATTTATTTATTATTATTAATCTGTTGGGAGCTGCCCAGAGTGGCTGGGGAGGCCCAGCCAGATTGGCGGGGTATAAATAATAAATTATTATTTTTATTAATTATTATTCTCTGCAAACCCTGCCTAGAGGGAAGGGAGATTTGCTACCAAGGTCAGAGCCACTGGGGCTATGAGCAAGGTTGATTCAGACCTTTGCAGCTGCAGTACAGAAAAGACTATTTACCTGTGTTGTGTCTATCCTGCTTCTTAATTTCAAGAAAATTTACTACCACTTACAAAACCAGTAAGATAGAATAATAAAAGTGCTAAAATGCAACAAAACACAATTAATAACATAATCTTCCCTAAACATGTATCAGGACTATAACTATGAAATTAAGAAACTTCATCTGATGTCTACACCTGATGTTTAAAGCCATTTCCCCCCCCTTTATTTTTATGGGGTATGTTTTTTACTAGGTACAGTGATAAAGTGATTGGGGCCTTTCACTGTTCCCAACAGTGATGGTTTTGATCCCCTAGGTGTCTGTTCTTATTACATAGAACAGTATTTTCTACAGACCACAGTAAAACAGTGCTCTGAAACCAACAGGACTGGGCACATTTAAACCTGTGGTTGGATTGTGGTCACCCTGTTCGGAATAACTGAAAGCAGCCAGACAAGGTGTTGGGCTTCTTGTACTGTGGTCCACAGAAATTAATGCACCTTAACTGCTCTGCTGGAGGGTCTGTATTATTCAGGATGAACTTGGTTTAGGTGAGATGGGCTGCTCTGCTCCATAGGCTGCTAAAAAGAGTTTGGATCTGGTGCAACTTAATGCCCATTTAATTTACAGCTGCTTGCCTTACACTAACTTCTTCCCTGTTTAGGCAAGTTTTTTAATGACTGGTGTTTGAATGTATTTTTAATCTCCTGTTGGAAACCACTCAGAGTGGCTGGGGATACCCAGCCAGATGGGCGGGGTATAGGTCATTTATTATTATTATTATTATTATTATTATTATTATTATTATTATTATGCATAAGCCTGCTCCTTAAGGAACTCTGCTGGAAGTGTGGAAAGTTCCTGTGTCAGACTTTGTTTACAGGAGATCAAAATTGTTCTAAACTGTTTTCAGGAAGACCTTCCTACGTCTAAGAATGGGTAGAGCACCAGAACGTGTTGCAGAAGAATGGTAGCATCTCTACCCTTCCGTATCTTTGAAAGCTAATTTTGCTGTTTCCTTTTTAAACAGCCCTTCAAGATGAAGATATGAGCACAAAAAGCAGCTCACCCACTATCACAGACTGGAGCGATGCTTCGGTTATTTGATTGTTGCAGATAAAACCTCATTCCAAAGACAACCGTCTGATTCCTGTTCATTTTTTTCTTGTGCGTTAACAAGGAACCTTTTGTTTACAAAACTATGGTGTCTTTAGTTGATTTAATGCAGGGCCGATTAATACTTCACTAAATCTCCACTTTCAGGTAAGAAGTGTTCATCAATAAACAGCATTAACTGATCCAGTATTTTAAGTAATCTTTTTAAAAAATACAAAAACAGTTTATACATAACCAGTCAAGCTTAAACCACAAAAAGTCTTGTAGCACCTTGAGGACTAGCAAATTCATTGTGGTGTTAAGCGTCCGTTCCCAGGTAAGCATGGCAGCTAGATCCTTGCCTGGTTGCTGGGAAGTTTTTGCCTCTGCACATGAGTCTGAGAATGTTCTGAACAGTTCCCATTGAGTTCATGAAACACTGCACTTGGTGGCAGTGCTTAGACATTTAAATGCTTCGAAACACTGAGACCAAATGCAGCCTCTGCACCTCTTTGCCCTCTTCCGCTGCTTAATACTGTATGTACAAGCAGAACTGGCACATTCTGCCTTACAGCAAGAAGAAGAAATTGACCGAGAGGTCTGGCAGACAAATAGTGCCAAGACTCAGCCCCTGCCACCTCGGTGACTCGGAGCATTTGAAAATATACGGTAATCAGCTTCTGTAGATGAAAAGATGTCATTATTGACATATTTGTTTGAATCAAAATCTGGAATGAATGCTGGAGGGAGAGGGTAAAACTTGTAAAAACAAGGACATTTATCCAAGGTCAATCATGTGTTCCTCCTTAAATAAAAATAGCTTATTGTCTTATGATATCCCCAAGAGAGTTTGGCCAGTTTCAGAGATTTGTGGCTGTAAGTTCTGGAAGGAGAGGGATTGGCCTTGTGTGACGGAATCTGAACACTATCCAGCAAGGATGGGTTTCAGCCCATAAGGTTGAAGTTTTAGGAACCAATGTCTAAAATTAGGGTTGTTTTTGCATAGCATAAAGGACTTGGGTTGTCTTTCTGTTTACTTGGCTCACCTTCCTTCAGAGTAGGCATAAAATAGATAACACAATCCTATGTAACGTCTTTCAGATTGAGACCAAGGTCAACGACCCACCTAGTGCCCATCTAAAAATTAACCTGTGGTGCCTTGATCTCCACCAATTAGCCATAACCAATAGGACGTGACTTTATTTGTAAATATGTTCTTTTTTTTACAGAAAGCAAAAAATGGCAAATGATTTACATATATAATTTATGCATAACATCAGTACAAATCTTAAAATGAGGGAAGAGGAAAATTTACATCAAGTAGGTAAAAGTTCATTTATAAAATATTCTTGTTTCTGGTGCTAACGACACCAGAAATCTCCCTTAAAAATCATTCTGTGAATGAACAGCACAAATGTGATTTTTTTTTAAAAAACAACAACACGCTACACGTAGGCATTTTTGTCGAAGTGCTTTGGAGGGGCTCTAGGATTTTTTAAGTCTGCTGAGCCATTGCAGCCCTTTGTTCGAATGGACATCGCGGAAGCTGCTCTGTTGTATGTATATCCCATCCTGAAAAATCAGAAAGTTACAGTTTACAGCTCATTCTGCAAATACTAGCAGATATTTTAAGAGCAAACCCCACCCTTCGTTAGAAGAAAAAAAAGTCTGACATGAGCCTACTCACTGTCAGTGCAAAGTGCTTAGGGACTAGTCTGAGAAACCTCAGTGTTGAATAAAAATACAGTGGTACCTCGGGTTACAAACACCTTGGGTTACAAACACTTCAGGTTCAGACTCTGCTAACCCTGAAGTACTACCTCGGGTTAAGAACTTTACCTCAGGATAAGAATAGAAATCGTGAGCTGGCAGTGTGGCAGCAGCGGGAGGCCCCATTAGCTAAAGTGGTACCTCAGGTTAAGAACGGTTTCAGGTTAAGAATGGACCTCCGGAATGAATTAAGTTTGTAACCAGAGGTACCACTATAGGGGCAAATTCAGCACAAATTCTTAGTCAGAATTTATATTGCACTTCTCAAGGTTCAATAGCAGTTCACTTACATATCAGTTCTCGTGATGCTAAGAAAAACTATGGCTGAGTGACACTCTCTTTTTTAAAAAAATAAAATCAAATAAACATTACAAACATAACTAGAGTGCCTCTAGTGCAGGCTTCCTCAAACTCGGCCCTCCATATGTTTTTGGCCTACAGCTCCCATGATCCTTAGCTAGCAGGACCAGTGGTCAAGGATAAGGGGAATTGTAGTCTCAAAACATCTGGAGGGCCGAGTTTGAGGAAGCCTGCTCTGGTGCCTTGGCTTAGTGTTCTGCTCATGGTTTGGCTCCCTCTAGACAAAGAGATGCAAGCCATGAGCCTGGGTTCAGACATAATGCTAAGCCAAGCTACGACTTAGTAGCATGGCATCAGCAGAACTTGGGGGGCAGAGCAAAACAGCAACCATCTTCACTTGGAGAGTCTACACTTTTGTGTATTTGTGTTGAGCTACAGTTTGGCTTGTCGTTATTTCTGAACTAAGTTACTATCTTGATAACTTTTTTTAAATAATAATCTATGAAACAGTTCTGAAGCACTGCCTTTTCTAGACAGGCAACTCACAATTTACGCCGGGGTTATGTTCGTGGTGCCACATGTTTGAGTGAAATCGAGTATATTTGAAACAACATTGAAAAGACTCCGCCCTGGCCCCACCCCTTTTGTGACATTTTCAGGTCACTTTCGGGTTCGGCACGATGCGCAAGTGCGCTGTCACAAACATATTGGACGCACCTAAAATGATCACTGCCTGTATTGGCAGATTGAGGGCTAAGGAACTTTCCTCCAGCCACTTAGTAATTTTTTATAACGGCGTTTTCCAGTTCATTACCTAATAGTGCACTCCTATACATGTCTATACGTGAGACTTACTTCTGAATAAACATGTCAGTTGGGCTACAATCTTCTACCTGCTTACCTGAGAGTAACTTAAAAGGTAAAGGACCCCTGACAGTTAAGTCCAGTTGCGAACGACTATGGGGTTGCGGCGCTCATCTCTCTTTACTGGCCAAGGGAGCCGACGTTTGTCCGCAGACAGTTTTTCTGGGTCATGTGGCCAGCATGACTGAGCCGCTTCTGGGGAAACCAGAGCAGCGCACGGAAACACCATTTACCTTCCTGCTGGAGTGCTACCTATTTATCTACTTGCACTTCATGTTTTTGAACTGCTAGGTTTGCAGGAGCAGGGACTGAGCAACGGGAGCTCACCCTGTCGCGGGAATTTGAACTGTCGACCTTCTGATCAGCAAGCCCTAGGCTGTGGTTTAACCCACAGCGCCACCCGTGTCCCTAACTTACTAGGGTCCAACTTACTAGGGTCCTAAGGAATATATGCACTGAATTGTGTGTGGATGTGAGTTTGATGCATGAGGTTCGGATGTGACCCCCAGCTTGGGCCGCTAGTTAAATACAAACCTTGTGACTCCAGGTGGCTGGGATCACATGTTCAATATATCCTCAAGTTGGCTGACTGGACATTATTACACAACCACGAAGGAAATATATGAAAAGGTCAACTCTGGCAAATTATTTACTCTAATGTGGAGTGTACGTTGCACCGAGGTCTCCTGGCACCCTTTGCAAATCTTTTTAATTCTGAAACAAAGCAGGTTAGGCAAATAGGCTAGTGGGGTTGGTTTGACTCCCTATAGTTTCAAAATTCCACTGGAAAAACGGTTATGTCCCTGTGGAGATGGCAGTATTGAGTGAGTGGCTCATGTGCTTCTGGCTTGCACTCTTTATAATAAAGATTTGAGGAGTGACGTTATTACTGTCCATGCCGGGTGGCTCAACCATTGCTACTGTGTCCCTTCTATTAGCAGTGTATCTGTGTATCTGAAGAAGTGTGCATGCACACGAAAGCTCATACCAAGAACTAACTTAGTTGGTCTTTAAGGTGCTACTGGAAGGAATTTTTTTATTTTTTCTATTAGCAGTTCAAGATGATCAGGTGGCAGCCAAAACTGCGAGGTTTTTAGCTGGGGGCAATTAGAATAAGATCTATTATTTGATTATTGATATAAACCTCCAGAATGTATCTTGTAGAGTTAAATTATTACCTCTTCAGTACATTTTATTTTATTTTATCGTTATGGCTAGTGGCTGATGCAAATAAAGATTCTTCTGATTTTGATTCCCTATAGTTTCATGATGGGATGGTATCGTGGTAGGGTTAAGCTGAAAGATAAGGAACTGACAGAGTTGGTCAGTATGCCTCTAGCGCTGGAAATTAAAACCAACCAGCCATTTGGGGCAGCTAGGAGGAGAGGCCTTATTTTGCCAGTCTTGGGGAGAAGTCTTTCTGTGACCAAAAAGGATGGAATCAAAGTCAAAACAAGTTTTTAGGGCAGTTTTCCCAGGTTGCAGTGGAATGCTCTCCTGTCGCTAAAACGGCAAAGCGTAGAAAGAATGCAAGGATGTATCTGCCCACAAGGCAGTTAACAAAGATCCCACATTGACTTCTGAATTCTCAACATGCCCACATCCATCTTTGTGTCTAGACACCCAGAACCACAATGAGTTTCGTGCAAAGCATTCCCATAGTTTAGCTTCATTGACCGTGGGAGCTCAGATTGCCCCTTAAGGCCTGAGGTTACCAAAACATGTAGGTCAAACGTTTAGCCCAGCAGGGTCAAAAGCATGGAAAGTCGAGTTAATGGCCAAACCAAGGAAAAGAAAGCTGCCATCTAATGATTACGAGATCTTCATTTCTCAAAGAAGAGCTGGAGCTGTGGAATCCTTCCTAACAAAGGCCAACGTTAAGAAATTGAGGCAAGTGACAATATTGCCTACATTTCGTACTAGAAATGGGTTTACCTGCTTGGACAAATGGTTGGGGGGAGGGCATGAATGTGTGCCTATCAGGGCAAAGGAACCAGTTTGGAAAAGGCTGGTACTTTTATCCCAAAGAATTGCAATGCTCCAGTTGTCTTCAGCAGTCACTTCTTGTCATTTAAGTCATGCATTTTCCATATTGGTGTGATTGATATTTTTATTTTGCATATTTGGGCCTGGATAAAAAGGACCCAGAGCCCAAACAGCCTGCAGAGTTATTTCTTTTTTTCCTTTTTTCCTTTGGAGTTCAATGGCAAATTGCATATATATATTTATAACATTTTTAATAGCATTTTCATAGCGTTTTTTCTATAAGTGTAGAGTGTAGATTATAGAGTATTCTTCCAAGATGGAAAGACAGAGGAAAGTCTATGACCCAGTAGCTGAAGTAAGTAGAATTACTTATTTGTAGTTACGCTCTCTGTCTACACTGTAAGTACACATAGTTCAGATCACTAGAAGTGTTGGCACTAATCCTATCCTGCTCATTCATTTATTGATGACGACCATAAACCAACTTTCAATAAGATTAAAAAATTCTTGTTGCCTCCCTATCAAATGACCTAGCCCATTTACCATCCCCAATGCCTGGTGCCAAAGGGCTCTTCGCGTGGTCTTCAGCCCGTGGCTTGTATTATCCCTACATGTGTGCATTATCTTCACCCAGGGATGCAAATGTTCTTTGTAGTCAGCTCTGCAGGTCACGTTTGTTTGCCATCACTGGGAATGCACAACTTTTGTGTGTTGGGGGGGCCTTCAGGGGAGATTGTGCAATAGGAATCGTGCAGGTGTCGGGTCGCCACTTCACAGCTGGATTGCATGGATTCAGGCCCCTGCCCATTGGGAAATAGAACGTCCTCCTAAAGAGTCACCTAAAGAGTCGATCCTCCACATGAACCACAATATGGCTTCCTTGCACCTGCTTTCTTGAAGTGATCAAGAGCCACATTCATTTCCCTTTTTTACTTTCATCAAAGAATTCCAGGTCTCCTTCACTCCTTATGTCACCACAGAACTGTGTGAGAAGCATTCTGATTAGACCCAGGGAACATCTGGCCATCCAGCTGTGGGATGCTTTGCATCCCGCACCTGGAGAAATGGAAAGATATCTGCAGAGTTGCCCTAGTTTCTTTACTGTAAAAGAATTAAAATATCTCCTAGATTCAGAGTTATCAGCCCTTGGTTCCTGAATCATGAAACCTAATTGTCATGAGCCCCATGGAGGTGTCATGGAGGGGAGGATCTTTAGGAGGAATGAGAGGAGTTCAGGGGGCTGGATAACCATGGGGAGGGTCATAGCATGAAGAGGGAAGTGAAATCAAGTAGTGCTTGTGGTTAGCCAGTTGTCTATACAGGCGTCCTCCCACACGGTGTGGGTGTGTGTAAAGTGGGGAACACCCTCTGAAAAGTCTCTAAATGCCTATTTCCCCCTGCTCTCCAGCTCTCTCTCCTGCTCTCTCTTCAATCCAGACCAAAATATCTGGAGTTGAAGCTCTGGGGCCGTCTGGAGACTGGAGGACATGTGGGAAAGCAGCTGCCGCTGCTGCTGCACTGCCCCACGTGCCAGCTGTTAGGCGGGGCGACTGAGCAGCCTAAACAAAGCCCTGCTGAACCTCTGGTCTCTTTGGGGCTTCCTCTGTCCAATATATACAGGGGGATGCCTGTATAAGTAGCTCTCAACTTACACACTTTTATTTGGTGCACATTCAGCTTTGCACACTTGGCAAAATAAATTAAAGGGGGGGAGCGAAAAGAGGGTGAGAGTCGGGGGGGGGAGAGACTTTGGCAATCTCACCTGCCATTGAACACAATGTGTTTTGATCATGCACAATTTTGCCTTTATGCGCTATCCCCAGAATGTAAGTTGAGTATCATCTGTGCAACTTAGATATCTCCTGCACTGTGCAATCTGTGCTGATCTGATTCACTCATCAAAGACTTTGGCAGAGACAGGAGTTCAGGTTCTTTGTGTGGCAGCAAAGGACAGGACGCTATGCTTCTTAAGAGCGATGAAAACACACGAGATATCCCTTTAGAGAGGAAACATTAAAGGCATCTCCATGATGCAAATGGAGCCTTTGGTATCAGCTTCTGCCACACAGCATCTCACGCTGCACTAAAGCCTTATACAGACAACTAATATCAAAGAAGAGTTTCCTTAAAGGTGTTTTATCCCCCCCACATTTCAACCAGTTGTTCCCAAACCCTAAGTTTGTTTTTGAAAGATATGCAAACTGGATCTGCATAGCTTACTTTCTTACACGTTTAATAATTAGAAATATGCTAATGCATTAATTTCAATAAAGCTGGTGTGATCTGTACCTTGGAGTTTTATTGTTTTCGGCAATCGAGAAGCAGAATATGCTGCCGCCAATTATGCAAAGTGCCGATCCGGCCCATCCAATGAACAAAGCCGCTCCTAATTCATACCTGCAGGTAAGCGATACATTCTTGCTTCGTAAATTGTTTAATCAGAAAATAGGTTTCATTCATTTCGTATTTTTGGTGTGACACAGATAAACAAAGCCATGCAACATATTAACATATATTTTCACTGAACAACTTTGTGGGAGCAGTACACAGTGTACTTCAGAACAGAACAAAAAGTCACCAGAACTTCTGCTGTTTTGGATATTTGCCTTTTTCATTCGCCATGTGTTATGGACTCCAAACACCCTCGGCAAGCAACCGCCACAGGCATGGAAGCATGTCCATAGATTCAGATGGATTTTACTTCCAGCAAAACAGGTAATCCCAGTTAAGGCTGATAATAGATAAATGAATGTCAAAATTTTGACTAGGTTTCCCCCCCTCCCCCAACTTCACTTACCTGGAAGTAAGACTTATAGAACTCAATAGGACTTATTTCTGAGTAGACACGGTTAGCAAAGTACAGAGATTTCAAGATAGGCTTACAGAACTCCTCAACAAGCAATTTTATATATATATATATATATATATATATGCTTTCGTAGATTTTCACGGGTACAGGAATGTAGGTTTTGGTGTCTTCGGGTGTCTTCCCGTGTAAGAGTTGGGGTGTCTAGGCGACGTTTCGACGAGGTCTCACTCGTCATCTTCAGGCTGGTGCTTTCGGCTTCTTGTTACTAGAACAGAGCAGGATCTCAGTGTTTGAGTTCCTATAAATACTGTGGAGGGGGTGTGGTGTATAGCCTCCAACGTTCTGGGCAGAGAGGAAGTTCCTAGGTTAATGTGCCTTTTCTTCTTTTGTTCATTAATTACTTGAGGGATATCTTGAGTGATTACTTGAGTGATATTCTGAGTACCACTTAGGAGGGTCATTAGGTGTGGATTAGAAGAAAAGGCACATTAACCTAGGAACTTCCTCTCTGCCCAGAACGTTGGAGGCTATACACCACACCCCCTCCACAGTATTTATAGGAACTCAAACACTGAGATCCTGCTCTGTTCTAGTAACAAGAAGCCGAAAGCACCAGCCTGAAGATGACGAGTGAGACCTCGTCGAAACGTCGCCTAGACACCCCAACTCTTACACGGGAAGACACCCGAAGACACCAAAACCTACATATATATATATATATATATATATTTGCTTTCGTACCCATCGTACAATACCCATCGTACAATATATATATATATATATATATATATTTGCTTTCGTACCCATCATATATATATATATATATATATATATCCCATCCTTCCTCCCTAATGAGCTCAGGGTAGCAAACAATAAGACTCAAAACAATGGGAGAAAACCCCTCTTTATAACATTTTAAGAAGCATTCTGATATGGATGAAAACTGGGGAAGATCTAAAACAACATATTGCGGGCTACAGGGTTTTTTTTATTGCATTTTAATGATGTGAACTGCCCTGCAGGTGTAGGGAGGTATACAAATTTAATAAATATTATTAACAATAAATAATCCCTGCTGTAGCAAATTAAAATAATCACTGCTGCCACCTCATCCCTGTACTTTAGCCTCTGGTAACCATGTTTTGAGCAAGCTGGTTTTCACTCCTTTGAGCCAGATGCAAAAAAAAATATTTTCTGGAAAATGCACCACATGCTAAATTTATGTGTATTAAGCTGGCTGTTAAAGGTGTAAGGCATGATAAACCTAAATATTTACTGTGGGTGTCCTAAAGCAGGTAAGTGAGTTACAGGCCCATGCAGCCTCACTACTTTTACAAGTTTTGATCTACTTATTCAACACAGAAATAAGTATGACCCGCAGAAACATGCAGTCATACCTCGGAAGTCGAACGCCTTGCGACTCAAACATTTTGGCTCCTGAACGCCACAAACCCGGAAGTGAGTGTTCCGGTTTGCGAATGTTCTTTGGAACCTGAATGTCCAACGCGGGTTCTGCGGGTTCTCATGGGCTGTAGGAACTTCCTGAAGCCAATCGGAAGCTGCACCTTGGTTTCCGAATGTTTTGGAAGTCAAATGGGTTTCCGGAACGGATTCCGTTCGACTTCCGAGATACCACTGTACTACATTCAAGAATACAATTTAACTATAACAACGAGGATGATGACGATGCATCTCTTTGGTGCTGTTTGTGTACCTCAAACCTTGCATTTTTGTATTTCTAAAAAACCTTCAGTATATTTGGATCAGCAGACTCAGTTCCAGGCCAGGAGATTCAGTTGCGGTGAGGCACTTTGCAACATCCGAAAACTAGGGGGAGAATTTATACAGTGGTACCTCGGGTTACATACGCTACAGGTTACAACTGCTTCAGGTTACAGACTCCGCTAACCCAGAAATATTACCTCGGGTTAAGAACTTTGCTTCAGGATGAGAACAGAAATCGTGCAGCAGCAGCGCAGCGGCATCAGGAGGCCCCATTAGCTAAAGTGGTGCTTCAGGTTAAGAACAGTTTCAGGTTAAGTACGGACCTCCGGAACGAATTAAGTACTTAACCCGAGGTACCACTGTAATGGCCTTCCCTGACCTGAAAGATCAGACCCTGTTCCATATGCCTGAATCCCCTGAGTTTGTGCTTTTATACGCCTTTATAATGCAGTTTTGCTCAATTTTTGTTTTAATTCTATATTGTGTGTGTTTTTATATTATACATCGCTTACAGATTTTAAAAATCTTAACTGGTTTATAAATGCACTTTTGTTCCATTCTAGTAAGTATTGTACCATTGCCTATTTTAAATATTTTAATAATAATAATAATAATAATAATAATAATAATAATAATAATAATAATAATAATAATAATAATTTATTTATACCCTGCCCAATTGGCTGGGTTTCCCCAGCCTCTCTGGGCGGCTCCCAACAGAATATTAAAAACACGATAAAACATCAAATATTAAAAATTTCCCTAAACAGGACTGCCTTCAGATTTTGTAACCTGCCACAAGATCTTCAGTTGACAGGCAGAAAAAGGACCCTAGGACAGTTAAGTCCAGTCAAAGGCGACTATGGGATTGCGGCGCTCATCTCACTTTCACTTTGACAGGTAGAGTATGGATGTTTCAAGATAAATAAATTATTTGGATAATTAAAGGACTTATTATTACATGAGTCACATGCCTATCATTTTTTTAAATAAAAAAAATTTGCAGTCAATACTGATTTGATGGTGCGGGTGGTGCTGTGGGTTAAACCACTGAGCCTAGGGCTTGCCGATCAGAAGGTCAGCGGTTCGAATCCTCATGATGGGGTGAGCTCCCATTGCCCGGTCCCTGCTCCTGCCAACATAGCAGTTCGAAAGCATGTCAAAGTGCAAGTAGATAAATAGGTACCACTCCTGTGGGAAGGTAAACTGCATTTCCGTGTGCTGCTCTGGTTCACCAGAAGTGGCTTAGTCATGCCAATAAAGCGAGATGAGCACCGCAACCCCAGAGTTGTCCGTGACTGGACCTAACGGTCAGGGGTCCCTTTATCTTTACCTAATCATTCATATCTGGGGCATTTATGTTGTAGCATGTAAAATGTGCACACACACCTTTAAAACTTCCTTGTGCAGCAGAAGAGACAGCAGCCTTTCTCTCACCTGTTTTTCATTTTCTGGACTTGTCACCCACCATCTTCTGCAGCAAAGAGGTTTTGCTGGCAGGTGGCAGAGGGAAGCAAATGACAGGCTCGGGAAAGACGCAAGATGCAAAAAGAAGGGGCTGCCTCTTTTCTCAAATTTGAGAAAACTGGCGAATCTGAAAAGCCACGTGCAGATAAATCTATCTGCAATCTATCTGCACTCCTGTACCCACTTACTAGGGAGTAAGCCTCACTTAACTCAGTGGGGCTTATGTCCGATTACACCTGTATTGGACCACCCTGTGTAGTCATGCTACTTTTGATGGGACATTTCTGCCTGCATTTTGCATATGTAAATTAAAGCATATAGTAGAAATTAAGGAAACAATTGCAACCCACCTACATATCTTCGAAAAGTCCCAATGCACACCCCTCCCTCTGACTTACTTTTGGGCAATATATGTGGGATCGAAGAATTCCGACGTGATTCGATTTGCATACAGGGAGCAACCAGCCATAGCACACAGCCCTAAAAAAAGCAGCAGATGGAGAACCAGATGTTTAGTTAGTACCAGATGTTCAGTAACTGGATGACGATGATGAAATTAAGAACAGTTTTACATCCACATGGTGTAAAACACAGAGCATTGATAATTTCATATTTACCGCACAGTATGAAAATAAAGCCAGCTAAACAGGCAATTTTAGCTTTCGTCTGGTCCGAGCCTCCAATTTTCGTACATTTCATCCCAACCAGTGCAAAGACGGAGCCAAAGAACCCAAGGCAGACAGCGGCAATCATGAGTCCTCGACAGGCCTGGATGTAACCTGAAAAATACAATGGTAAAATTTGGTATTAGGCAGCAGTTTCAACTTCCATAATTCCAGTGCAAGTGAAACACTCCTGATCTTCCTAACCCCAGAGATTTGGAGTGTGCCATGAGTTCATATGCTCCATCCCTCCGTATGGTTAATTACCGAGCCATTTGCAGTTCGACAGATCACTCTCCTTCCCAGGCTGAGAGGGAAAATGGTGGAAACAGGTTATTAATTGTGACAGTGTGGTTTTTGCAGCTGCTGGTAAAGTTGCAAAATAAAGAAGCACGAGACGGAGCAATGAAGAATTTCTGAAACAAGAGGAAGAAGAGTTTGGATCTGATATCTGGCTTTATCACTACCCTAAGGAGTCTTAAAGCGGCTAACAATCTCCTTTCCCTTCCTCCCCACAACAAACACTCTATGAAGTGAGTGGGGCTGAGAGACTTCAGAGAAGTGTGACTGACCCAAGGTCACCCAGCAGCTGCAAGTGGAAGAGCGGGGAATCAAACCCAGTTCACCAGATTATGAGTCCACCGCTCTGAACCACTACACCACACTGGTGTAGTGAAACAACAATGAGATATCAGCTCTACCCAAGGCATGACGGAGAACAGGAACAACCGGGAAAAGATAAGACACAACATTTTACAAGGACAGGAAGAAACACCACGAACAGAATAATTGCCACAAACAGGAAGAATAAGGATATAGTTTGACTGCCTCACCTGTAGTTTTATAAATCATTTAATTTGTCAGTACAAATGGAAGTTGTTAATACTGCAGCTGTTGTGTAAGAGATTGTTATCTTGACTGGAGTGTAATTGAAACTAAGATTTTGGAACGCAGAAATAAAATCATCAAACCATCAATTCTAGCAGGCGGGGGGCCACCTACGGTAAATTATATAATTTGGTATCTTAATGATTGTTATTAGTAATTGTATTATAATTTGGCATTGTTATAATGTGGCTATTATTGGACTGTAATTGAAAACTAATAAAAATTATTATCATATATGTTCCATCCCTTCTAATTCCTCACATGCAAATCCCTTCCCTTTCCCTTGTCAGCCTTAACCATGGTTTTCTTTTACAGCTGCACTGTATTAACTATGGTCAGCACCACAATAAGATTGCCATATGTCTTCATTTTCCAGGACATGTCCTCTTTTTCAGGATTAAAATTTCTGTCTTAGCAGATTTTTAAAATTTGGCAAAATGTCTGGGTTTTTTTTGTTTTTTGTTTACAGTAACCCAATACATTTTTAAAATAAAAACAATTTTAAAAGCCCCACGTGTCGTGCTCCCACCCCTCGCTACTAGCAATATATCACAGCTTCTATAGCCTATGTATAGTAGGAGTATTTAAAAGTAGAAATGGGCCCATTTGTCCTCTTTTTTGCTCTTCCAAATATGGCAGCCCTAGAAGCAAACCACACAGGAGGACATGGCACAGACAGGGCAGGAGGGAATAAGAATTTTACCCCTCAACGTGTTCCCAGTCTCCTAACTATTGTCAGGACAGCAGGGACATTGAGTCTGCAACAGATCATTGTCCAGCTTACTACACAAAATTATAATTCTGCTTGCATTAATCGGGCTCCTTATGATGCACGCTGCTTTGAGATCAATGTGAATAAGTGGTCAGCAGATCTTTCTAAAGAAATAATCCATTGGCCATGGACTGGTTGGACACAGAAGAATGGTGGGAGGAACCAGTGTGGAAACCACCGAGGGGAAAAGGCTCAGAGCCCAGACAGTGGAGGTGGGACAACGAGGAGTGGTCAGAAGGAAAAGAGGAAGAAGACTGGGTAGAGGAGATGTTGAAAGGTAACAGGGCTTAGAGGGCTGGGAGAGTCTGTGGCAAAGAACAGTCAAGAATCAGAGGCAGGAGAGTGGAGTGAGGGAGCCTAAGAGGCAGAGATGAGTCAGGCTGGTGAAAAGTCACAAGAATCTCTGGATAGCTCAGTTACTTAGAGCAAGGTGCTGATAATGCCAGGGTTGCAGGTACGATCCCTGTATGGGACAGCTGCGTATTCCTGTTGCATTGCAGGGGGCTGGCTGGACTAGACAATCCTCAGGGTCCCTTCCAACGCTACAATTCTGTGATTCTATGATTCCCTACTTTTGCAACAAGCTCCCCTCCTGCCTGGTCTCCCAGAACCAGAAGAGGAATGAAAAGGGAGGAGAGGAGAGGAGAGGTTGGCTTCACACAGGTACAGTCTCTGATTGCTTGGGAAAAGCCCTGAGGAGGCATGGACTTTCAGTCCTGGCAACTGATTTGCTCCAGTCTCAAGCAGTATGATTGTCAAGGACTGGGGAGAGGAGGAACGGTGGAGACCACCTCCCCAGCTTGACCCTTCCAGGGAGGAAGAAGAGGAAGAGAGTTTAGATTTACAACAGGGGTTTGAGGGAGGTCACAGCTCAGAGGCAGATGAGGGGGAAAGTTGGGAAATAATGGGAGAGGAGGAGGAGGAAGAGGAAGCACCAGGAGGGCGACAGCTGATGGACACAGTGTCTTTAGAAAGCATTCCAGACCCTCCATCTCAAAGACAGAGGGCACTTATCAGCACCCATAGGAGAGACGATGAGATTGATGAATTATTAAGTGGGAGAGATGGGAGGGGGGTGCAGATTCACTTGGGGAAACACCATTATCCAAGAGGCTGGGTACTATAGCTTGTCTCTGTAAATACTGAATAAAAAGCAGACAGTAAGAAACATTTCATTGTCTCTGTATGTTCCTGGGCAACTGGCCGGAAGTCACTGGCAGCAGCCTGACGATGTGCTGCTGCTCACACCAAGTACCTCAAGCCAGAAGTAGTAGGTCTGTGGCAACTACTAGTTTCAACAATTCCCACATTTGCTTAGCAGCATGTTGCATGGCTGGATGCCTGCATAAAACCATTTCCTCTCGACTGTTGCCATAAAATTTAAAGCAGTGCAAGAACATAATTTTGCGTAAATACTCTTAAATAGCCAAGAGTCTCTTGAGGCACTCTCTTCCTCTTTTCCTCTGTTTGCTAGCTCTGCCTGCCTTCAGCAGACGTCATAATTTCCGACATCCACAGAAATGACACGGAGAAACCTTGTCATAACAAAGGGATCATCCACTGTTATGGCGTCCAACCAGCAATTTTCCTTGTATTTTTCAACACTACCATCATGATGGTAGGGACAATTGGGGGGAGGGAATTGCTTCTATAGTTCAAGGTCCAGGGGAAATTTTTGGTAAATTTACAAGCAACTGTGACATTGCCTATGACAAGGGCTTTCAAAATATGCCTTCTTAGTGTGTCATGGGTGGGTAGTCATAAAGACTTTTGCTAGAAGGAAAAGGAAGACTTTCTTAACTGGTCATAAGATAATCTCTGTAGAGGAGAGAAAGATGATTTGGTTTTGAAGCAGGAAGCACATGAAACGAGAATGAATTATGATTTCCTTTAAATGTAGGGATTTTTGGCCAGACACCCAAAAAGTTTGCTAGGGAAACTTTCCCCAAAGTTTCTAGAACAGGAAAAGCTTCACCTGTTTAATATTTGTACCCTGGATTCAGCCAAAGGCACAGGAGCAGGCTCAATTTAACACAAAAAAATGTAGAGAGAATTAAAGGAGACGGACCACAGATTCCCAATTATATTACCCTTGTGGAAAATGGACATTTGAGCAAATCCTCCGTCGCGCTTTAAACATAACGCTATGTGTAATCATTAAGGGTTTCAGACCGACAGCCCAATCCGAGCTTGAAATTGCCTTTAAGCAGACCTCTGACCTTCCATCAACCATAAATACATAGGCATGATTTCAAATTCCAATGCAGGCACGCAGTGCAGCTTGGCAGCAGGATACCCTGTGACATATCTCACTCTCCCTATTTTTGCTGCCTATAGGAAACTGCAAAGAAAGAAAGAAGGGCATTAAACCTGGAGGACCAAAAAGTGCTCCTCCTGAGCTGGATTCAGATTCAGCCTGGTGAAAGCCTCACATGGGTGTGCAGACTTGGTTTAATGTTACTAAAAGTGGGTTTTTATTCCAAAGCTCTTCCCTTTGTGCCCTTGCCCAGTTCTCTTCTTCTGTAGCTACTTTGTGGGTTGCATTCTTCAGCTACACCTGTAGATTCAAACTAGCCAAGGAAGCCATTATTTCCCGACAGGTCCAATTTATTGGCACCGTTAGTAGCTAATTAACACATTAAGGGTGATGAAGCATGAAGGTATTTACCCAGAGGTCCTCTCCCGTCTAATTTATGGCTAAATCTCCTAGGCAAAGCAGTAAACATTCACCCCAGCCCAAATAATTAGCGTCTGCTAAAAACAACATGGCTGCCATTTGCTGGTCAAAGGCCAGCGCATGTTTTGTTAGGGAGACGGGTAGCAGGGGGTAGAGAAAGCAAATGTGTGATCAGCTCATTGAACCAACACAAATTCACAGAGTGGCAGGATAATAATGAGGGAAATGGTCATCCAGTCCCAACTCCCCAAGGCAGGATCAGACAAATGCAATTGTTCCTAAAGGGATTAGTTTCCGGGCATGTCGAAAGGCAAGTGGAAAGTAGGAAGCATATAGGAACATCGCGGCAGAGGTACGCTTCAAGGCAGTTTCACAAGAGTATATATTTACAGTAGATAATTAAATGAGCAAGTGAAACGAATTTGGATATGCAGAAGATATTAATAAATAAATAAATTTAAGGAACCGCAGAAAGAGAGGGAAGGATGCCAAATTTTGAAATGTCAAATTGATTGCAAAACAAATGAAATGTATAAGCTTGAAAATAATAAATAAAAACTAAAAAGAAAAAGAAAAAAGATCTAGATTAATCACAGAAACTTTCTTAAGATGCCTGCTGAAATAGAAAGGTCTTTGTAAAGCATCTGAAGTTCAGTTGGGACAGGGGGGCTGTCCCATCCCAGACAGTGGGGTGGAGTCCACAGAGCTGGGCATTGGAGCAATGGGGAACTCACTGAAGATCCCAGTGATTAGGCAGGGCTATAAAGGATCAGGCAGGACTCAAGGCATCCTGGACCCAAGCTGTTAAGGGACTGGCAAATTAAAAGATGATTCCCGAACTTAGCCTGGTAACATATCGACAGCTGGTGAGATAATAATTTAATACTAATTTATTATTCATACCTCGCCTCTCTGGCTGGGTTTCCCCAGCCGCTCTGCACGGCTCCCAACAGAATATTAAAAACACAATAAAACATCAACCATTAAAAACTTCCCTATACAGGGCTGCCTTCAGATGCCTTCCAATAGTCAGATAGTTGTTTATTTGTTTGACATCTGATGGGAGGGCATTCCACAGGGCGGGCGCCACTACCAAGAAGGCCCTCTGCCTGGTTCCCTGTAACCTCACTTCTCGCAGTGAGGGAACTGCCAGAAGACCTTTGGAGCTGGACCTCAGTGTCCAGGCTGAACGATGGGAGTGGAGACGCTCCTTCAGGTATACTGAGAGCTTTTAAGCATCTGTGTTATGTGCTAGGGGTGGTCTCACCCCACCAAAAGTCTAGCCACAGCAATGGCTTATGCTTCCTTGCTCAAGAGCCCTAGGGATTGGGAAAGTCATGAGCACCTAAATATCGCTTGCATTGAGAAAGGAAGCATAAGCCACACAGAGAACATTATCAATTGGTTCTTCATTGGCATCCATCTATCTCGGGAGACAACGGAAGACTGTGCCTTCAGAGGTGAAGTCAAACAATTGGAGAGTTAACAACGGGCTCCTAGTGTTTGAAGAAAAATGACACAACAGTCACTTCATGTGTGCATGATGCTAAGTCATAGTTTGTCTGCTTCCCAACCCCCCCTAAACCCCCTGGCATGGCTGAGGGCTATAGACTGGAAATTTCTGGTTCCTTTTAAAACTAATTGTAGTTTGTTATTTTGTCTGAAGCAGGAACTACAGTAAGCTTTAGCAATGGTTTATCCAAACAAGCCCGGATCATAAACCATGGTTTTTAAGTTCACTCGTTCAAACAAACCACAGTTGGAGCTAACCACAGTTTGCCCCAGTTCAGATATAAGGACAAAGCAGAATAAACTGAAAATGGAAGTCATTGCTTCTGATCAGCTCCTTGTCACAGCAGTGGAGAGGCTAGATAGAAAGCATATCAGGACTTCTGCACCATCAATACTTGTGTAAAAGAGGGAATTTCAGCAAATGTAGCAGGTGAGAGGAGAGAATACAGGTCCAAAGGAAATTTGTGTAACCCTAAACCATAGTTAAGTGTTACATCAGAACCAACCATTGCACATTACTTAATATTAGGGTTGCCATATTTCAAAAATTCCTGACACCCACAGGAAAGTTGTTGAGCTTTTTTGGGCGATTTTAAGCTTTTGCCCTACATCTGGGTTGACATTTTGTCGATTTAGCAAAATTACCCCCGATGCCATTTTTACACCCGAAAACCAGGACATGTCAAGAGTTTGACAGGCAGGACATGTCAAGCCGACTTAATATCCTCACTCTGTCACTTTTCCTAACATTCTGAAGCAATCTTGATTCCAAATGCTGAATACAGAATCGGGAAATAAACAGGCTATTTCCATGCTTTCCCACCACAAATGGACAAAAAGCGGTGTGCAATAACGGCAGCTAAAAAAAAAAAGCACCACAATATAAAATAAGCAGCAAGAAAGAACCGAAAGCCATAATATTGTCAGAAAACCACCCACAGTTGTGCAAAATAGCAACATACATATTTGCAAAAGAAGACTTTGGATTTGATATCCCGCTTTATCACTGCCCTAAGGAGTCTCAAAGCGGCTAACATTCTCCTTTCCCTTCCTCCCCCACAACAAACACTCTGTGAGGTGAGTGGGGCTGAGAGACTTCAGAGAAGTGTGACTAGCCCAAGGTCACCCAGCAGCTGCATGTGGAGGAGCGGAGACGCGAACCCGGTTCACCAGATTACGAGTCCACAGCTCTGAACCACTGCACCACACTGGCTCACAAGGGAAAAAAATGTAGATGAAGCTAGGACTAGGAACCAAGAATCAACTTTGACGAGCCACTTGAACATTTGTGAAATAGTTATTTTTAAAACGCTATTCACTCATTTGCTATTTGAGTACCATGTGGTTGCAATTGCTTATCACATGCAGTAGATAGTCACTCTCTGAAAATAAAAAGTTGCAGAACTTTTTAAAGATGTTTTCTTCCTATGCCCCCAAGTGAAAGGATAACAAATGGACATATTCTTTCTAGAAAGATGTCTAAAGCAGAACTAAGTTCATGGCTGCCGGCTGCCAACCTTGAGACCTTTTTTGTTTAAGAGCCAAAGGGCAAAAAAGCATTCCTTAACAGCCACCCAAAATAATAGCCAATTCTGAGCTATGACAGGCACCAAAACCAAAATACCACTGCAGTTCAAAAGGGCAAATAGATTAGAAAGGGAGCTGGGTAGCTTTTGTTGTCACCTTGCTCTTTCTATAGAGCGGGTCAACATGGTCTGAGGACCCCAGTATATCCACATTCAATACTGATTTTTAATTGCATTTTTGTTGCGATGCCATCAAACACAAGATACAAGAAGGAAAAGAAGTGATAAAAGCACAATTGAAAATCATACAGTTTCGAGCACATTGCATCACAATTGCTGCAACAGGCAGAAAAATTAACAAGCCATCCCCAAAGACCATCAGGAATTTCAAAATGGTCCATGAGAAAAGAAATTTAAGGGACAGCTGCTCTGAGGATGATCATTGATCGTCACATTGGATAAAACAACTCTTGTCTTCCCAGCATACAAGCATCAATACCGTAACTGATTTTGAGAAAGGAGACAAAGCCGTTGCATATCAACAAAATACTCAGAGGCACGTGTTTTTACAAAACACAGGAGCAAAACGGTGATTTCATTGCATCAGCCCACAACAGTTAAGGAGAGAAACTTATTTTCATATTTTTTTAAAGTGCATTATTCAAACCAACTCGGTAGGTTAAAGACCAATATGGATTCACTACTCTCTTAATTGACAGGGAATTAATGAACACATCTGAGATGAAGGCGGCTGCAAGACTAGCTTCTCAGCCCCATACCTGGTGCCCTTTTTGATGTCAGGTGTGAAGAAGGAGGAAATATGGCAGCCAAGGATAAAAAAACCCATAAGGGTAACTGCAACAGAGTGAAGCACAGAGGTCAGCTATCTGGTAGCTGCAGGAAGCCCACTGGAATTAACTGTGCTATGAAGTTTCCTAAGAGAAACTACAGTGCAGTTGATCACTTCCTGTCTCTGCCTATCAGCAGTTACCATTATGGGGTTTTTTTATCCTGTTTTTATTGATCAGGACAGCGTGTTGACTTTTCACAGCTGTCGAAAAGATCAACAAACACATGTTTTTTAAACGACACAGCTGACACATGCATTGCATTCATCAATCTTTGCAATAGCAGATGTGACCAATATCTGCACTGCTAAAGACTTTTTATTATTCTGCACCTAGATATCATTCTTGAAAATAAATGGAAATATACAAAACAACAGCACACCGCTGATTGGCATTTACAAGAAGCCCACTGGGATCATCCATGCTATGATGTTCCTGATGGGGAACTTTGTAATGCAGTTAATGCCTGCCCAAAACCCAGCTGTTCATTACTGGGAAATGATATATAATGAAACAAAAAGGATGTTTAGAATAACGTTTGTAAAACACAACAACCCAGAAGCTTTTCTTTTGGGAATTACAGGGACAGAACTACCTAAAATGTATAGAAACTTATTCATGTATGTGACCAGTGCGTTTTTTCTTAAAAAAAAATGTTTAGGGGTACTCTCATTTTCCTACTCATATTGAAATACTGCCAAACTTAGATTCACAAAATGTTTAGGGGTATGTGTATCCCTGCGTCCCCCCAGAAAAAAAGCACTGTATGCGACTACATCGGCAAGAATGTTACTTGCCCCAAAATGGAAAGAAGCCAGTGGCGTAGCGTGGGTTGTCAGCACCCGGGGCAAGGCAAGTAATTTGCGCCCCCTAACCCGTGGATTTGTGCCCCCTAACCCGTGGATTTGCGCCCCCAAACCCTAACCCCCAGATGTTGCGCCCGGTGTGGCCGGCCCCCCCTGCACCCCCCCCACTACGCCACTGAAAGAAGCAGAAGTCCCAGCAAAGGAAGAATGGATACAAAAACTTATAGAATATGCAGAAACGGTGAAACTTACCGGAAGAATAAGAAATCAAGATAACAAACTTTTTTTTATAAAAGAATGGAAATGGTTTATTGAATATTTACAGATGAATTGTAAACAGATAAGAACATTGGCAGGATTATTGTAATAACCTGCAGTTTCATAAGAGTATATATTTAAAGAAGATGAATAAAAGAGCAAATTAAATTAATTTGGATATGCAGAATATATTAAAAATAAATGTAAGGAACTACAGAAAGCGGGGGAAGGAAGTCAAATTTAGAAATGTCGAAATGATTGCAAAATTAGTGAAATGTGTAAAATTAGTGAAATGTATAAACTTGAAAAGTTTTAATAATTTAAAAAAAAAAGAAAATAGAAAGAAAGAAAAAAAGAAAAATTCAACTCTTGAGCGCTTGGAGCAACCACCTGCGAACCACACTTACGGCAGGCCTTGCTGTTTGTATATCTCTTTGGACCACTAGCTTCAGTTGAAGATGGCAATTCAAAGGACCTTCGTCTCTAGGCATGCTTGAGCCATACAAACAAAGGATTGGGGGGGGGGGTTGTCATCTAGAGCAAAATACAGATTAGAAGGCTCAGTTTGGTCAGTATCGATTAAAGTATACACTTCCAGAGTTAACGCTAAATAGAGAGCCAGCCTGGTGTAGTGGTTAAGAGCGGTAGACTCGTAATCTGCTGAACTGGGTTCGCTTCCCCGCTCCTCCACATGCAGCTGCTGGGTGACCTTGGGCTAGTCACACTTCTCTGAAGTCTCTCAGCCCCACTCACCTCACAGAGTGTTTGTTGTGGGGGAGGAAGGGAAAGGAGAATGTTAGCCACTTTGAGACTCTTTCGGGTAGTGATAAAGTGGGATATCAAATCAAAACTCTTCTTCTTCTTCTCTTCTAAATACATTGCGTCTGTTAATGAGCTACCATAGCTGCTAGAGGGCTGTGGAAATTTGTGTCTTGGGCTTTTTAGACTCATCTACCCATGTACTGGGGACATGGGTGGCGCTGTGGGTTAAACCACAGAGCCTAGGACTTGCTGATCAGAAGGTCGGCGGTTCGAATCCCCGCGATGGGGTGAGCTCCCGTTGCTCGGTCCCTGCTCCTGCCAACCTAGCAGTCTGAAAGCACGTCAAAGTGCAAGTAGATAAATAGGTACCGCTCCGGCAGGAAGGTAAATGGTGTTTCCATGCGCTGCTCTGGTTCGCCAGAAGCGGCTTAGTCATGCTGGCCACATGACCCGGAAGCTGTACGCCGGCTCCCTCGGCCAATAAAGCGAGATGAGCGCCGCAACCCCAGAGTTGGCCACGACTGGACCTAATGGTCAGGGGTCCCTTTACCTTTACCCATGTACTATCTGAAACCCAAGGGGCACACTGGTTGCCAAATGTGAAATGTATTGGCATTATTTTGAGCTCTCCTGCCCCACTACTGGGGGCAATGAGAGACTTGCCCTGATTCCAAACTCCATTCTACTCGGTCCTGTGACCTAGCAATCCAGTGGAAGTTACACTGGCAAAAGGGGGGGCGTAAGTCAAACTCTTTTTTATTGTTTTATTTTCTTTGTTAGGTTTGGGCTGGCTCAGCCGGCAGCAGCCTTGTTCCTGGAGTTTGGAAAGGAAATAGGTAAGTTACACCAGCATAATCTACCCTGGCGCAACTTACACCAGCTTCTTACAGCTTGAATTGTTCTGCACAGGAGCAGAAGTCGGGGGGGGGGATCGCAACCCTCTCCTCTGCTACACCTGCGCTCACGAACATTTATTCACCAAAACTCAAATGATAAACCCCACGTTTCCATGCAAGACTGGAGGGGGAAAAACAACAACCTGCACCTGTCAAAATTCTTATTTGCAAAACTCTTCAAAGAAGAGGATCTCTCATTCTCTTCACATCTGATCAGCCTAAACCCTAAGATGAAAGAAACTGAGCTTCTTTCAGGCGCTCCTTCCTCACCCTTAGGGCTCAAGTTTAAGGAAAGCTTCTGTTTCACAGGTATGGCTTCCCTCTGAGTGCATCCATTTACCCGGAGGACAAGGTGAAGACATCAATATTTTGCCTTTCAAGCTGAGGAAAGGAGTTGACGGAAGGGACCTCTGGGTCAATCGGTATAAAAACCTGCAATGTAGCACGACTCCTTCGCCTTAATGCATGTCCCGTGCAATAACAGAAGCTTTAAAATATGCCGACACCAGGAAGATTGAGGTCTTTGTTTGCCTCAGAAGCAATATAACTTTATGTGTTGTGACTAGAACAGCCACTATATGGAAAAAGAAGGACAGCAATGATGCACAAGGTGTTTCTGACTATGAGAGCTATACAAGTGACTCTGGAATAAGATTATTATATGGATGACCACATTGTTTGCAAGCAGCAGGTCCCAGGTTAAATCTCTGACACCTGTAATTTGGAGGGCAGGAGGAGAGAGAGTTAAGGGTCAGGGAGGAGGTGATAGAAAATGACATGCCCTAATAACATAATGACAAGGATCTATATGAAATCCAAAATCAGGAGAGAGAAGAAATGGGAAGGTCCCCAAAAGCACATTGGAGAAGATATTGCTCATCACATTTGCTCATCCATGCAACAAATAACAGGATGTGATAACATGTTTATTCCCCTTGGCCGTGGCAAAGATAGCATGATATGGACCCCACCTCTCCTCTAACACTCTAACCACTAGATTATTTTGGCTCTATTAATGCAGCAGACTTTTTAAAGAAGAAAACGTTAGCAGCAATTGAGGCCTTAAACCAAAGATGGATATGTATACACCAGTGGATCAAAAATGGGGAACACGCTTAAAACAAACAAAACACAGAGGGTGGCAAGCGAAGCGCTTCTGGGAGCTCAAGCAGAGAATGAAGGCAATAGTTATCTTTAGTTTGTTGGCCCCTGGTACTTACATGTATACCGACTTTAATGCAGGGTCATGGACCCTGTGGCCCTCTGTATGTTGTTGGGCTGCAACTCCCATAAAGCCCAGCTAGCATGATGGTGGCTATTGTTGGCATCCATCTGTCTCAAGAGACAATGGAGTGTGCCTCCAGGGGTGAAGTCAAACCACTGCGTGAGCAACGTCAAAGTGACCACCCTGGGATGCAGGCACAGGCAACGTGTCTGAAGGTCCTGGGTTGCCCAGGCAGCAAGATCCCCCTCTTGACCTCACTGATGTGGTCCAAAAGAAAGCAGGACAATATGTTTGGCACCATCTTGGCTGCAGGAGTTGCTGGAAAGAGGCAGACAAGGCACCACCCAACTCCACTGCAGATATGTGCAAGGTTTACTCCTTAGCATTTTCTTCTTCTGAAGTTACCCTGCAAGGCAGTGGAGATTTAGGACCAGAGCTTTCCTTCTCCTAGATGGGCTGCCTTCTCAGGTGGACGAGCCCCATCTGCCCCTCAGTTCCCTCTCTAGCACATGCAGATATCGCCTTTTTCATGGTTGGACCCACTATCTAATGGATCATGCAGGTTCCCCATGCTTACTCTAAAGCAGGGGATGAAGCCCAATCACCTTCTCAATCTGGCCCACGGGTGGTCCAGGAATCAGCGTGTTTTTACATGAGTAGAGTGTGTGCTTTTATTTAAAATTCATCTCTGAGTTATTTGTGGGGCATAGGAATTCGTTTGGGACGCGGGTGGCGCTGTGGGTTAAACCACAGAGCCTAGGACTTGCCGATCGGAAGGTCGGCGGTTCAAATCCCCACGACGGAAGTGAGCTCCTGTTGCTCAGTCCCTGCTCCTGCCAACCTAGCAGTCTGAAAGCACATCAAGGTGCAAGTAGATAAATAGGTACCGCTCCAGCGGGAAGGTAAACGGCATTTCCGTGCGCTGCTCTGGTTCACTGGAAGCAGCTTAGTCATGCTGGCCACATGTATGCCAGCTCCCTCGGCCAGTAAAGCGAGATGAGCGCCGCAACCCCAGAGTTGGTCACGACTGGACCTAATGGTCAGGGGTCCCTTTACCTTAATAGGAATTCATTCACCACCACCCCCCAAAAAAAGTAGTCTGGCCCACCACATGGTCTGAGACATGGTGGACTAGCCCACGGCTGAAAAAGGTTGCTGACCCCTGCTCTAAAGCCTCTGTTTAGGTATCACGGTCAATCGCCATTGATATATCTGCCTTCCCCGAATACTTGTGATAGCTGCTTAAAGTCATCTCATGTAATGATCATCACCATGTCTCACGACAGTGAATTCCATTTCAAAATGGTACTGTGTCAGGAGAACAAGATCACTGAGCAGGCAAATCAGCTCTCAGATTATGAGGGAAAGGACTGCCTTTAATGTCTGCATGCAGAAAGTCCAATGTTGAATCTCAAGGTAGGGTTTGAAGAGAACCCTATCAGAAAGGCTAAAGAGCTACTTGCCAGTCACCAGAGACACTATTGAGTTAGATAGACCAGTGGTCTGACTCAGTAAAATGCAGTTTCCTATGTTATTAATGTTATTTATATGGAAGGACCAGAGCTCAGTGGTAGAACACCAGATTTGTCTGCTGAAAAATCACAAGTATTGAATAGCGAAGTTACAAATTTATCTATGGTGTATAAATTATTATTAGAATGGCATTTGAAGGATGAAGAGGTTAAATCAGTTATGATTCAATGGGCCAAAGACTTTGGATATAACATTCAATTTGATGATTGGATAAAATTGTGGAAGGAAGAGATGAGATTTACGGCATGTACCACAATTAAAGAAAATGCTATGAAAATGATATATTGATGGTATATAACACCAGTTAAATTAAGTAAGATGTATAAGGTGAGTAATAAATGTTGGAAATGTAAGGAGAAAGAAGGGACATTTTATCATATGTGGTGGGAATGTAAAAAAATGAAGTGCTTCTGGGAAATGATATATAATGAGATAAAGAAAATACTGAAATACACATTTGTTAGAAATCCAGAAGCATTTCTATTCGGAATATTAGGTGGTGAAATAAAAAGGAACGATCAGAAAGTATTTCTGTATGCAGTAACTGCAGCCAGAACTCTTTTGGCCCAGAAAAGGAAACAAGAAGAAATGCCTACGATTGAAGAATGGAGATCGAAATTAATGGATTACGCAGAACTGGACAGATTGACAGGGAGGATTCGCAACCGACGAGACCAAAGATTCACTGAGGACTGGAATAAATTTACAGAATATATTAAAAATATTTGTGATAATGATATAACGTTTGTAAGTTTTCAAGAAGCTCTGTAAGAAGGTTTGGTAGAAATATTGTTTAAACAACATGGTAAGATAAGATATATATAGTGCAATATCAATTAAGAAATGTGAAGATTTGTGATAATTACGGAAAATTATCAGACATGTTTGATGGAAGTCTAAAAGAAAAAAAGATGTGTAGTGAGTTTTTGATGTTTAATGATGTTATAAATTTGTTTTTATTGGAAAATTAATAAAAATCATATAAAAAAAGAAAATAAAAATAAAAATCACAATTTCAGTCCCCGGCATGCCCAATCAAAGAATCTTAGGTTGCAGGGCTGGAAGATGTGCAATACTGGGCTGTCATCCAGTGCTTTATAGATCCTGCCTTATCCTTGCATGTTCTTCATATGCAGGACCAAGTCATCACAGTGGTGTACCCTACTAATACTAGCCCTGATTACAGAAACCAGCTAGGAATCTAGGAAGATTTCATGCTTATGTCAGCATAGGAACTGTAGGGAAAATATGGCTTCATTTGCAGATATTCTGGGCCAACCAACAGGAATTCAACCAGAACTGAGCCTAAAGAGTTTGGTATTTCAACTTTAGGATGGAAGTGTAAGTGTGCATGTGCCATAATTTCATAGGCTTTTATTTTTTAAAAAATAGATTAAAACATTAGACATCTCTGGAGTCTTTTGCTAAAGGGGGACAATCAGATTGAGACTGAATCCTGACAAGACAGAAGTACTGTTTTTGGGAGACAGGGGGCAGGTGGGTGTGGAGTCGTCCCTGGTCTTGCATGGGGTACCTGTGCTCTTGAAAGACCAGGTGCGTAGCCTGGGAGTCATTTTGGACTCACAGCTGTCCATGGAGGTGCAGGTCAATTCTTTGTCTAGGGCAGCTGTCTACCAGCTCCATCTGGTATGCTGGCTGAGACCCTACCTGCCCACAGACTGTCTCACCAGAGTGGTGCATGCCCTAGTTATCTCCCACTTGGACTACTGCAATGCACACTATGTGGGGCTACCTTTGAAGGTGACCCAGAAACTGGAACTAATTCAGAATGTGGCAGCTAGACTGGTGACTGGGAGTGGCCGCCGAGACCATATAACCATATAGTAGGACCATATAGTAGGTCCTGAAAGACCTACATTGGCTCCCAATACATTTCTGAACACAATTCAAAATGTTGGAGCTGACCTTTAAAGCCCTTAACAGCCTCAGCCCAGTATTGGTCCAGCGTCAAGGGCCTTCTGGTGGTTCCTTCCCTGTGAGAAGTGAGGTTACAAGAAACCAGGCAGAGGGCCTTCTCAGTAGTCGTGCCCGCCCTGTAGAACGCCCTCACATCAGATGTCAACGAAATAAACTACCTGACTTTTAGAGGACATCTGAAGGCAGCCCTGTTTAGGGAAGTTTTTAATGTTTGATGCTTTATCGTGTTTTTAATATTCTGTTGGGAGCTGCTCAGAGTGGTTGGGGAGACCCATTATTTTTATATTATTATTATTATTATTATTATTATTATTATTATTATTATTATTATTATTATTATTATCATCATCATCATCATCATCATCAAAACCAAAATGAAGCACTTTCAAGTCCCATTGATTTCAACTGCAGAGTTGAAGCCCTTGCTTCAATTTCTCTCACGGATGTCAAATGAGCAACAGAGCTGGCTTTGGGTGGACTGTGCCTTAAAACCAATAGCATCCATTATTTTTCCTTGTCTCTTTCAGTCAACCACTGCCACCCCTGACCCCCCTCAAGATAAACAAAACAGGTACCTGAATATAAAATAATTTTAATATCTAGGGATTTCTAGGAGAGCTTTCTGATTCCAACAACACTTGTGCTTCAGTATTTAGGTAACCTTTCACTATTTCCCCATGAAGCCACTACAAAAGCTTAGCAACCATTCAATATAATAATAGCCATCCTAGCGCTGAGACAATTAACATACCAGCCAGTTTGCTACTCTTGAAGCGTTTATAATGGGAAGAGGAAAAACAACACAACCAAAAAAAACCCCTCACATCAGGACATAGCAGCATGTTTTTCTTTTGGTATTGCAACGAAGTGTTTAAACAGCTATTTTTTTTACCTTTCAAGTACCGGTAATAACAGCACTGGGGGGGGGGGGTGTTTGGGAGAGGTCATTGTAAAGTATTCTATACAATTTATGTTGTATTTGTGATGTTCCATCATGTTATTTTTATCTTTCGTTTGTAAGTCGCTTTGGGATTTGTTTTAATAAAAAGCGGCATAGAAATAGAATCTATCAATCAATCAATCTCTCAGATAGGACACCTTCCATGGACTCCATGGATTATAGACCCACCCTACCCAGAGGTTTTTTTTGGGGGGGGAGTCCCTCAAACAGGGCATTGGATAGGGCCCTTTTCACTTCTCAGGGGTGGAACTTTACCTGCCCCCCCTTGAAGTGATGGCAACTGCTTAAGCTCCTCCTACTCACAGGCTGAGCAGTCAGGGAAGGACCAACTGATGCCTCCCCTTGGCCAACCTTCTCCATGATGCCACTCCTACCTCTCATCCCTCACCTGTCCAGCGGCTATTTCACCAGCCCACTTGCTGTTCCTCCTGCTCCTTGGTGAGGGCAGGCAAGCAAGCGGTTTGGGTGGCAAGGAGCAACGGCAAAACCAAGGAGAACTGGCTGGCAGGCCACAGACAAGTATGTGGTGCTGTCAGGGATGAGTTAATAGCTACATAGATCACACTTCATTCTGTCCACTGCACGACTAGCAAAGCAACTTAAAAATGGTTTAGAAAGAGGAGCAGGAATATGGAAGTTCTGGATCGCACGATTCTTTCCCGCTATCAACTCCAGGCACACCTTTAGAGCAGCAGGAGTTTTAGGGTGCAGAGGGTGCCGAGCTGAGCAGGTACAACATTGAGAAGACCCAGAACCAAGAAGATCTATTTGGGGGTGCCAAATTTTGACCTCACGCCTGGGGCCACGTTATGAAAGATTTCTAAAGTCCATCCCTGACGGAGTGTCCAGATAGGTCTGAGAAATGCAGGGCTCAAATCTACCTAGCCCTTGTTCCCAAAGAGTAAGTGCTTGCAGGACACCATTCAAAGCACTTACAGGGGCAAGTGGTGTCTTCCCAAAGTGGTCCAACATAGAGAGCAGATGGAGGATGGGGAGATGAGGTGCCCAAATGCATGCTGGGCATATCTTTGGCACCTGGAGGCAGGTGATGAACAGGGAGCTATTACATGCCCTGGTATAAATAAGTCACTCTTTGACAAATCGGGGCGGGTTGTTTTTTTTTGGGGGGGGGGGAGTTGCAGAGGAAGAGAAAGGCACCTGTGAAGGAGGTCTGTTTCAGCTGTTGATATCCAACCCCTTGCTGATTCCTCCCAGCCTACCTGCATATTCAGTAAAGAGGAAGAGGTAAGCACAAAGCTATCTGGCAAGGATCATATCCGGGACTGTCTTATTTAGAGGACTGTCTTAGAGGTACCGACACATATTAGCTTCTGAGGAACTAGTGCATAAGCTGAGAAAGCAATATTTCAAAAAAGCACTACATTCCAGATGTTGCTCGGGAAAGTGGGGATTTCTATTTGTTCTTCCCCTTCATCAGGGTAGGAACCAGGGGATCCTTGAAATCTGTTATGGGTGAGTTCCCAAGGTGCCTGCCTTCCGAGCCAGGGGAAGACTTAAAGGGAAGAAGCTTGAATATTGTCAAAAGCTCTCCAAGACCCAAAAGCAGTGAAAACATTTGGCGGCCGCAAACAGTATGGTCTCCTATAGAGCAATCAGCAAACCCATCAGCACTTAAAATAAAACACACAGCAATTATCCTGGGTAGCAAGTAAAGTTCAAAAACAAAGTATTAGCAAAAAAAGAGATGGGGAAAATGGTTCCCAACTGTTGAGATGTTTCCATCTGTACTTGGGGGAAATAGGTTCACACCTGTACATCAAACCCCCTTTTCTTATTATCATCAGCTGAAATACAAACTTTATATAATTTTAAGATGGAGACAAAAACACACAAAAAAATAAAAAACAGTGGGAGGGAAATGGTATAGTTTCAGAATTCATTTTTTTAAAAAATAATAATAATTGTGAAAATATTTATATTCCCATTCCCACGGGTCTTAGTAAATGGATCAGAGGTCTCCAGCCTCCTCGTACATTTCTTTGCAGCTGGACCTTTCCCGAGGCGTGTTTACTCGGAAGTAAGTCTCGCTGGATCCAACGGGGCTTACTCCCAAGTAAGGGGCGCAGAGAAGGTCCAGGGGCGCGCAAAGAGCCTCCACGTGGCCATCGGGAAGCGCGAGGAGCTGTCCCTACCAAAAAAACCCCTCTCCTTCTCCTCCCTCTCGCCCTCCCCACCATCCCGGATCTCCGAGGAGACCCATCTGCTTCCAAGGAAGGCGGCGGATAGAGAAGAAGAGGGACTTGCGCACCGTCCAGCGCCAGCATGGAAGGGAAATCCTTGCAGTTGGAGACGCCGGTGGAGTCGGTCACGCACGTCTTCCACAGGTTGGCCCAGAAGGTGGCCGTGGTGATGACAGTGCCGTCGATGGTGGACACTTTCCAGTAGTCCGTGGGCAGCGTGGACGACACCAGCACCCAGCCCGAGATGACCAGCAGGAAAGCGAGGATCTCGGCCGACGAGTTGGCCATGGCGGGGAAGGAGGAGAAGATGGAGCGCTGCGCTCTCGGAGCGGGAGGCGAGAGCGCACGGCCCTTCCTCGCAGCCTCGACGGAGCGCACGGAGCGACTGAGCGCCCCGGCCGAGCTCCCCACCCGGGCGGCAGCATCCTCCCGGCGGCGAGGGAGGAGCCGGCCGCTCCACGCCCCACCCCGGGCGGCGAGCCCTCGCGGCCGGCCTGGCCAGGGCGACGGGGCCCCGGGAGGAAGGCTGAGGCGAGAGGGGGGGGCGACCCTCCTCCTGCTGCCCTCGCTGGAGAGAGGTCTGTAATTCCAGGTAGGGTTGGCTGTCTGTCTATTAGGATGATGGTTATTACACAGCCTCCAACTTTTCTCTGATGAAAATAGGAACGTCTTGTTCCATAATCATAATTTTACTCTTTATACCTCGCCTATTTGACTGGGTTACTCCAGCCCCGTCTAGGGTCCGATAACTCCAGACCAACCTTTCTCTGATGAAAATAGGGACGTCTTATTCCATCATAATAATTGCGCTATTTATACCTCACTCATCTGGCTGGGTTACTCCAGCCCCTCTGGGTGCCGTCCAACATATATAAAACATAATAATCCATTAAACATTTTAAAAAACCACCTTCCCTATACAGGGGTGCCTTCAGTTGTCTTCTAAAGGTTGTGTAGTTACTTATCTCTTTGGCTTGGGGGGTCAGATAATGCCATACCCTCCAACATTTCTCCAATGAAATTAGGGAGTCCTAAAGACAAGTGGAACATTCTGGGATCAAATTAGAAACCGGAATGGATTCTGTAAATCCAGGACTGATCCCTGACACCAGGATCTATTATTACTGTAATCATCATTAATAATAATAATTCAAATTATAGGCCACCCTTTATCCAAAGATCCTAGGGCATTGTAAAACATTAGGAACGTAATTACGCAGCATAATAAAAGAAACATAATACGAGGCCATAGATTTAAGAGGCCATCGATTATTTAATGACCAAAGGCCTGGATAAAAAGGAATATTTTCACCTGGTGCCTAAATATATGTAATGATGGCACCAGGTGAGCCCCTAAAAGTAAGCAAACAATATTACTCCCCGCCCCCCACCTAAAAAGACACACCACCAGCCTGCCTGAAACCATTCTGAGCTGTTAAGCCCAGCAGATGGAAAGCAAACCTTTGAAATAGTGTTTGAAGAACACCGCCCATTTTTGCTGACTTGAATTACACCAGGCTGTCAGGTCATGTGACCAAGCCGAATGGGTTTAGGATCCAGGGTGTATTTAAGCTTAAGATCTACTGGGTTTGGCATCTGGGAAGATATGTTGGTAGATCCCTGGATGAGCCAAGGATGAGGGAGCTGAACCAGGACGCAGCCCAGAGGATCCTGCTCTGTAGGATTGCTCCTTTAGTGACAAAGCATCAAAAACAAAAGTCCAAACCGTCTCCAGGTGCTTCCACTTCATGGCCACAGATCTGGAAATTGGGCCCTAAAAGTCCCATAGAACTTGTGACACTTACTAAATTCATCTAAGAAGAGTAACTTGTTCCACCGTGAAACTACTTGAACGGTGTTCTCAACCATACTGAGTTGTGCATTGGGCTGGGGAACCAAGGGTTCTGCAGAAAATGTTTTGTTTGTGAAGGCTGTCGGACAATTTGATCACTGCAGCCCTTTTTTTCCCTTCCCAAAATAAAACCACACGCACCCATTTCTAGTTTCATAAATTAAATACGGATGACAGCCTTATTTGTTCCTCTGCCAGTATAAACAGATTAGGGTCGTCATGCCTGTTGTTCCAGATTGGTTTTTCTTTTACATTTACACCCGCTTTCTGTTGGGCCACTTCAAACCCTTCCCTGCCCCTTGAATGACATGGTTTCAGTGGGTGCCTGGGTGCAGCCGGCCAAGGAAAAGACAGCTTGTGAATCTGGGCTCTGTATAACCTCTGTGCATATGGCTGAGTTTGTCTGCAGGCCTGAATTGTTAGAGAACCTTTCCTGAATTCTTGCCAAGATATTAAAGACAGGTGAAGCTTTGTCCCTGGGCATGGTGGAGGGGACATAGGCAAGCACATGGGTGATGAATTTGGACCGTGGGATAGATTGGCATCCTCTCAAACTACCCTCCTCTTTCAAACCTCCCTCCCCTGCTGGTGAATATGGATACAGTGGTACCTCAGGTTAAGAACTTAATTCGTTCTGGAGGTCTGTTCTTAACCTGAAGCACCACTTTAGCTAATGGGGCCTCCTGCTGCCACTGCGCCACTGCTGCACGATTTCTGTTCTCATCCTGAAGCAAAGTTCTTAACCTGAAGCATTATTTCTGGGTTAGTGGAGTCTGTAACCTGAAGCGTATGTAAACTGAAGTGTATGTAACCTGAAGCGTATGTAACCTGAGGTACCACTGTACTACATTAAGTACTTGGGTTCAAGCTAGCTGTTGGTGCTTTAAACAAATCTTTCCTACCATTACAGTGGTACCTCGGTTTTCGAACGTAATCCATGCCAGAAGTCCGTTCGAGTTCTGAAACGTTCGAAAACTGAGGCGCAAACGGCCCCCTGCAAATTTAATAGAGAAAACTGAGAAAAATACAGTGGAAGCCATTCGACTTGCGAGGCGTGTTCAAAAACGGAAGCATTTACTTACAGCGTTCGAAAACCGAAACGTTCGTCAATGGAGACGTTCGAAAACCGAGGTACCACTGTACCTTGAAAATGTGTCTGGGAAGAAGCAATAACACAGAGGGTAGGGTTGTGAGGACCATGAATGGGAGGAAACTTTTGCAAAGGGTTTTTGCCCAATTTTGCCTCCTTCCCCTCTGCCCCACCCCCAGTTCCCCATGACACCCCATTCTACTGGGTTTTGGAAGAACACAGGGAGTGGGAAAGAGAAGGCCTTCAACAGACTTCCTTCCATTCGAGGTTCTCAGGAGCCAAATCAAGCATTTTGGAAAGCATTTAAATACACTGAGAACTTGTGATACACACACACATGGGCATAACAAACAATATATACAAACTTCACGTGCCTATTGTTGCTAATTTGGCTATGCCTATACAACTTGCATTTTAAGATGCAATAGGTCAAAACAATTAGCTGAAGAAACGGACTGGACCAGAACCAAAAACATTTTCTACAGTAACTTACATTTTTCTCTCTCCATTTAAACACAATGTTATGCATAAAGTAATACCATGAAGCACAGAACAGATGGCTTGACTGTGAATATATTAAAACACGTTTTCAAGCTGCTTAAGTATATTTAAGGATTTAACAGGCAATTTAAACAGGCAGCAAATGTTTTCAGAGCGCCAGCCTTGCTTTGCTTACAGATACTCCTTGCAGTCAATCAATTACCTTACCGTGAAACTGTTAGTATGCTTTGTATACGGAAGAAACGGAAAGAGACAAGGAGAGAACATTATACTCTTTAATCCTGCAAATTATAGGGTTAGGGAGAAATGGAGTATACAAAAAGGCCTGGACTGGCCAAACCTGGCATAAATTTAGTTTTCACAGGAGAGATGTGATGGAGAGTGAGTTACTTGTCTTTTCAACATGAAGTCACCGTGCATCCCAGCTCAACAAACTGGACCACACAAGCTCCCTTCTCTGAACAAAGCTGTCTTGTGATTTTGTTTCAGTCTAGCAAAATTAATCGAAAACATGGAATTCTTCCAAGAGTTTTGTGTTGTTTAACTGGATGGTGTGTGCAAAATACAGGAATGTGCCAAGATAGGATCCTCCAAAGCTTTTCTTTGACTTTTGAGCTCAGTTTCCACTTCCCAGTCGGTCCCAAGCCCCAGTGCCAATGCAAAGAATACATAGACTGCAGTCCTAAACACACCTACAGTGGGTTAAGGGCCCATCCGCACTCCTGCTGGTCCCATGCCCAGAAACCATGGGGCCGAGTGGTTTTCTGTTTGCTCCTGTAGTTTACCCTGGGAAAAGCATTCAGAGGTAAAGATCAGGTTTCCCCAGGCAAAAGCAGCAGGACAAGCGGATATCTGAATGAGACCTAAGCTTTGTTGGGCACAATGGTGTGTTTTTTTTAAAATCACTAATAAATATGTATAGGACCAAACTGTGAGTCAAATTTGGCAGCTCCCTCTCCAGAGACATGCTGGTTAGATTGCTTCCCCATTTATATAACCCATTTTGTATCGTACAGAGGTCCCCGAGCTTTTCCTCCAGTGGACCGCTTGAAAATAGCTGGGAGTCTTGGCAGACCACTTAGTAATTTTTCTGCCTGTTGCAGCAATTTCAATGATATTTGCTAGATGCGGCGTTATTTTTAATTGCCATTTTACAGACATGTCATGGACCACCTGAATGAAGTTCACGGGCCATTGGTAGTCCTCAGGCCACAGTCTGGGAACTCCTGATCTAGTGGACAACTATAGTTCCATATACTGTATCTACCAGATAGGAACTGGCCAACTTCTACGTAGCAGGTAGGGCAGGGGAAGCAAACATGACTGGACATGCTAGGACACTCAAGCCTTTTTTGCCACAAAGGATTCCTGGAGGGTTATGGTCCAGCAAGAGACATGGGGAAGGCCAACCCAACCAAAGAGCAGGAGGACATCTAAGAAAGTGCAGGAGAAAATTGCATATTTACTCATAAAAATAGTCCAATATACCCAGTATTATTTCACCTTATAAAACCATCTCCTATACTTCTCTTCTTCCTTTTGAGAGAGGAACCTAGCCCCAGACACCAACCAGAAAAGAAGCAGCTGCCAGAACATTACTTCTTCCTTCCAGAAAGAAATTTGCTCCAACTGCCTGTGGCAGGTTTTTGCTACCTTGTGACTTCCAGATGTTTTGAACTCAAACGCCAATTGTCCTTGACCATTGGCCATGCTGGCTAGGAATGATGGGAGTTGGGTGTACAAAATTACCTGTAAGGCATCAAGTTGAAGAAGGCTGGCCTGGGGGCTATAGAAGGGAGCAGGAAGGCTGTCCATTGTCACCAGCCAAATGATTAAGAGGTCTGGTATTTCCCCCCCTTCCTGCATTGTAAGCTGTTTTGTAGATCACTTGATGGAAAGGCAGAATGTAAAATCTCTAGGCTTTCGGGTTAAATATGACAGTGGCAACAATGATAGATTTCAGTTTTTAATAGATCCCCCAAATAAACCCCAAAGGAAAATACAGTGTTATCGCTGAGCTAGAAATCTTGTAATTTCTGTGGGAATAATTTCACCAAATCCCTATCCATTAAATCCAGTTCTTTAAAACACATCTTCCCAAACTGTGGAAAGGAGCAGAGTAATCATAGTGGGGAATCAGCAGGGAGAAAAAGGCAGCGCTCAAAACCTCTGTAAATCAATAATAATAATAATAATAATAATAATAATAAGTGGGGTATAAATAATAAAATTATCATCATCATCATCATACCATGCCTTTCCCCCTCAAGGCAGCTGACATAAAAATGTCACAGAGCCAGCCAGTCAATATATCACACAGTTCAAAACTGGAGATAACTCTTTATTAGCGAAACACGATCTTCACAGTGGACAGAATTTCAGGCCTAATGAGCACAGCAGCTCATTCCCTTTAGGTCATACTCCATCAAATCAGTTGCCGAGACTAAGAGTCCCCTCCTCCCCACAGCCATCTATGTCTCCTCCTCTCTCGGGACGCGGGTGGTGTTGTGGTCTAAACCACTGGGCCCCTTGGGCTTGCCGATCGGAAGGTCAGCATTTCGTATCCCTGTGATGGAGTGAGCTCCCCTTGCTCTGTCCCAGCTCCTGCCAACCTAGCAGTTCGAAAGCATGCCAGTGCAAGTAGATAAATAGGTACAGCTGTGGCGGAAAGGTAAATGGCGTTTCCGTGTGCTCTGGTTTCCGTCACGGTGTCCCGTTGCACCAGAAGCAGTTTAGTCATGCTGGCCACATGACCTGGACAAACGCCGGCTCCTTCGGCCTGATAGCGAGATGAGCCCCGCAACCCCATAGTTGCTTTTGACTGGATTTAACCATCCAGGGGTCCCTTACCTTTACCTTACCTCCTCTCTAGGTCTTCTTGCACACAATCAGATACTACACCTGTGTGCAGCCTATCTTTGCTCCTCCCATTTCATGCCTCTCATGGTTCTGGGAGTTGAGGGGGAGCTCACTGCAGCAGTGGAGTGGGGTGGGGGACCTGTGACTCTTCACTAGCCTGACTCATCTTTGCCTCTTGACTTCCCACCTCTCACCTGCTTCAGCCTCTGCCTCTGCTTCCTGACTTCTCTCTTTCACAGACTCTCCCAGCTCACTAAGACACCTCCTCTTCCCAGTCTTCTCCCTCTCTAACCACTCATCATTGCCCCACCAGCACTTCCCAGGCTCTGAGCCGACTTCCCTTGGGGGTTCCCCAGCTGGTTACTCCTCTGTACCCAACCAGTCTATGACAAAAAATAAGAACAGGTAAAGATACTGAAGAACTGTTAAACGCAGACAAGGCTGCCCACCCCCAATACACACATACACACACCACGGGTTTACTTGCATTCTCAGATGATGAAAGGAAAGATTAGACCTGACCAAAGTTGATGAGCATTTTCAGTAAAGAACTAGTGGGACAGAGAAGAGTTAAGAAAACTCATATACAGTGCTATTTTTCTAGAAAAAAAAAGGTGCCGGAACTCACCTTCGACACCTCCCTCATTTTCTTAGCAATGGCAAGATGGCATCCACTTGAGAGGTGCCGGATCTGAGTTTCCACAAGTTCTGGCTGAAAAAAATCCCTGCTCATATATATGTCTACTCAGAAGTAAGTTCCATTGAGTTCAATGGGGTGTACTTTCAGATAAGCACATTAGTCAGGCAGTAACATAGGCGCCGACTCCATGGGGCTTGAGGGGGCTCGAGCCCCCTCAAAAAAATTTTTGGGGGGGCTCAGCCCCCCCAATAATCTCGGGCGGGCGCCCTTCCAGCAGAGCGCCGCCGCCGTCCCCCGCCTCCTCCCCACCTGCTCCTTCGCCAGCCAGCCAGCCGCGCGCCCTAATCGGAGAGCCCCGGCCGTCCCCCGCGAGATTAGGGAATCCCCGGGGGCGGGGGCTCCTGCCTCGCTGCTTCGCAGCACCACCGCCACTGCCAAGGCACTGCCGGAAATCCCGCGAGAACAGGGGAATCCCGACTGGCCACACCTCCCAGCCAGCCAATCGGCTGGCTGGGGGGGCGTGGCTTGCCCTATTTAGGGCCGGAGCCACTTTATTTGCATATTCATGAGCTTATTTATTATTCATGAGCTTTCCCGGGCCCCCCCAATATTTTTTCTAAGTCCGCGTCCCTGGGCAGTAAGTCCCAACAGATCCAGGGAGACTTCCTTCTGCAAAAACTTGCGCAAGATCGCACTGCTTAGATTTTACCTTCAAATAGGTTTTCATGTATCAGATTACCAAACTCATAATACTAAGAACATTAACAATTTGCCCATCGGCTTTGGTTTCAAGTCATTGTGCTATTCCGTGCAAAATATATTAATCATGTGTTACTAAAATCAGCAAATTACCCGGCTCATTGTTTGTTTTCAATGGACCATTGATGAGGAACTATTTCCTCCTGTCTGACTGAATGAAGCCATTTTCTCTCTGTCTCTTGACTGCACTCCCCCTGACTCTTTTGTGAAACACACTGTATAGAATGAAAATAAATAAGAGTTTCTACGATCCTAAATGTTGCAAGAGAAATCAGAACATGAAACACTATCCTTAATCATAATCAATAACAGGATAGATATGGATGAGTTCTAAAGTCAAGTGTACGTCACTTCCTGAACCAATAGCAGGAGCACATGGGATACAGGAGAGCAAACAGGAGTGTTTACCCAGCCTTTATCAACACGCTGTTTGTGCTGTTAATCAACACGCATCATTGCTGCCAAGAGCACATCTGCATATATGAATCCGTGGACTTGGGCTCTCCGATTAATTTTCTAAGCTCTCAGGAGGCAGCATGAATCACAGAATTGTAGGGTTGGAAGAGACCACTAAGATCAACTAGTCTAACCCCCGCAATGCAGTAATCTACATGAGAAATAATAATAATAATAATAATAATAATAATAATAATAATAATAATAATAATAATAATAATTTATTATTTGTACCCCGCCCATCTGGCTGGGTTTCCCCAGCCACTCTGGGCGGCTTCGATAGAAACCAAAATACAGTAAAATATCACAGATTAAAAACTTCCCTGAACAGGGCTGCCTTAAGATGTCTTCTAAATGTCAGGTAGTTATTTATCGCTTTGACATCTGATGGGAGGGCGTTCCACAGGGCGGGTGCCACTACCGAGAAGGCCCTCTGCCTGGTTCCCTGTAGCTTTGCTTCTCGCAATGAGGGAACCGCCAGAAGGCCCTCAGCACTGGACCTCAGCGTCCGGGCAGAACGATGGGGGTGGAGACGCTCCTTCAGGTATACTGGGCCGAGGCCGTTTAGGGCTTCAGAGGTCAACACCTGCACTTTGAATTGTGCTTGGAAACGTACTGGGAGCCAATGTAGGTCTTTCAAGACCGGTGTTATGTGGTCTCGGCGGCCGCCCCCAGTCACCAGTCTAGCTGCCGCATTCTGGATTAGTTGTAGTTTCCGAGTCACCTTCAAAGGTAGCCCCACGTAGAGCGCATTGCAGTAGTCCAAGCGGGAGATAACCAGAGCATGCACCACTCTGGCGAGACAGTCTGCGGGCAGATAGGGTCTCAGCCTGCGTACCAGGTGGAGTTGGTAGACAGCTGCCCTGGATACAGAATTGACCTGCGCCTCCATGGACAGCTGTGAGTCCAAAATGACTCCCAGGCTGCGCACCTGGTCCTTCAGGGGCACAGTTACCCTATTCAGGACCAGGGAGTCCTCCACACCAGCCCGCCCCCTGTCCCCCCAAAACAGTACTTCTGTCTTGTCAGGATTCAACTTCAATCCATTAGACTAAAGTTGATTGTTAGGGTTTCGTGTGTGCCGTGTTTTAACTGCAAGGATCAGATGCAAAAAGGTGAGGCGTTGGCCAAACGGAAAACAACCAGGAACGCAGTAATTGAGATGGAGCATGGTGAATTAATTGGTGTGTCTGGTGAGGAACTGGCAGACTCCATTGACAAGGGAGTGGCTGGAATGAGGAAAAAACCATCTGGGTGCTTTCAGGCAGCCCAACGGTAATTCACTTCAAAGAACCGGACCTGGGTCATTCATAATGAAAACCTGGACTTCAGAAATAACAGAATTGCAGCAGTAAGGGTGATTAGGAAGCACAATCACTGCGTTTACATCCGCGTGGTGTCCAGCCTTCTCCAGCAGGGCCTACTCATCCATGAAACCAGGTGAGATGGTCATTTCAGATGGCAGATCCAGCTTCTGAACACCACCACTACCACCCGGCCCCCTTCACCCTGCTATTATGCCCCTGCGGCCTTCAGTATGTAGGGAGGCTGTGAAAGAGGAGGTGGCAGTAGCAGCGTTATCTGTTTGCCCTCAGGCGGCAAAACGTCCTGGGCGGGCCCTGCTCTCTAGGGTCCCGTTCTCAAAAAAACCATTCTGCAACTTTGCAGCAGAAATTGTCTGTGCCAAGCACTGATTGCCTTGTGCCTGTGATGTCACCATTATGCCTGCCTTCACTTCTCTAAAATAGTTTTCGCCTGGATAAGAGGAGAAATGACAGCCGTCTCCCAATATCTAAAGGGCCGCCACATAGAAGATGGAGCGAGCATGTTTTCTCGAGGGTAGGACTTGAACCAATGGATTCAAGTTACAGGAAAGGAGATTTCTACTAAACACCGGGAAGAACTTTCTGAGGGTAAGAGCTGCTGGACAGGGGGAATGGATTCCCTCAGGAGGTTGTGGACTCTCCTTCCTTGGAGATTTTTAAGCAGAGGTTGGATGGCCAACTGTCATGTATGACCTAGTTGAGATTCCTTCATTGTGGGGGGCGGGGGGGGGGAAAGGTTGCACTAGAGGACTCTCAGGGTCCAGCAACCATTCTGTGATTCTGTGTTCTGCTGGAGGAACATTCAGAGCACAAACTGAAATCATGTACTGCTTCTAAGAACCTGTGGTGGGTAGCAATAGAGGCAGGAAATGGAGCTGTGATCAATGGGCTTTCCTCCTTTCCCTTTCTCCTGCTTCTACCTATGATTTATCCCTTGATTGTAGAAACATTTATGACGCTTCAGAATATTAAGGGATTGTTACTTCCAAGTAACAGATTGCATAAGCCCAGGGCTGGCACCAGAGAAAAGAATGGGGTCCCCTTTTGTGTGCCTTCTTCCGTTCTTGCTTTACTTAGGCTCAGTTCTCTTGACCCCGTTAAGAAAGGACTGTGATAGATCATTGCTTGAAGCCTTGTTGTGTATTTCTTGGCTCATGCCCTACCTGCCACTGATCATGTGAAACCAAGCATATTAAAGGAAAAGACGGACCAGATCCATTTCTTTAGGCTAATTTAACTCAAGTGAAAGCAGGATGGCCAAGATCAAAAAAAGGTCAGAGTGACAAAGGAAAGATTATTCTGGACTGGGAATAGTGTGAATAAGCAGCCAGGAAGTAAAAGGGAATGAGGACAAGGAGAAAAACGATTTCAACTATGAGCCTTCAGCATGTGCCTTCCAAAAACAGCAAATTAACTGGCACTCCAATCCTAACTGCAAAATGCGGCTTGTGCCATCATAAACCAGAATGGCATTGCATGCAAGATAACTGGAAAAGGTTATTCTACAATCACATCACAACAGTTTTCTATAATCAGAGTTGGGTATATGCAACGTCCAAAAAAAAAAAAAAGAAAGGAAAAAAAAGGAGCTGTGTATGCTGCACTTACATTCGCATAGTCGTGCCTGTTTCTGCTAGGGAATGACAAACTATCCAGAACACTGAACTTGCACACCCAGCTACTTTGAAAAAAGTAAATCCTGCTCAGTGCTCTTTCTAGCTTCTGAAATTTTACTATGTGTTGCCAATGCACTTTCATTTTTATTTTTATTGTTGCCAATGCACTTTCAAGCTGGCTCTATCGCACAAAGGACTAAAAACTTACTCATCTTTTTAAAAAGACAGAAAGCTAAGATACTCAGGATGCCAAATTCTCTGCCAAACTGAAACTTTTAATCAGTTACAGAATACATACAGCCTTGGCTACACCTGTACCGGTACGTCTACTATACCTAACACAGATGCCAGCTTCGCATTTTGTTCACAGTCTCACTGAAAGTAACAGAAAGTCAGCTCTGAATATCTTGAGTGCCACTGCTTTCAATAAGATACCGAGAGCTTCTGTAGAATTAGGTGCCACTGATTTCCCAGGGACTAGGCATTCCTAATTCCCATTAGACCTATAAGCAGTTTTTGCAGTGCCCTTTACAGTGTATCACAGGAGTGTGCCGGTCAATAGTTGCACAGTTCAAAGTTGGAGTTAACTCTTTATGAGCAAAGACACAATCTCTGCAGACTTGGCTGAGTGTCAAGGCCTAAGGCGCGGAGCAGCTCATCCCCAAATAGGTCCATGAAAAACCAGTCGCCAAGGCTGAAAGTCCCCTCTTCTCCCCCCAGGCTTTTCCCAAGCAACCAGAGACTGTGCCTGTTTGCGGTCAATATCTCCTCTGCCCTTTTCATGCCTCTTCTGATTCTGGGATACAAGGTTGGAGGGGAGCTGGTCGCAGCAAGAGGGGGAGACACCTGTGACTCCTCACCAGTCTTGCCTGAGCCACAGATTCATTCATTGGAGTCTGTGCCCCATGATGCCCTTACAAATGTACAGCCACTTCCTTGCAAGCAGAATTGGTGGCTGTTACAGGTGCAGCAGCTGTCAGGGTGGCGTTGATTAGTTCAGGTTACTAGTGCTATGCCAGAAAGTGACACTTCTTGCAAATCGGTCTGTACACCGGATTCCCTAGGGACTCATTCGCCACCACCGAGGCAGCAAGACTATATAAATAAATGTGATTCTTTAATAACGATCCCTTCTTGCACTAGCTGCCTAACTTGTAACAGGAGTGAAATTGACAATAGATACTCACGGCGATAAAATCTCTGGGGTTGTAATCCGAGAATGAAAAATAAAGGGCCGATAAGATCGGCCAAAGCTTGCTTTCAAAAGAAAAAAGGACTTGGGGACCTGTCGTTTGATTACAAACAGAAGCAGGAAGTTGTGTTTCAGCAGTGCTGATAGCCGTATGAGAAATGACCCAAAACATAGACGTTATTTAGAAAGTTGCTCATGTCGAGGGATAAAGCTACTTTGCAACCTTCCTTGTTTGCGTGCGGTTTTAAACAGTTTTCTTAGGTGTTCGAAACTAGGTGAATATAATTCCTTTAAGAGCACACTGCTATTATTTTTTTCTTTGCCAGTTAAAAAAGGAACATGCTGTGATTCTGGGCAGAGTAAAACTGAGAGCTGGTATAATGTAGCGGCTTTAAAATGTGTCAACCAGAAGCCCCTTGTTCAAATCTTACCACAAGTTTGAGCACATTAGACATGGTGGCAATTGTTCTATTCATTTATTTATTTATTTTAATAAAAAATTTATTGCATTTTTTCCAGATAAAGAAACCAGTCAGATATACAAAGAAACAAGAACAGCAAGAAAACAAAAGAAAAAAAAATGAATCGTTTCAAAGCTTATTTCAGTCATCCATCGGACTTCCCCACATCTCCCGCACAATGCATTCTTAACAATAAAATTATCAGCAAATTGTAACCTTGTTTCATGTGTTTCTTTTATACCTTCAAATCATTGCATTTTGAGTTTAAATTACTTATTATCCATTTACTTTAATAACAAGTATACTATCATTTTAGACATTCAAACATTTAATCCTTCCATTGGTGTTACCTAATTTCATATATCGTCAGCTCTCATCGCTGGAGCTAACCTTCCAAATCATGCGAATTTTTATAGTTCATATAGCTTATAAAGTTTTTGCAAATAGTCCTTAAATTTTTTCCAGTCCTCCTCAATTGTTTCTTCTCCCAAGTCTCGGATTCTGGCAGTCATCTCGGCCAATTCCATATAGTCCATCAATTGCGTTTGCCACTCTTCCAGTGTGGGCAAATCTTGCGTCTTCCAATATTTGGCAATAAGAATTCTTGCTGCTGTAGTTGCATACATAAAAAACGTTCTATCCTTCTTTAACACCTTTTGGCCGACAATGCCCAAGAGGAAGGCCTCCGGTTTCTTAGGAAAGGTGTACTTAAACACCTTTTTTAACTCATTGTAAATCATTTCCCAGAAGGCCTTCACTTTTGGACAAGTCCACCATAGGTGAAAGAATGTCCCTTCAGCCTCCTTACATTTCCAACATTTGTTATCAGACAGATGATATATCTTAGCAAGCTTGACTGGGGTCATGTACCACCTGTATATCATTTTCATAATGTTTTCTTTCAGGGCATTACATGCCGCAATTGTTCTATTCATTTAGACATAGAAATGACAAGTCATGTAGAAAGAGGGAACTCCTGACCTTAACAGGAAAATGACTCAGGTGTTGTGCAGAATTTCTATCCTGCCTGAGACACACCTCCCCACAGTCTTTTTTTCCTAGCAAAGGTAACTTCTGCTGTTGGAGTTTCTGGGCACTTCCAGACTGTCACTGTTTGCAAATGGGATCCGATCACATGCCGGCAAATTCAGGTTGTGCAATTTTAGGATGTCATGGAACTGACATCGGAGACCAGCAGAGAGAGAAGGAGAGAAGTCGCCCCGATAGTGCAGGAGAGGGAACCAGCAAGGAGAGAGAGAGAGTTTCCGAGGGGGAAGGGAATCAAGGTGACACCAAGAAGAAAGGAGAGAATGAGAGCACTTTGGAGGGAAGGCTCAGGGACTCTTCCAGTGAGATCAGCGGGGAGAGTGCCGGACCACCACTAGGCACGCCTACTCTGCGCAGAAGGCTTCCGCACAGAGAGGCTAGGAGGAGACTGGCTGTCAAGGAATTCTTATGTTGGAAAAAGTTTAGGAAACACCCACTAACGGATTCTGCCAGCGACTGAAGCAGACGCACAGGAGTGCGCTTCAGTTAGGGAAAGGTTTAAACAAACAAGCAGTTTAGAGAAGTCGGTGACTTACACACAAGCAACTACAATTCCCATTACATAGATGATCGAGAGGTCTTGTACAACAAGCCCTCTTCCCTGGAAAGGCTGGTCTTTCTGCAGTGACTGGAAAAGTACAGGATAACACTTGCTTTGATCCAATGTCACCAACCTCTCCCCTAACAATTAAAGAGTGAATGCCCATTAAATAGCCAACACTATTTCATCTCCGTGCAAATAAATTTGGGATGAATGCTGAAATAAACAGGTTGTCTGGACACACCCTGGGTTGAAGAGATAAGCTTTTAAGGCATAAGTTTCAGGTGGGGAAATGTACTGCGCTCCTCTGTGGGGCTATTTTGGTCTTAAACATCAGCCCCCTCCCCTACTTCCTATATGAAGGCAGGTACTAAACATGACTTCCATACAGTGGTATCTCAGGTTAAGAACTTAATTTGTTCTGGAGGTCCGTTCTTAACCTGAAACTGTTCTTAACCTGCGGTACCACATTAGCTAATGGGGCCTCTCGCTGCCACAATGCCGCCACCGCGCAATTTCTGTTCTCATCCTGAAGCAAAGTTCTTAACCTGAGGTACTATTTCTGGGTTAGCGGAGTCTGTAACCTGAAGTGTCTGTAACCTGAGGTACCACTGTATAGCTGCAGAGAAGGGAAATACAGAGCCCTGCCTTTCCCACCCCTGTGCGGTTAACAGACGATTCAGAGGACATTTAGAATGATACAATACAGGTTGAAGCATTAATTGATTGTGATTTGAACTACTGTAATGGCCTCTATGTGGGGCTACCTTTGAATGTGACCTGGAAACTACAACTAATCCAGAGTGCGGCAGCTAGACTGGTGACTGGGAGCAGCCGCCGAGACCATACAACACCGGTCTTGAAAGACCTACATTGGCTCCCAGTACGTCTATGAGAAGAATTCAAAGTGCTGGTGCTGACCTTTGCAGCCTCGGCCCAGTATACCTGAAGGAGCGCCTCCACCCCCATCATTCTGCCAGGACACTGAGGTCCAGCGCCGAGGGCCTGGACCTCAAAACCTCTTCACATGTTAGGATTTCACAGAAAATGGAAAGAACTGGACTGCATGTGAAGTGAAAGACCTACATTCACTCCCAGTACGTTTCCGAGCACAATTCAAAGTGTTGGTGCTGACCTTTAAAGCCCTAAACGGCCTCGGCCCAGTATACCTGAAGGAGCATCTCCACTGCCATCGTCCAGCCCAGCCACTGAGATCCAGCTCTGAGGGCCTTCTGGCGGTTCCCTCACTGTGAGAAGTGAAGCTACAGAGAACTAGGCAGAGGGCTTTCTCGGTAGTGGCGCCCGCCCTGTGGAACGTCCTCCCATCAGATATCAAGGAAATAAAAAACTATCTGATTTTTAGAAGACATCTGAAGCTAGCCCTGTTTAGGGAAGTTTTTAATGTTTGATGTTTTATCATGTTTTTAATATTTTGTTGGAAACCGCCCGTAGTGGCTGAGGAAACCCAGCCAAATGGACAGGGTAACAACAACAACAACAACAACAACAACAACAACAACAACAACAACAACAACAATTCAATTTTCATCGATTTCCACTGCACAACATCAGAGACGACAGCTGCTAACGTAAACTGTATGGAACTGCTGGCAATTGCCCTGGGGGCAGAAGTTGATGGAGTGTGCTAAGCTCAACCAAGTCTCCTGTATTCAATTGGCAAATGTGCCAATGACCAGGTATCTGCTATGGGGATGAGGAATGTGTAATCATTTTCTTCAAGAGCACAAGAGGTGAGTTTGTGAGGGTAGGCAAATGCACTTGGAATCCCATAGCAAGGGGGGAAAACCTGCCTGTGTTAGGTGGGTTGAGATGCAGAAGAAAAATGGCAGGCAAGGAGGGAAAGGTTAGGCATCCCCATATCCTGATGTTGCTCCTTGCAAAAAGAAAGAAAAAGACCCCCAAAGAGGTTTTATTTCCAGCCAACATGACAAACTTCTGAGTTGCGCATGAACTTGTGAACCTTATGCTCTCTCAGATGAGCAAACTGGGTGGAGTTCTCCTCTAAGTAGTTAGAAAAACCTTTATTACTGTGTTTATTGGGATGGTGATTCACACCAAATTCCAGGAGTTCATCCCTTTACCCTTTCATGTGGCATTTGTATAATTGAAAATATTGAACGATGCTTTGTTGTATTGTTGTAAGCCAATTCCATACATCATTGCGGCAAAGATTAGATAGGTGAGCTATCAAACCTATCAAGGGGTGTGAAAAAAACAAAGCACCACTCCTTTCCCTTTGAAACAGAATAGACAATTTTTCACTGGCCTGTCTCCTGAGTATCCATGTGTATGAAATATAGTGGGGTGAGGTGACCCCCCATTTTGTAAGGGTCACCCCCCCATATTGCATACCTTGGGTCCCAAAATGGTTGATTTCTGGCCATGATATAAATGTGAAAGCAACAACAGCAACCATGCAAAGGCTGCAATCCTGTCCCCACTTCTCTGAGGAGGCTGCATGAAACTCAGAGGGACTTACTCCTGAGTAGACATGCATAGAATTGCATTGAAAAGCACCAGTTTCAGTTTCTCATATTTAAAATGGTTCAATATGCCCTGCTCCTAGTGCATATTTGCAAAGCTAAGCGGAGTTTGGTATGGTTTCAAATTGGATGGGAGACCGCTTCTGAGATTCCTGTCAGGGAAAACCCGGATGTATGGCAACCAGTGCTTTTTTCCTGGGGATATGCAGGGGTACGCATACCCCTAAATATTTTGTGAATCTAATGGGGGAAGAAACTAAACATTTTTTTAAAAAAAAATCTTCTCTAGCATGGTGAATCGTCAGCTCCGCTGCTACCTCTGATGGTGGCTTCATTTCCTGTCATGCTGTTTCCTGAGTCTCAGGTGGAAGTGAGCGTTTAATGTGTGAAACAGTGTGGAATGTGGATGTGTGGTGGTTTACTGTCTGGCCTCATTTCAATATTAGTAGAAAAATTACTATTTTTCATCAGAGGAATCAGGAAGATGTTAGTGCACACAACCTCGTGCCAGTGTGGAAGTCACTGTGAGCTGTCAGACAACTGTGTAATATGAGTTAATGCATGGGTAGGCAAACTAAGGCCTGGGGGCCGGATCCAGCCCAATCACCTTCTAATTCCGGCCTGTGGATGGTCCGGGAATCAGTGTGTTTTAAATGAGTAGAATGTGTCCTTTTATTTAAAATGCATCTCTGGGTTATTTGTGGGGCATAGGAATTCATTCTCCCCCCCCAAATATAGTGCGGCCCCCCACAAGGTCTGAGGGACAGTGGACTGCCCCCCTGCTGAAAAAGTTTGCTGACCCTTGAGTTAATGCATGCTGTTTGTACTTTTGTCCATTTACTGTATTTATTTCACCCAAATTGAATGATGAAATGGTGATCTTCCTGAGTCAAAATGAGAGTACTCCTAAACATTTTTTAAGAAAAAAAGCACTGATGGCCAAAAAGCGCAACAACTTTGGTCTGCTCCTCTGCCTTTCACAACAGCCTTGATCTGAAGAAATTGGCAGCTGAATCTTTTACATCACACAGACCCCACATTTTCACCATCTAATATCTGAAGATGAAGGTGCTCTGAAAGGCAAAGAAGAAAAAAGACTGCATCCCTGTATTACTACATAGGAAATGTAGAATTGGTTTGAAGCTTTAGTCCCAAGTCTTAGTAATTAAGGCTTCAAAGTCCACACTCTGTGAGGAAGCATCTGCCATGCATGGTTTTTCCCATCATCATCAGATGTTGGCAGAATGAGGCCATAAGCAACATTCCTAATGGGCAATTCTAGCTAGGGCTGCTGGGGACACAGCTATTTCCCCTTTTATGCTCTTCTCACTGGTATAGCTGTGTCCCCAGAAACCCTAGCAAGAATTACTGCACAGGAAAGCTGTTTATGGCCCACATTCTGCCAGATTTGTGTGCGTACCTATTTCTGGCTTCACTTATTAATGCCTTGTTTAGCCATAGGTCAATTGCAATGATACATCATAAAAGATGATGAGACATAATACAATGCAGTGACTGACCGCAAAAAGATAAAGTGGAAAGGAAGGAACATTGTGAGGAGCATAGTGAGGAGCTATGAGTCAGGTGTACTATAGATATAATAGTACAGGAAAAGACCCTGGAAAAGACCCTGATGTTGGGAAGGATTGAGGGCCTAAGGAGAAGGGGACGACAGAGGACAAGATGGTTGGACAGTGTTCTCGAAGCTACCAGCATGAGTTTGACCAAACTGCGGGAGGCAGCAGAAGACAGGAGTGCCTGGCGTGCTCTGGTCCATGGGGTCACGAAGAGTTGGACACGACTAAACGACTAAACAACAACAACATAGATATAATATTGCATGCATATAATATGAATATATTTCCCAGGTTTCCTAACGCAATGAGCACACAAGCTGCATATAACTATCATGAAATGATAAATAAATTATAAATAAAATTATGCTGCAGCATATGGATTAGCTCTTTTACACATATAATGTTTGGTTTTTTTAAAAAATGCATATAATGAGTTGGGATTTTTAACCCACAAGCAGCTTGGATATGAGTGGGCACCTAATATGAGAGAATGTGATCAAAGCTTGATTGGGTCAGAACCACCAAATCCCATGTATAAATCCCTCTAAAATGGATTTCTCCTCCCTCTCTAGACCAGACCTGAGCAGAGGGAGGGAGCAGAGTTTTACATTACTGAAAGGACAAGAAAAAGGGACATGATGGATTGAATATGAGTTCCAAGGGAGGGGAAGGAATCAAGAACAAACCCCAGGGCTGGTGTCCAGTTGACTGAGAAGAGGATGCTCTCAGTGGATCCAGAAATCCAGTTTGAGAATATGGGGCTGGATAGAATCATAGAATCATAGAGTTGGAAGAGACCACAAGGGCCATCGAGTCCAACCCCCTGCCAAGCAGGAAACACCATCAGAGCACTCCTGACATATGGTTGTCAAGCCTCTGCTTAAAGACCTCCAAAGTAGGAGACTCCACCACACTCCTTGGCAGCAAATTCCACTGTCGAACAGCTCTTACTGTCAGGAAGTTCTTCCTAATGTTTAGGTGGAATCTTCTTTCTTGTAGTTTGGATCCATTGCTCCGTGTCCGCTTCTCTGGAGCAGCAGAAAACGGATGGAGGATGAAGAGATTCACATAACGAGGTACAGTGGTACCTCGGGTTAAGAACTCAATTCGTTCTGGAGGTCCGTTCTTAACCTGAAACTGTTCTTAACCTGAGGTACCACTTTAGCCAATGGGGCCTCCCGCTGCTGCTGCACCACCGCGACACAATTTCTGTTCTCATCCTGAGGTAAAGTTCTTAACCCGAGGTACTATTTCTGGGTTAGCGGAGTCTGTAACCTGAAGCGTCTATAACCCGAGGTGCCACTGTAATGAAATGATTCCCGGTCCAATCATGAGCTCACCGTATAGACCTTTAATGTAGCAGCTTCTATATCCCAGAATGAGTGCTGAGCAGAGATTGGAATCTTTTATTGGCTATTGCCAAAACCGACCTTTGCAAATTGTATTAGGTAGCAGTTGTGGTTAGCATTTTGATTTTTTTACAGTTTAATGGCTTGAGCGTTTTATTGTGTTTTTCTGAAGTGCAGCCCCCCACCCCACCCCACCCTCAAGCATTTGGAGAGTCAGGTGTAGAAGTTAAATAAATCAGACAGCATAATCCTGAATTGTCAGGCGATTCCATGAGATTGCCTGGGTGGGGTGGGCATTGCGTAGAAGGGTACCGAGACTAGAACTTGAGAACTCGGGCAAAAGCAAAGGAGCTTCTCCCACGGCAATCACCGGAGGAGTGATTTAGCACATTTGGTAGAGCATGAGACTCTCAGTCTCAGGGTTCGAGCCCCTTGTTGGGGCAAAAGATTGCTGCATTCCAGGGGTTGAATTAAACGACGCTCATGGTCTCTTCCAAATCAATAATTCTATGATTCAATGATCTGACAGGTAGGAAGAGGAAAACTAGTTAAAGACAGAGTCTCTCTAGTCTAATCAGTGGCGTAGCGTGGGTTGTCAGCACCCGGGGCAAGGCAAGTAATTTGTGCCCCCTAACCCGTGGATTTGCGCCCCCTAACCCGTGGATTTGCGCCCCTAACCCATGGATTTGCGCCCCCTAACCCTAACCCCCAGATGTTGCGCCCGGTGCGGCTGGCCCCCCTGCACCCCCCACGCTACGCCACTGAGTCTAATAGCCTCATTGCTTATATGCCCAACCATTGCATGTGCTCTACAAGATAGGGCACCTGGTGTTAGAAACTCAGATATATAAGCTAGGAGCCAAATGGCTCCTTAAGCCAGGGTTGCAGTTGCCAAAACGGAATGTCTAGTTGCCATTTTGGGGCCAAATGCCTCACAAGTTGTATTTTTCAGTATGACGTTTTGGTTCCTGAAATTCCTTCTGATTGTGCAGATAGAATATCACACAGAGAATTCTACAGGATGTGTTGTTAGTGTGTGAAAACAGGCAAGATCCAAGGATATTTGATATTAGTTATGATTACAGATGTGTAAGTCTTTAACAAGGGGTACTCCCTAATAAAATATTAATATTAATAATAATAATATTAATAATAATATTAATAATAATATCTAATTATTCCAGATATTAAAGTGGATGTTGCTACTTTAAAGGTAAACGTAAAGGGACCCCTGACCATTAGGTCCAGGGTTGCGGAGCTCATCTCGCTTTATTGGCCGAGGGAGCCAGCGTACAGCTTTCGGGTCATGTGGCCAGCATGACTAAGCTGCTTATGGCGAACCAGAGCAGCGCTGGAGCGGTACCTATTTATCTACTTGCACTTTGAGCTGCTTTCGAACTGCTAGGTTGGCAGGAGCAGGGACTGAGCAACGGGAGCTCACCCTGTTGCGGGGATTCGAACCTCTGACCTTCTGATCGGCAAGTCCTAGGCTCTGTGGTTTAATCCACAGCGCCACCCGTGTTCCTGTTGCTACTTTACTTTCCCCTATTTTCTTATTTTGTATTTTGGTTTTTAAACTACCCCCTTCTTTGTTTTGATTTCAAATTAATTTTAACTTACTTGCAACATTTGCAATGAAAATATTTGAGAAGGAAAGTGTATGTGCACTTGTTTGTGTATATTTTTGTGCTGTGCATCAGAAAGGAGAGAAAGAAAAGTTCCTATATGTCCGCTAGAGGGCAGCGAATCCAAAGGATTTGGTGTTCAGAAGATTAAAAGACTGAATTCCTGGCCATTTGTTCCTTTCAGAGGGCATATTTCTCATTGCTGTACAATGAGAAAACTCTGCAAATTAAGCATTGCCGTTGTCATTAGTCTTCTTACAGCCCATGTGGAGTGAAAGCATGTTATTTCATCGTTTGCCATTATTTCCTTTACCAGAGTTGCCACCTTTGTTCCGGCAAAATACAGGACAGGGCAGGTTAGTTGGGGGGCTTCAACCTGTCAAGTTGTGGGTGAACATATCGGACGACACAGCGATTCTTCAAACAGTTCTTGTTATTCACAGGCCAGAACAGAACTGAACTGAAGGGTTCAGCCAGCCTGCTTATATAGAGTTCCACTAGAACGCAACAGTAACCACTTTCTGTAATTATCCAATCACTGAACGTCACTTTCAATCCCTTATTTGCATATGTGGACCTGAGTGAAAACTATCTACAGAATCCCCCTGCTGGCCCAGGGTGAGAACTTCGGTACATAACACCCCTCCTCACCGAGGTAAGGCGTAAGTTGCAATCATAATGGTTTCCTTATATACAGCACTACACGTAATGGTTCAATTAGGCACAAAAGCATATCGGTTACATTTCACCATACTTCCATTAGACCGACAGTATTATATGAGAACTTCAGTATATAACACAACCAACCAAGTGACTTCAACCAAAACATTGCAAGACATTGCAGCCTAACAGATGGTCCCTCTGAAGCACACACACATACGCGTGAATTTGCAGATCTGTCTGTTCTTGGCTACCCTGAGCTTAAAGACATGACCTTTCAAATACCCTTTCAGTCACATGCATTTGAAGGTCCCTAACTTGGCAGAGAGAGAGAGAGAGAGAGAGAGAGAGAGAGAGAGAGAGAGAGAGTCAGAAGACCTGAAATACAGTGGTACCTCGCAAGACGAATGCCTCGCAAGACAAAAACTCGCTAGACGAAAGGTTTTTCCGTTTTCGATTTGCCTCGCAAGACGAATTTCCCTATGGGCTTGTTTCGCAAGACGAAAACGTCTCGCGACTTTGTTTCCTTTGTCTAAAAACAAAGACATGTTTTGTTTATAAAGTTAATTTATTTTCCCTTCAATTTTTGAACTGCTCTTTACAGTATGTGTGACTTTAAAGAGCAGTTAATAAACTGTTGTTGTACCAAATTTGGCTTTGTTTGGACTTTTTTTGACCATAGGAACGCATTAATTGATTTTCAATGCATTCCTATGGGATTTCGTGATTCGCAAGACGAAAAATTCACTAGACGACAAAACTTGCGGAACGAATTAATTTCGTCTTGCGGGGCACCACTGTACAGGACAAAACCGTATCAATACAGGACGTAGCATTTTACATTGAAATATGGGACAATCTTGTATTATACGGGACGGGAGGCAACCCTACCCTTTCCCCTTGTAAATATTGTAAACGTTGGTTGTATTCATTCAAAACCAAACCAAGTAAAAATTGACATTTTAGGAGGAATAGATGATGTTTATTGAATATTTTAAGAGCCAGTATGAACAAATACATAGCCTAGCAGGTCTGAAGTAAATCCAGCAGAGTTGAAATAGATAAAAGGGTTTTTAATAGATAAGAAATTGGAAGATTGAAAAGATGTGGATTACATGGAGTAGTAGAAAAGAAAAGGAACCAGGAAAATGGTGGAAGGGAAGTCCTATGGTATATGCAGTGCTTTTATTGCTAAAAAAATGTTTAGGGTTATTCTTATTTTGATTCAAGAAAATCACCATTTTATAGTTCAAATCGGGGAAAATAAATACAGTAAATGGACAAAAGTACAAAGATTCACAAAATGTTTAGGGGTATGTGTGTCCCCCCCAGACAAAAATCACCGGGTGCAGTATATGTAGACATGCTGTACACCTTTAGGTGCCAAGCAAAAGCAAAAACAAAAACATTCCTTTTTAACCAGGCCTTTGATTGATCTGATTGACATCCAATACCCTTTTAAAATGTGGCTCTTTTTGGGGGGGTGTCATTGGGTTTTGTCTTTATTTTGATTAAATATATTGTGGTTTTTATGTTGATCCTTTCTGTGAACTGCCCTGAAACCTCTGGGTGGTGTATAAATTCTAATAATAATAATAATGTGGGGGAGGAGGAGGGGAGGAAGGAAGGGGGGTTAAGTATGCTCTCTGTTCCTGTTTTTGGAAATGCAAAAAATGCAAAAAATAATAATCACATTTTGACAAATAATTAAGATGATCATGATGATGATGATAAATAAATAAATAAATAATAAAGCAGCAATTTCTGCAGCTTGTAAGCCACTTATATAATGAATGATGTGGCAGATAATTCTATGGCGAGATACTTTGGGAAGAGCTGCTTAAGATGCACTGGATCTCCTGCTCGGCTGGGCTCAGTTGGCATTAAGTCCCCTGGGCTCATCCCAATTCAGCCAGCAGACCTAAAGCTGGCTGGGTCGAAACCAGTGTCAGTCCTCCCATGGGTGTGGCAGGGGCGTGGCCACAGGTAGGGGTCTCTGCCTGCATCCTGAGCCCACTCAGTTCAGTCCAATGACCTGGAAACCCAGTGCAATACTTCTACCTCCCACCAAATAATTTTTAATTCTAGCAGGCATTTTAATTGAAGTTTGATTTAATAGTTCAGACTATTTTTTTAATTACTTTTTTGCATTGTTTCCTTGTAAACTGCTTAGAGATGATTGTAGTTAAGTGGTATATAAACAATCCCGCTTACGCAGCTGCCCTCAGTTTACCTAAAAGGTGTGGGGTTCTAGCTATTCTACTACTACTACTACTATTACTACTACTAATTTATTATTTGTACCTCGCCCATCTGGCTGGGTTTCCCCAGCCACTCAGGGTGTCTCCCAGCAGAATATTAAAAACACGATAAAACATCAAACATTAAAAACTTCACTATATAGGGCTGCCTTCAGATGCCTTCTAAAAGTCAGATAGTTGTCTATTTCCTTGACATCCGATGGGAGGGCGTTCCACAGGGTGGTGCCACTACCGAGAAGGCCCTCTGCCTGGTGGCCTGTAACCTCACCTCTCACAGTGAGGGAACCGCCAGAAGGCCCTCGGAGCTGGACCTCAGTGTCCGGGCTGAATGCTAGGGGTGGAGACGCTCCTTCAGGTACACTGGGCCAAGGCCGTTTAGGGCTTTAAGGGTCAGCACTAACACTTTGAATCGTGCTCAGAAATGTACTGGGAGTCAATGTAGGTCTTTCACTTCACATGCAATCCAGTTCTTTCCATTTTTTTGTGAAATCCTAACATGTCAAGACGTTTTGAGATATGCTGTGTTGCTCATTGAACAAGATCATTGGGAATTTTGACAAAGAAAGGGCTTTATCTCTTTTGTCCTCCCTTCACAGCCATCTGTCATGGATGCTGTTATGTACTGAGTTGAATAGGATCCAAACTGCAGCAGTCTGATTGGTCCTAGAACAATAGGATCCAAAATGCAGCAGTCTGATTGGTCCTAGAACAATAGGATTCAGAATGCAGCAGTCTGATTGGTCCTAGAACAATAGGATTCAGAATGCAGCAGTCTGATTGGTCCTAGAACAATAGGATTCAGAATGCAGCAGTCTGATTGGTCCTAGAACAATAGGATTCAGAATGCAGCAGTCTTATTGGTCCTAGAACAATAGGATTCAGAATGCAGCAGTCTTATTGGTCCTAGAACAATAGGATTCAGAATGCAGCAGTCTGATTGGTCCTAGAACAATAGGATTCAGAATGCAGCAGTCTGATTGGTCCTAGAACAATAGGATTCAGAATGCAGCAGTCTGATTGGTCCTAGAACAATGCAGCAGTATGATTGGTCGGCAGGAACCACCCAATCATGCTGCAGATAGAAGTGAATCCACAACCTGATTGGCCTACAGGAGAATTCTGGAATTAGCCAATCATGTGCAGCCCATTGTGTAAATAATGTATATAAGCAGATACTTTGAGGGGACTTTCATTCTTCCTCCTCACCACTATGAGCTGAATAAAGAGCATGAAATCACTTTGCGACTCTGAGTATATTTCAGATGCTTTAGCTGAGTTTCCTGCTATATGACCCATGGGGTCCCTTCCAACTCTACAATTCCATGAATCTACGATTCCAGTCTACTTTCTTCAGCATTTGTGACAGCTTTATAGTACCACCTGCAGGCCCGTGCCAGCCCAGATGAAAGCCCTCTCTGCTAGAAGACTAGGTTGGCCTTAGATGTACATTTCACCGATAACCAAGAGTACATGCATTCCAAAAACCCACCCTCCTTCAATCCTTTCACTTTGCTTTGCTTTGCCTTTGCATTTGTCTTAATTTTACAGCTCCCAGATGGCATCATTTTGAAACCCCAGAGCTTTTCCCACAACAACTGATGTTCTAGTTGCTTTGAATATTAGATAACAAGGCACCAAGAACTGTAGTTAATTACTTGAAAAACACAAAAGCAGCAGAGAGCTGCAGCCAACATAGAGTGACTTCCTTTTGGTAAACGTCTCTGTGTGTTTCCTTTTAAGTGGCAAGAAGCTACATTTGTCAGGAAGTGACCCAGCACTTGAAATTAGTGCTCCATAGCTGGCCCCCAGCATCAGACACAATGCCTGAAAAATGTTATAAAATAATATTTATTTAATGCTAGTAATGGTAGCCAGTAAAGAATCAGTAATGGCAGGAAGTGATCATGCCCAGATTAAGGCAAGTGATAGCCCCACACCTGGAATACTGTGTCCAGTTCTGGGCACCACAGTTTACAGTGGTGCCCCGCAAGACGAATGCCTCGCAAGATGGAAAACTCGCTAGACGAAAGAGTTTTCCATTTTGGAGGTGCTTCGCAAAACGAATCTCCTATGGGCTTGCTTCGCAAGACGACAATGTCTTGCAAGTTCCTGCTGGTTTTCCCCCCTCCCCCCTTTTTCTAAGCCGCTAAGCCGCTTATCAGCTGATCCGATCAGCAGATAAGCCGCTAAAAGCAGCTATAAGCAGCTAAAAGCGCTAATAGCGCTAAGCTGCTTATCAGCTGATCTGATTAGCAGATAAGCCGCTAATAGCGCTAAGCCGCTTATCAGCTGATCTGATCAGCAGATAAGCTGCTAATAGCGCTAAGCCGCTTATCAGCTGATCCGATCAGCAGATAAGCAGCTAAAAACCTCTAAAAGCCTCTAATAGCGCTAATAGCGCTAATCCGCTAATCCTTCAATGGGCTTGCTTTGCAAGACGAAAAAAACCGCTAGACGAAGAGAATCACAGAACGGATTCTTTTTGTCTTGCGAGGCACCACTGTATAAAGGATATTGACAAGCTGGGATGTGCGCAAAGGAGGATGAGCAAGATGATAAAGGATCTGGAAACCAAGCCTTATGAAGAATGGTTGCAGGAGTTGGGTACGTTTAGCTTGGATAAGAGGAGACTGAGAGCGGATATGATACCAGTCTTCAAATATCTAAAGGGCTGCCACATGGAAAATGGAGCAAGCTGGTTTTCTCCTGCTCTGGAGGGTAGGGCTTGAACCAATGGATTCAAGTTACAAGAAAGGAGATTTTCACTAAACACCAGGAAAAACATTCTGAGGGAGACAGCTGTTTGAATGGATTCCTTTGGGAGGTTGTGGACTCTCTTTCCTTGGAGATTTTAAAGCAGAGGTTGGATGGCCATCTGTCATGGATGACCTAGTTGAGATTCTTCCATTGCAGGGGGTTGGACTTGATGACCCTGCGGGTCCCTTCCAGCTCCACAATTCTATGATTCTACGCAGGCTGAACACCAGGCATGTAGGATGTCAAACTCCTGTCAAGACACAGTATGTGGGTTGTGGGTTTTGTTCCTCCTGGTAGGCCACAAGTCATGCGGGTCTGATAAGCAGGCCTATGTCCTTGTTTTTGTTTCAGTTTAAACATGGTTATTTTTCTAAACGATAACCAAGAAGAAATAAGAGACTCTTGGCACACACAAGTGTATGAAGAACATTTGCTAGGATTGTTTATATCAGCTTCTTCCTGGAGAATATGCTGGAGCCCAGATTCTAGCTTTGGAAGGAGAGGAGGATAGTAAAGACGAAAGCACCCAATGTAAATTTCGAGGCAGAAATAGCAGCGGGGAAAGCAAGCCCTTTTAAATATCCTTAAAAGGAATGAGGTGTGTGTGTGTGTGTGTGTGTGTGTGTGTGTGAGAGAGAGAGAGAGAGAGAGAGAGAGAGACAGAGAGAAAGAAAGAAAGAAAGAAAGAAAGAAAGAAAGAAAGAAAGAAAATTATTCACCAAAAAGAAATTGCAAGGATGTTGTTAAGTTGTGGGTAAACATAGCAGACAACATAGCGATTCTTCAAACAGCTCTTGTTTATTCACAGGCCCAGAACAGAACTGACTGAAGGGTTCAGCCAACCTGTTTATATAGAGATCAACTACAAAGCAACAGTAACAACTTTCTGTAACTATCCAATCACTGAATGTCACTTTCAATCCCTTATTTGCATATGTGGACCTGAGTGAAAACTATCTACAGTATCCCCCTGCTGGCCCAGGGTGAGAACTTCAATACATAATAGATGTAGCCCACAGGGATATTTAATGTATCCTCCCAAGTCAGCCAGCCAGTATACTTAAGTCACACAACTCCCTTAGCCTAAAGTTCAAAAGGTAGGGAGTATAAGAATCCTGGGAATTATAGGTTACGCTTCATAGAGCTACAGTTCCAAGCATCCTTGGCAACTTACAGTTCCCAGGATTCTTGGGGTGTGGATGCTTAAAGATAAAAGCATAATAAGGAAGGAGAGGGGACGTCTTGCCACTGCCCACCAACCATTGGCACCAGAGAGTAGACTGAGCGGGTGCACAGGTCTTCCCCACAGAGGTGCCAACTTGAATAATATATTCAGTTACAAGACACAGCACATGCACACCATTTGAATGGCAACGCCCATCAACTTTGGGGGTCCCCGGCCCAGCAGTGTAGCTAGCCACTCGGGTGCCTGGTGCGGGGCGTGTCCTGCAGCCGGGAGCGGGGCGATCCGCCTGTGGGGGCGGGGCAAGCCTCTCCGACGCTTGGAGCCTCTCCGCTGCCTCCCACTCAGCTGTAGGGCGGCTGAGGTTGAGGCAGTAGGCAGACACAAGTCCCATGCTGCCGTTTCAGGCAGCGTGGAACCTGCAGACGTCTAAGTCACCACATCACTCCTAAAAAGTTTCGTGAGCCCAATTTTATTTTATTTTAAACTCATTTTGTCACCCCCCTCTCTGTGATGTCACCTGGGGTGGGCCACATATCCCCCACACCCCCTTTCCTCTGCCACTGCCCCGGCCCTCTCAAATATTGGGTCCCCTGAAAGGACCTCAGCCCATTGGAGTTGGTTCCTATGCTTCCCTGCTATGGTCAGGTCAGGTATACTGCATTTCTATTTAAATGAACGCAATTAGTTCTAATTTTGCGTCTGCACATGTACATCAGCGTGTGCAAATTTTAGGCTAATATGTGCCGTATTTTGCCATTTTTGGGTGTGTGTGTGTGTGTGTTGCAATTCCTCTTTTTCCGGTGATGTGTCAGCATAGAGAGTTTCTGTCCCAGCCTGACTTGCTGCTATATTAATTACATTTATTTCCAGGCATTTCTTGCTGGCTAGGTCCTAATGGGATTTGTAGTCCAAAACATTAGGAGGATACCGGGTTGGGGAAGAATGATCTAGAGTCTGGGTCTGACTCATTACCAAATGTATTCTTATTATTATCATTATTATTAGGGAGTACCCATTGTTGAAGACTTGATGATACACCGGTCGTCACAATTAATATCAAATAAATTGCTTGTGTCAGTAGCAGTAGGTCACACTGTGTTAGATAACTTAAGCAGCTCCAGCTATTTAAACTATCCGAGTTTGTTTAACATATGCCTAATTAAATTTCTAATCATACTTTAAATGCTTAATTCCAATGCAGGTAATGAGGTAAGGAAGCATTTTGAAAGGAAAATAAAGATCAGTGTGATTAAATATAATTCTCTGCGTTGCTAGTTCCAAGTACCCCATGGCAAGAAGCTGATGAACTCTGATTTATGTGGGTTTTTGTGCCAACGTACCAATGCGGATTCCATTGGAGTTAAATTAGCTTACAGGAGACCACACAATGCATTTATTATCTCCTTTGAAACAATTTTGCCAACAGTTTTTGAAAAGCAGGTTTGGAATGTGTTTTTGCAGGCATTAATTATTTTAATGAGTGATCTAATCATACTGTTTAGCTTGGGTCAGGCTATGTACGACAACAAGTCCCAGCTCGATTACTCGAGGAGCTGGAAGGTTGTGCAGCGCGGAGGTTAGAGGGGAGTAGTTTGGGATTAAAAGATATGGCGTGGGTCACCCAACGTCCTAAGGATGCAATACTCCATCCACACCAAGAATTCTGTCCTTTCACTTTCAGAAATATCACAACAGCTTTCAGAAATATCACAACAGAGAAGCTACAGCTGCAGAGGTTCTCCTGTGTGACTTGGAATTGGCATCTGGACCCTACTGAATAGCTGAAAAGCCTCTAGGGGATTAAAAGAGGGTCAGGCACAAACAGGTTGTCTTTGATAACTCAGGGACCACCACCAAATTTGGCTGGACTCCACAGCTTGCCTTTAAAGTAGTATAACAGCCATGGTTCACCCCCCCAAGAAACTGTAGTTTCTTAAAGGTGCTGGAAAATGTAGGTCTGTGGCAGGTCTCCTAACAGCTTTCGGCACCTTTAAACTACCATTCCCATAATTATATGGTTTGCCTAATGGGCTGAGGTCCAGCTCCGAGGGCCTTCTGGCGATTCCCTCACTGCAGGAAGTGAAGTTACAGGGAACCAAACAGCGGGCTTTCTTGGTAGTGGCGCCTGTCCATCGGATGACAAGGAGATAAAGAAATACACAACTTTTTGAAGACATCTGAAGGCAGGCCTGTATTGGGAATTTTTCAATGTTTGATGTTTTATTATGTTTTTATATGCATTGGAAGCTGCCCAGAGTACCTGGGGCAACTCAGCCAGATGGGTGGGACTCCACAGCATCTATAACAACAACAACAACAACAACAACAACAACAACAACAACAACCAAACTATACATTAAATGTATAGTTGCTCCATCATGTGTTATTCTTCCAGCATGTGTCTGTAAAGAGGTTTAAAGACTCTCTCAAGGCAAATCTAAAAAAATGTAGTATAAACACTGACGACTGGGAAACACTGGCCTGCGAGCGCTCCAATTGGAGAACAGCCTTTACCAAAGGTGTCATGGGCTTCGGAGAGGCTCAAACTCAGGATGAAAGGGAGAAACGTGTTAAGAGGAAGGCACGCTTGGCAAACCCCACTGTGGAAGGATGTGTGGATCCAGAATTGGCCTCCACAGTCACTTATGGACACACTGTTAAGACTGTGTTCATGGAAGACAATCTTACTTGGCTACGAGTGATCGCCAAAGAAGAAGAAGAAGAAGAAGAAGAAGAAGAAGAAGAAGAAGAAGAAGAAGAAGAAGAAGAAGAAGAAGAACAGTGCTACCTCGGGTTACAGATGCTTCATGTTACAGACTCCACTAACCCAGAAATAGTACCTCAGGTTAAGAACTTTGCTTCAGGATGAGAACAGAAATTGTGTGGCGGCAGCGGGAGGCCCCATTAGCTAAAGTGGTACTTCAGGTTAAGAACAGTTTCAGGTTAAGAAGAGACCTCCGGAATGAATTAACCAGAGGTACCACTGTATTGTTCTCATTCAGTTTGCAGCCAACAACTCTCCTGTGATGAAACATTGCAGACTTACTGGTTCAGGGAAAAGCCCAGTAAGAGGTGACATGGTACAAGTTTATAAAAATATTTGTGGCATGGAGAAAGTGAATATGGGAAAGTTTTTCAGCCTCTCCCATGACACCCAAACTCATGGCCATGCAATGAAGCTGCATGTTGGAGTATTTGGGACAGACAAAGGCAAGGAGCACCTGCAGCGCCTAGTTAAACTACAGATTCCTCTCCCATAGGAGGCAGTGATGACCACCAACTTGGATGCCTTTAAAAGATCATCAGACAAATTCATGGAGGATAAGACTCTCAAGGGCAGCTAGCCATGCTCTGTCTCCAGTGCTAGAAAAATGCAAGCTGTGCTGCTGATAGAAGTACAGTGGTACCTCTGGATACGAACGGGATCCGTTCTGGAGCTGCATTTGCATCCAGAGCAGAACGCAACCCACGTCTGTGTGTCTGCGCGGGTCGCAATTCGCTGCTTCTGCGCATGACGTCATTTTGACCGTCTGCGCATGTGCAAGCAGCGAAACCCAGAAGTAATGTGTTCCGTTACTTCCGGGTCACCGCGGAGCACAACCCGAAAACACTCAACCTGAAGCAACTTCAACCCGAGGTATTGACTGTAGTGCGACTCATGCAACATGTTGACGATTAATATATAGAGAACAATAATTATACATACTTTGTCAACCTTCTGAGAAAAAGACAAAACATTAAACAAAGCCACAAAGACTTGCGAACTACCCAGCCTAAAATGAACTTATAATGTCTGGTTTCAATAGAATTTTCAAATGCTTATCTCAGTCTTTTGGATATGTTCATGAAGATACCAACAAAAGGTAAGTTCGGTGATATTCACAATACCGAGAGGTGCTAGCAGAATTGTAGATAGATGTTAATAAAGTTGTAGACAATGAAGATGTAGACTACAGGGTGCCAGCATTTTGTACCTGTTTCGCCCTGGCAGTCCAAGTGATCAAAAGGCCGCTGTTTGCCCCCGATGGGGCCCTTTAACTGGGGCTTGCAGGTAGCACCCTCCCAGGATAGTTTTTCGGGCTTCTTCAGTGGTCTAATCTCAAAGTCTTGATACGTATATTGATATTCAATCATATAGAGAATATTCTTTCTTGGCTTAAGTTTAAGAAACTGATTTGCTTAGCCGGAATACTCTGTCTCCAAAGCCAGAGGCAGTGTGACTCTGAACTGCGGCTGCTGGCATCTGCAAGAGTTTGTGGATTTGCCATCTGGTTCGCCACTGTGAGAAGAGGATGCTGAACTAGATAGCCTATTGGCCCGATCTACTAGGCTGTTCCTGTCAACAAACATTTGCTTTAAAATGTGCATTTGGTATGGGTACCTTTTGCACAGAGCTCCCAGTTGTCCAGGACTCTTCGTAGCAGATAGCCATAGAGGCAGATTTCTGGTTTGCATGGGTTTGTAGGTGAATAGAAATTTAGGGTTGCCTTTTAAAAAATAGTTGGCACAAATTGCTGTCATTCTCCAGGTTTCAGCTCCCTCCTCCATTGTTTAAGTTTTAACCACTTTTCTTGGGTAGAATGAACTGCAGCTACTGCAGGCAACACAAACCGAGGCTTCCATTGCAGTTAGAAGGATCAGAATGTTAAAACAGCTTGGCCTTTTGCAAATGTAAAGAAACGCAAATTTTTTTAAAAAATGTCGTGACAATTTAGATAACTATTTTGATGCTTTTAAGATTTGTTAACTATTTTGCCTTTCTTCTGAAGATGGGAGCAGCTTTTGAAGTTCAAATAGATCGTTTTGCTGCATGCAACATGTGAAGAGCTTTGCTGTGTCATTCTAATTGTTTATATACGCCTATCTGAGCTCTGGAAGACAACATTCAAGGGGCTGTGACTTTTTGGAATTTTTCCATCTAGGAAAGGAAATATAAAACTCCTGAGTCCTCATTTCCTTTGGAAATCTGAATCAGGGCTTGTTCGTAATTTTGAACGAATGGGTGGTTTCAAAATGATATATTCCAGGAATAGTGTGCATCTCGTTGCCATCTGAGAAATACTGGTAATAGACAAAGTCCACCTACCCACCCAGTTTTGTCTATAAAGATAACCTATTAGTTAATAAGATTTAACATCTCAAGATTAAGGGGTGTACAAAATAAATGCCCATTGTGTGCTCATGTCCAAAAAACACTTGGCTGAAAGACTTTGGTGAAGGGTGGCTTTGATTTAAATTGAATCGATTTAAATCACAATTTAAAATTAATATTTTTTAAATAATTAATTTTTTATCCACCCTGAGGCAAATTAATACTTTTCTAAGAGTGTTGAAGATTGTATGTAAGAAGCATCATTGCCTGTGATATTGATATGCAAAACTTTGCATTTGGAAAAGGCATTTGGGGCTGTTTTGTGGTGTGTCCACAACTAGCAAAAGCTGCTCAGGTATGTTCATTGTTGATAACAATGCCCCTATCATACCATAGTTCTAGTTACAGGTAGATAGCCGTGTTGGTCTGTTGTAGTCAAAACAAAATAAAATAAAAAAATAAAAAATTCCTTCCAGTAGCACCTTAGAGACCAACTAAGTTAGTTACTGTATTGGTATGAGCTTTCGTGTGCATGCACACTTCTTCAGATACAATGAAACAGAAGTCACCAGACCTTTACATATAGTGAGAGGGTAGGGTGGGGTATCACTCAGAAGGGTGGTGGGAATGGGTGATTGGCTGATAAGTGAAGTAAACCTGTTGAGGACTAAATAAAAAAAAATCCTTCCAGTAGCACCTTAAAGACCAACTAAGTTAGTTCTTGGTATGAGCTTTCGTGTGCATGCACACTTCTTCAGATACACTGAAACAGAAGTTGCCAGATCCTTCTATATAGTGAGAAGGTGGGGAGGGGTGTTACTCAGAAGGGTGGTGGGAATGGGAGATAGGCAGATAGCTGAGAGAGCCTGTTGATGACTCTTAACGACTGTAATAGGTCTTACAGGAAAAGGCAAGGGGTGAGAAGGTGAGAAATGGTTTAGTCATGTATAGTGAGATAAGAATCCAATGTCTTCGTTCAGCCCAGGTCTCTCCATTGTTTTAAGTTTGGTAATGAGTTGCAATTCAGCAGCTTCTCTTTCCAGTCTATTTCTGAAATTCCTTTGTAGTAAAACAGCTACTTTGAGATCTTGTATAGAATGTCCTGGGAGATTGAAGTGTTCTCCTACTGGTTTCTCTGTTTTGTGATTCTTGATTCTTTATGTCCGTTTATTCTTTGGCGTAAGGTTTGGCCTGTTTGTCCAATATAGAGAGCTGAAGGACACTGTTGGCATTTGATGGCATACACAATGTTAGACGATGAGCAATTAAATAGTCCCGAGATGGTATGTGTGATGTTGTTGGGGCCAGTAATGGTGTTGTCCGGGTGTATGTGGCAGCAAAGTTGGCATCTGGGTTTATTGCAGGCTCTGGTGCCAGTGTCTGTGTTAAGTCTGGTTGTAGTATTATTGTGGGTTAGGAGTTGTTTAAGATTGGGTGGCTGTCTGTAGGCAATGAAAGGTCTTCCTCCCAGAGCTTGAGAAAGAGAACTGTCATTGTCCAGGAGAGGTTGTAGATCTCTGATGATGCGTTGTACTGTTTTAACTTGGGAGCTGTATGTGATGACTAGAGGTGTTCTGTTATTTTCTTTTTTGGGTCTGTCTTGCAGCAAGTTCTCTCTGGGTATCAGTCTGGCTCTGTTGATCTGTTGTCTAACTTCATCTGCTGGGTATTTTAGTTCTGAGAAGGTTTGCTGTAGATCTCTTAGGTGAGAGTCTCTGTCTGTAGAATTGGAACAGATGCGGCTGTAACGTAGTGCCTGGCTATATACAATGGACTGTTTGGTATGTTTGGGATGGTAGCTAGAGGCATGTAGATATGTTTGTCGGTCAGTTGGTTTGCGGTATAAGGTGGTGTCTATGCGCCCATCCTGCTACTGGAAGGATTTTTTTTTATTTTGACTATGGCAGACCAACACGGCTACCTATCTACTACTGTTGAGGACTGTTAACAACTGCAGTTGGTCTTACAGGAAAAAGCAAGGGGTGAGATGGCTAAAAATAGCTTTATCATGTATAATGAGATAAGAATCCAGTGTCTCTATTCAGACCAGGTCTCTCCATGGTTTTAAGTTTGGTAATAAGTTGCAATTCAGCAACTTCACTTTCCAGTCTATTTCTGAAATTCTTTTGTAATAAGACAGCTACTTTGAGATGTTGTATAGAATGTTCTGGGAGATTGACGATCTCCCACTTTAAACTCTCTTTAAAACTGTATCCCCTGCCATTAATAGCTCTATAGCCTGTAATGGTGCCATTTTTGCACTTTTCTTCTTCTTCTTTGCTTTTTAATGAGAAATTTCTACAAAAATTGTTTATCTCCACGGTTATCAATACGCTGAAAAATGAAGTCTTAGGACAAACCTAGATCTGTACCGTGTATCTCTCAATAATCATTGCTTTTTTAGTGGCACGAAAACAGGAAAAAGAGTTAATGGATTAACAATAGATAAAGAGGGGGGGGAAATGGTCAAACGCATTTGATATTGTGCACCCTCATTTGAAATAGACTGCTGGATGGATGGTCTTGAGGAATTCAATCGCTAACTTTAATGAGAATATTAAGTAACAGCACTATGCAAGATGGGTGAACTGAGGTAAAATTAAATTTGACATCGCCAATGGACATAGTTCAGAGCTGTGCCCGTCTGGACAGGTAGCCTAGTACAATCAAGGTTGGATTACTGCAATGCGTTATATGTGGGGCTGCCATTGAAGATGGTTCAGAAACTGGTGCAGAAGACAGTGGCCAGATTGTTGACTGGGGCAGGAACATATTAAACCTATTTGAACCTATTGCCCCAATTCTGGTACAACTCAATGCAAAGTGCTGATTTTGAGTTATAAAGGCTTATGCAGCTCAGGACCCCAGTAGCATAAGGGTCATGTCTCCCCATATGAACCAACCCAAAACCTGCAGTCATCACCTGAGGCCTTTATCCATGTGCGTCTTTCACAGCAGGTCCAGTGGGTGGGAACACAAGAATGAGTCTTTTCAATAGCAGCTCCCTACTTGCTGAATGTTTCTCGCACGGAAGTTTGCCTGGTGCTCTTTTTATTTATTTTCTAAGAAGTGGGCAAAAAATATTCCCTTTTTACCTACGTTTCTAGCCTTTAATTTCGAACGGTTTTAAGTCCCCATGGCCTCTTTTGGTGGGACCCGTCTTGACATTTTTATAGATGTGTTTTTGAGGTTTTTTAATTCGTTTTGAGGTTGCACTTGGTTTTAGTATTTTGTTAGAAAAGCAACTAATAACATTGAAGTTTCAACATGGCAGATTGGATTTAAAGTGCTTCCAAACTACTCAGCCATAGATCTTCTCTTGTAAGCTACATTTAGAACTGCAATTACATTTCTAGACTTTTTGTGAGTATACATCCTTTTACGTGAGTATATACCCTAGGCCGCTATTTATTGAGATGAACAGCCTTTTTTGCCTAAAATTATTATTGCGCCTTGCCTGAAGTACTATTGATCAAGAGATGAGTAGGGAAGAGGGGGCAGGATATGTTCAGGCAATGGAGGAAGAGAGCAAGGTGCAGGGAGAAGCCCTTTCAGTGCTTACAGACAGAGGGAGGTACAACTTTGGGGTCCACCTGGTTTTGGTTAGGAGGAGGGTTGCTGGATGCATTAAGGCTATCACTTTTACTGAACTGCTCTCCAGACATCAGCATTTAGGAGCCTACAGAAATTAATGCAGTCCACTGTTAGTTGTTAATCCTTTGTGTTAAATTACAATTTATTTACCGTTCTTTGTGCAAAGGAACTCAATGGGAACCAGGGAAAATTAAACCTCATCCTGTCTTCATTGGCCTGCCACAGTCTGCTAGAACGTTACGAAATGGAATGGAATGTGCAGTATGTTCCCTCCTAGATTTTCCATCCATCCATCCATCCATCCATCCATCCATCCATCCATCCATCCATCTATCCATCTATCCACCTAACCTGTAACCCATCCATGTATTCACCAAACATAACGTCTTGACTGTTTCCCAATGAAAGTTTCCAAGGCAGCGTAAAGTAAAAATGTCAGAAAACAGAATCCTAGTAGAGATAGATATCAATTGCACACATGGCAATATAAAAACAAGCAGTAAATAGACCTAATTACACATATTTGGTTTATAGCATTATAAAACGGCTAAGGGCATGTACACACTGTGGGATAATGTGCATTCGAAACTGGATGCAGGCACCTTTTCGGGGTGGGGTACACATGAGTCATCCTCATGCCCTCCCTGTCCCACACTGTTTGTCCATATAAAATGCATTTTGCTGGAAGGGTTGCAATCCGTTTTGTGCCGAGAGTCCCGCCATTCTCCAGAGGAGGAAGAGACTGTTATGTACTGAAGTTCTCACCTTGGGCCAGCAGGGGGATACTCTAGATAGTTTTCACTCAGGTCTGCATATGCAAATAAGGAATTGAAAGTGACATTCAGTGACTGGATAGTTACAGAAAGTTGTTACTGTTGCTTTGTAGTTGAGCTCTATATGAGCAGGTAATAATAATAATAATAATAATAATAATAATAATAATAATAATAATAATAATAATAATTTATTATTTATACCCCGCCCATCTGGCTGGGCCTCCCCAGCCACTCTGGGCGGCTTCCATAGAAACCAAAAATACAGTAAAATATCACACGTTAAAAACTTCCCTGAACAGGGCTGCCTTAAGATGTCTTCTGAATGTCAGGTAGTTGTTTATCACTTTAACATCTGCTGGAAGGGCGTTCCACAGGGCGGGCGCCACTACCGAGAAGGCCCTCTGCCTGGTTCCCTGTAGCTTTGCTTCTCGCAATGAGGGAACCGCCAGAAGGCCCTCTGTGCTGGACCTCAGCGTCCGGGCAGAACGATGGGGGTGGAGACGCTCCTTCAGGTATACTGGACTGAGGCCGTTTAGGGCTTTAAAGGTCAGCACCAACACTTTGAATTGTGCTCGGAAACGTACTGGGAGCCAATGTAGGTCTTTCAAGACCGGTGTTATATGGTCTCGGCGGCCGCCCCCAGTCACCAGTCTGGCTGCCGCATTCTGGATTAGTTGTAGTTTCCGGGTCACCTTCAAAGGTAGCCCCACGTAGAGTGCATTGCAGTAGTCCAAGCGGGAGATAACCAGAGCATGCACCACTCTGGCGAGGCAGTCCGCAGGCAGATAGGGTCTCAGCCTACGTACCAGATGAAGCTGGTAAACAGCTGCCCTGGACACAGATTTGACCTGTGCCTCCATGGACAGCTGTGAGTCCAAAATGACTCCCAGGCTGCGCACCTGGTCCTTCAGGGGCACAGTTACCCCATTCAGGACAAGGGAATCCTCCACACCTGCCCGCCTCCTGTCCCCCCAAAACAGTACTTCTGTCTTGTCAGGATTTAACCTCAATTTGTTAGCCGCCATCCATCCTCCAACCGCCTCCAGACACTCACACAGGACCTTCACCGCCTTCACTGGTTCTGATTTAAAAGAGAGGTAGAGCTGGGTATCATCCGCATACTTATGAACACCCAGCCCAAACCCCCTGATGATCTCTCCCAGCGGCTGCATGTAAATGTTGAAAAGCATGGGGGAGAGGACAGAACCCTAAGGTTGGCTGAACCCTTCAGTTCAGTTCTGTCCTGGCCTGTGAATAAACAAGAGCTGTTTGAAGAATCGCTGTGTCGTCTGATATGTTCACCCACAACTTAACAGAGACTGTCCTAGGCATTGTATCTTCCAAAGCCAGCTTGGGGTGTTCTTAGGTCTGCAACTGCTGTTCCTGAGCTTTCCCCTCTCGTCTTTTGGAGCTTATCTGAATATTGTTGGGACAGGTTACAAAGGCAAGAACCTTATGGTTTGACTACTTCCTAACTCCTTTCTCTCAGCTTGTCTTCTCCAGACTGCAACCCCCTTTCTCCAATGTCGTCTCCATGGAAGGTAGCCACCGGGTTATCAGCATACCAGTCCACAACCAGTAGCCTTGGATCTGAAGGGGTTAGGTCAAGAACGGAAAAAGCCTTCTCCAAGTCCATCTCCTCCTGTCTCTTACTCCTCTGGGGTGTGTGTGTGTGTGTGTGTGTGTGTGTGTGTATGTGTAGCAGGAATCATTCTGTGCTCTGTGCCTTTCACAGCCACCTTGGTGTCTTCTGAGGTCAGAATTATGCATGTGATATGAGAAGCAGTACAGTAGCTTAGCAACCTCGGTATACTGACATGCACCCCCTGTTTAGCAGGATAATAATGTACCGGTTTCCGGCCCTTCTCTTTTGAAAGAGAGTTTGCTGTGGCACTCCGTTGCAGAAGTGCTAAAGAAAAGGGATTCAAATCCCCATGTCTGCAGCGATTTTGTATTAATGAGATTATCCTAACCGATAGTTTAAAATGCTTGATTTCTGATCAGTGCCTTATTTCACTTAGTGTAATACTATACATTGGAAGTGCTTGCACAGTGTGATTAAAATTAGCATTGCTGCTGCTGCCAACTCATTTGAGCAAGCGCTGTTATCAACGAGCTTCTTTCTCTGAATATGAGCTACAAGCTCCTGGTAGAAAGAAGTGGTTCAAGGGCTGAGTAGCTTTTTGTCCCGGGGATTCGTAAATGCTTGGAGCACCGTGATTATTATCATTACTTGGCGTGTTAAAATTAAACTAATCTTAAAAGGCTCACAGTAACAAACAGCAATATAGGCTTGCTATGGCCATCTGTGTTATCCATACTTGCTGAAGGATTCGAAAGGGAATTATCAAGATCCCAGCCTTTCCATTCCCACTTGTTTATTGGCTGTGCCATTTTGGCTACAAAAGCAATAGCATTCTTTCCCTGAAGACTGGAAAGAGCGTTTACAAGCCTGAAGAGAGCACTGGTCGGAAGCCATAAATTCTGCATTCCAGGTGATAAGCGAGAAGTCTGTGGGACGGGAGGAGAGTGGAGCCTACCAGTTACCGAAAGCAGAAATGCAAAAGAGAGAGAGAGAGAGAGAGAGAGAGAGAGAGAGCTGCATTTCGACATCAACAGCCTAGCCCAATTTCTCTTTAGCTTAGAAGCGGGTGACTGCAGTTCATGGTTAAAAAGAGATGTTATGTACTGAGTTGAATAGGATCCAAAAGGCAGCAGTCTGAGTGGTCCTAGAACAATGCAGCAGTATGATTGGTCCACAGGAGCCACCCAGTCCAGCTCCAGGTGGATGTGAATCCGCAACCTGATTGGCCTACAGGTGAATCCCGGAATTAGCCAATCATGTGGGGCCCATTCTGTAAATAATGTATATAAAGCAGACATTCTGGGGGAACTTCCATTCCTCCTCACCACTATGAGCTGAATAAAGAGCATGAAATCCACTCTCAACTCCGAGTATATTTCAAGAGACTTGAAGCACAATCCTAGGTTCAGACAATATGCTAAGCCAAACCTCACTTAGTTGCCACACTAACCTAAAAAGCCAGGGAGGGAGCAAAACAGCTGCGATCTCTTCTTCAGAAGGTAGCACATGTATGCTAAGACTCGGTTTTGTTTTGTGTGGATGTGGGCAATGACAGCTATTAACCAAGTTGCCCTAGTGCATGTGCGACTACTTGGTAAACTGGGGAAATCCATTCCTGACAGTGATTTTTTTCTTTAAAAATGTTTAGGGGTACTCTCATTTTGACTCAGGAAAACCTCCATTTTATAGTCCAAATCGGGGAAAATAAATACAACAAATGGACAAAAGTACAAAGATTCACAAAATGTTTAGGGGTATGTGTACCTATGTGTTCCCTTAGAAAAAAAAGCACTGCAGCCAGATAATGAAGAGAATTTTAACACTCTCTTGCTGTCAGACATATGGCTAAAACTCTCCTTATCCTTTACCCCTCATGTGTGCTAAAGCTCCTCAAAATTAGCATGCTGCTGCTGTCAGAGATAGAGATCTCCTACCTTGAATGTGGGAGGCCTGCAGTATTACTTGTCTCAAATTTTCCAGGTATAAGAACACTATTAATCTCAAGGAAGCTGCCTCTGTAACAATCCCTTGTTTTGACAAATGAAGAACAACGGTGGTTCTCCTTAGTTTGGGTAGAATAGATCGGAAAGGTCACAAATAAGTAAGGATGGATTAATAGGCACAAGAGAAGGATACTGATTTTTCTTGGCCTTTATTCCATACTGTACAAGAACCGAACTATTCAGGTTGAGCTCTTTAACCCCAAGGTAGCTTTTGCCGACACTGATGCATCAACTCTCCAAGTGGTAAGGCAGAGCATTTGTTCACATCCAGTAAATTTATAGATTCATGATCTAGATCCGTTACCTGGATTAGCCCTATTACCCTATCATGGACATAAAGTTTGTCCTCAGTGTGGAAGCATCTAAGTGTAGAGATCCTGGATCCATAATTGTTATTTCAAAGGGTTGCAGGCAAGTAGCTTTATAACATTTTAATTTATTTCAAAAGTATTGCAAGTTATCAAAGAAGGAAATTGTTGTTGTTGTTGTTGTTATTCATGTCATTTCTGTACTGTTTTATATTTTTAAGGGGGGGTAATCTCAAAGCAGTTTAAAACCTACATGAAAACAGCAGATAAAACAATTCAGAATAAAACATTACTGAAGTAAGTCAAATATAAAGTATACATTTAAATACAATTAACATTCATTCAAACATAATTAACAGGAAACTAAAATATTATCCTAAATGGTCTTTTTTTAAAAAAAAAACACTACAGAGGAGGTCAACTGCAGAATTAACATTTAGGAGAGCAAAGTTAACAAAAAAATTACCTTAAACATTTCAAAAGAAAGCTTTACTAAGTGAAGTCAAATATAAAAGGCACATTTGAAACAGCATAACTAGCAAAAAAATAAAATACAGTACTTGTGAAATACAACCACACCCACTCAAAATATTGAACTGGGCTGTGTAAGGTCTTGGATAGGAACTTCTGAAACTTCTTTCCAAACAGGATTTAATCCATCTAAGCAACTTGCTGCTCTTTTAGACCCAAGTATGCCATTCTGGTTGGGACGCGGGGGGCGCTGTGGGTTAAACCACAGAGCCTAGGACTTGCCGATCAGAAGGTCGGCGGTTCAAATCCCCGCGACGGGGTGAGCTCCCGTTGCTCGGTCCCTGCTCCTGCCAACCTAGCAGTTCAAAAGCACGTCAAAGTGCAAGTAGATAAATAGGTACCGCTCCAGCAGGAAGGTAAACGGCGTTTCCGTGCGCTGCCCTGGTTCGCCAGAAGCGGCTTAGTCATGCTGGCCACATGACCCGGAAGCTGTACGCTGGCTCCCTCGGCCAATAAAGTGAGATTGGCCAACCCCATAGTTGGCCACGACTGGACCTAATGGTCAGGGGTCCCTTTACTTTACCTTTATGCCATTCTGGTGGCCTCTGCCTGGGGTTATCTCCTTGCCTGTTGCTGCTACCATTTTGTATTTGATGTTAACAGGCATTAGTGACCATGTACATATAAACATGGTTGATGTATACCAGGGGTGGCCAACTCCCAAGAGACTGCAATCTACTCACAGAATTAAAAACTGACAGTGATCTACCCCCCTTTTAGGGGTTCAGGTCAAAGTTGTTGAGCTTTTTTGCTTTTTTTAGGAAGGAGGAAAGACGGATTCTGTTTTACGAATGATAAGGAAAAGGACCCAGAGATCGACCACGATCTACCAAAACCTCCTGGGGATCTACCAGTACATCGCGATCATAGAATCATAGAATCATAGAGTTGGAAGAGACCACAAGGGCCATCGAGTCCAACCCCCTGCCAAGCAGGAAACACCATCAGAGCACTCCTGACATATGGTTGTCAAGCCTCTGCTTAAAGCCCTCCAAAGAAGGAGACTCCACCACACTCCTTGGCAGCAGATTCCACTGTCGAACAGCTCTTACTGTCAGGAAGGTCTTCCTAATGTTTAGGTGGAATCTTCTTTCTTGTAGCGATCAACCTGTTGGACATCCCTGATGAATGCCAAGAAGCCTGGCAATGTCCTTGTTTATGTTTACTTAATATTATTTTTTATTAGTTTTCCAAATTATTACAGATCAGACCAAATTACTTTAATACAATTTCTTAGGGGGAAAAAACAGGTTCCCTGCTCCTGTTGCAAACATATGTCCATCACTTCCTCCTGAACTAAACTGGACAAAGGAAGATAGCAATTAACTCTCCCAACACACCAGGTCTGAGAACAACGTTTATGAAGGATTTGAAATGGATTTTGTATTTATGATAAATAACAGAGGTGCTGTATGTAAGGAAAGAATAAAGGTCAGCTGTGTGTATGGACTACAGTCAAACCTTGGTTGTCAAACATAATCCGTTCCAGAAGACCGTTTGACTTCCGAAATGTTCAACAATCGAGGCACGGCTTCTGATTGGCTGCAAGTGCTTCGGGCATTTGGGTTCCGAAAAATGTTCAAAAACCTGAGCATTTGTATTTCCGTGTTTTTGGCGTTCGGGAACCAAAACGTTTGAAAATGGAGCCATTTGAGAACCAAGGCTCGACTGTAACATCAAGAGAAGGATTAAGTGGATATTAACGAAGAGATGAAGTGGCTACAGGAGGAACTGTTTACGTTTGATTTTGTGAGCGTTGAAGACCATAAGCAGCAGAAATGGCAGCGGCGGCAGCAACAAAGGGAGTAAAGAGCGGTGGCCAAGAAAACAGGGCTCATGCTAGCCTCCCAGCGGTCCCCCATTCCAAATCTCAAATGTCAATGACTCAAACAAGCATCCTAATCTAAGCATGTACCCCCCTTTACAAGTATCGCGAAAGCCATATTCGTTCCCCATCTAATAAGATCCACACATATAGATACCCACCCTCTAGTTCCCTTTCACTTACTCTCTATTTTGAAGATGGTCAGGTGAGGTCTGCAGTGAAAAGCACCCAGGGCATTTCCTGCACAATTCATCCAGAGACCCTGGAAGACCCACGTCGCTGTGATCACAGACGATGCCCTGCTGGTCACTTTCCATTCGTTTGAGACTGTGGCTGCAATAATCGCTCCTATTCCACAAAAACAAAGGGCGAATGCTATAATCTGTACTCCGGACATGTTCCCGGGGTGAAATCTCCAGCGGCTTGTTCTGCCACAATGGGAAGAGGAGCACACTTTTCGCTGTCTAGTACATTAGCAAATTACACAAGGGAACAAGTGTCAATGCAGATGCAAATTTTGTTTTTCTTCATGTCTGGCTAGCATCTGAAATCATGAGCCTCATGCTTTCAGGGTGCACCGTATTGGCTTAGCAATATTTAGCAACGGCAACAGATAGCAGTATTGACGTTATTAATTTGCAATTCCAGGAAGGCTAGTTTTTGAATATATATATATATATATTTCTCTTCTGGCATTCTGTCATATAAGTTAATGCTTAATTTTTAGTTAAGCTCAAACGCAAAACAGCTCATTGCTAAAAAAAGAGAGAAAAAGTGCAGAGTCCAAGTTGCACAGTAGCACTTGACAATTATTTTAGCAAAAGGTCGTGAAAGAAACTCAGGCATGCTTCAAGACTGGCTCCCTTCACCAGTCGTCGCGCCCCCCCCCCCGTCTTTAAAGGAATTGCAGAATTAAAATGAGTCCTATCTTTAGCATATACACATCACGGTATCTGAAGGTACTCGCATTGCCTATTGATTTGTTTTACAGATGTATTGTGGCATCATCCAGATGTGAGTTATGCCAGGAACTCGTGGAATGACCAGGGCAAAGTGGTAGTTCTCTGCCGGCTTTCCATCTGTAAAATATGAGTATTATGGACCCACCTGACAGACTGCTAGAATTATAAAGCTGAATTATAAAGCTTCCTCCTCCTTAATCTCAGTGTTAATGGAGATCTGCTCTATGTGGTAAGCAAATCTTCTTGTGTTTTTGTCAATGTCAACATCCATTTCCCCCTGTGCTTCACCATTAGCTCCAGTGATGAAGAATTCTGCCTAGGTACTGTAGCCCTATACCAGACTTCAGTTCTCTGCTACTATAAAGAATGTCTGGGCACATACGTACGCTGATGAATATGTATCACTTTTCTTTTGTATTAAGTTATTTAAAACGGCACAGCACTTGATATAGTTGTTCCTTTCTCGACATCTGCAAAACGTATTCTAATATACGGTATATATTGGGCAGTTCATTTTTCTGCTTTAGGCCTAGCAAGCGATGAGGTCTTTCAAAATCATCCTCAAAGAGACTTGGAAATCTGGGGAGATCTCCTTTGACTATTACGCCAGGAAGTGTCTGCTACCAAATCCTTCCTCATTTTCTCCAGTCTCCGAAAGACGAGTATTTCTATTTTCAGTTTCCTCTATCCAGAGTGAGGGCTTTGCGTTGCCAGGATTGGTGCTATGTGCTCCGACCGCCTTGTCCCTGCGAGGAACCTGGCTGGCTGAATTGCGCACAAGCCGCACTTTCAGAACTATCTTCAAAGGTAGCCTCATGCAAAACATATTGCAGTAATCTAATTTACAGGTTACCAGAGCTCAGGCAGCAGAAGTTAGGCTGTCCCTTGTCCAGATAGGGCCACCAGCCAAAGCTGATGAAAGACATTCCATGCCACTGAGGCCACCTGGACCTCAAGTGACAGTGATGGACCCAAGCTGCATACCTGCTCCTTCAGAGAGAGTGTAACCCCACCAAGAGCAGGCAACCTCCTATCCATCTGGTCCAGGAAACCACTAATGGTGCCTTATCTGAATTGAACACTCTATTGGCTCTCATCTGGTCCACTACCTAGTCAAGTCATCCTTCCAGCACATCCATTGCCACACCTGCAAAGGAGAAGTAGAACTGGGTGTTACTAGCATATTGCTGACAACATCCTCAGTGTTTTCTTGTAGATGTTATGTGGTCTAAACCACCAAGCATCTTGGGTTTGTTGATCAGAAGGTTGGTGGTTCAAATCCCCAAGATGGAGTGAGCTCCCATTGCTCTGTTCTAGTTCCTGCCAACCTAGTAGTTCAAAAGCACGCCAGTGCAAGTAGATAAATAGGTACCACTGCTATGGGAAGGTAAACGGCGTTTCCGTGTGTTCTGGTTTCCGTCATGGTGTTCCATTGCACCAGAAGCTGGCCACATAACCCGAAAAGCTGTCTGTGGACAAACGCCGGCTCCCTCGGCCTGAAAGCGAGATGAACGCCGCAACCCCATAGTTGCCTTTGACTGGACTTAACTGTCCAGGGGTCCTTTGCCTTTTCTTAATATCACATGGACCCTGTAGAACCCCACACTGAAGACTCCATTTTAGAAAGATGCTCTTATGTACATTTTCAAAATTCTAATTCATTCATTCAGCCTTCATTGGCATAATAAAATTCTAATTCACAGTGGGTATAATTTTTCAGAGTTATGAAAGTTTTGTTTGAAATGTCACGATCAATATATGTATGTCCTGAACTGCTTAGTATAAATGAAGAGAACATTAAAAAAACCTTTTAAATTGTGGTTACAATGCCACAGTGAGCCCTCTTGTTAAGAAAAGCCCTGTGGGACATCATGGGATATCACTTAGAAAACAGATGCAGACAATTTTGCAGCAGTACACAAAGTTCTGTTCTCTAGATGCTTCATTTCCAGTAACATGGTGAAATTTCCCATGCCTACTGTATCTTCTAACTTTTGGACCATTTCAGTAATTTTAGATTGCATTGGGAGTAAAGCTGTAGATCAATCGGCCATTAGTTTGTACTGCAACTGTTTAAATTGACTTCCATGGTGGCAATAAGGTACACTTTTCCTTAGCACCTGTCATCACCACCACCACCACCATCATCATATTTCATTGTCACCTAAATATGCTAGACTTTGTACAGCACTACTTTTAAGGCAACCCAAGGGCGTGTCTGGCTGGCTGAAACCCTGAAAATTATATCCACACAAAGCTTGAGGGCAAAGCGTGAGAATAGTAAAGTTAAGAAGATAGATCCTGATTGAATTGTCTGAATTCTCGACTAAATTGAGGTAGGCCTGATCTAGAAAGGCAATGCTTATATTCTTAAATTCCTCTCGTTTCCTGCCATTTAAACTACGTGTCATGCTAACATTTCCCCTGGAATTATTGAAGTTTTTGTTGTCGCTGCTTAAAAAAAACCCCAAACAGACACAGAGACTGCAGTATTAACCAAAAGACTAGTGAAGAGAAGGGCTTCCTAATCATTTTTCCTCCTGGGGTTTTTTTTTCCACTCAAGAAGGCGAAAGATACAAGTACATGTCTCTTTTCCCCCCTCGGGGTGGTGCACTGGTTGGCAGGGGGAGATGTGATTTGCCGCAAGAGAGGCAGAACAGCTGCATGAAGCCATTTCCACTGCTGTACACAAGCTGGGGGGACGGGACGTGAATCTGGGACCTGTGATTTTATTCCTCACTGATCGCAACACTTAAAAGTTTTGAAGTGGGAGGGGGAGGAAGTTAATTAATAATTTTAAGTAATTTATTTCCAAGTTAAAAGCTAATGTGTTAATCTATTTGAACCTTCCTTTTGTAATCCTGCAGCACTGTAATGCGTGAATAACAACTTTATCCTGGTAGACAAATGGGCCTTTGGATTGTCAGGAGGCTGGCGGGTCACATAGCTTTTGGTAATGATCCCTCTCCTATTACTGCCCAACCCTGTTAGTTTGCATAAGCTCCGTAGAAGAAGCAATAAGATGGACATGCGACGTGGACTTGGGCAGGCCAAGTGAAACACGGCAAGAAATGAAACATAATATTCTTATTATTCATAATAAGAAAAGAGTATTGGGAAACAATTCATAATGAATTGAAAAAAATGTTTAAAAGTACTTTTCCAAAACACCACCACCACAGAGTCCTTTTCGTTGGGGATAATTCAGATGGAAATTCCCAGGTGTCAAAAAAGGTTATGTATGCCAGTACCGCAGCCCGTGTTTTGTTAGCCCCAAAATGGAGTACGAGTGAGGTCTCAACCAAAGAAGAATGGCAGCTCAAGCTGACAGAATATGCACAGCTTGTAGACTTATGGTAACATATAGAATAAGGGAACAAGCAGAACATACATTTAAAGAAGATTGGAAAATGTTTATTGAATATATGGGGGAAATTGTGTACACTTGAAAATGTGGGCAGCATTAAGATAAATTCAACCGTGTAAATAAGTTTTGACGGCTGTAATAATGGAATACTGAATGGTTTAGTTTATGTAAAACATGCAGGGATTTAGGTTATGGAAAATGAACCATGGAAAGAGAAGAAGGGAAGTCATTGATACTTTAAGGCTACAGTGGTACCTCAGGTTAAGTACTTAACTCGTTCCGGAGGTCCGTACTTAACCTGAAACTGTTCTTAACCTGAAGCACCACTTTAGCTAATGGGGCCTCTTGCTGCCGCCATGCTGCTGGAGCCCGATTTCTGTTCTCATCCTGAAGCAAAGTTCTTAACCTGAAGCACTATTTCTAGGTTAGCAGAGTCTGTAACCTGAAGCGTATGTAACCTGAAGCGTATGTAACCTGAGGTACCACTGTATTTAAATGAATATTCTAAAATGTAAAACAAAATAAAAATTATGGGGGTGGGGACAGTGGACATTAGAATCAAACCTGAATCAAGCTGGGGTCTGACTCTCTGGCTACTGCTCATTTCTAGCTCAGTTTTCATACACTCTGCTTTTGCCTTCTAACTACCAGCCGGGTGCGGGAAAAGGCCCACCCCTTTGCCCTCTGGCACACTGCAACTTCCTATGTATCATAAGACACGGCTGGGAGAGCCAGTGTGGCGTAATGGTTAGAGTGTTGGACTAGGACTTGGGAGAACAGGGTTTGAATCCCCATTCAGCCATGAAACAACCTAGGTGATCTTGGGCCAGTCGCCATCTCTTAGCCTGACCTACCTCACAGGGTTGGTGTAAGGATGAAATGAGGAGGAGAACCACGTACACCACCTTGAGATCTTTGGAAGATAAAAGCGGTATTATAAATGAAATAGATAAATAAAGAAGGTAGATCAGTGGCACTTAGGTAGGGACACGGGTGGCGCTGTGGGTTAAACCACAGAGCCTAGGACTTGCCAATCAGAAGGTCGGCGGTTCGAATCCCGTTGTTTGGTCCCTGCTCCTGCCAACCTAGCAGTTCAAAAGCACGTCAAAGTGCAAGTAGATAAATAGGTACCACTCCAGCGGGAAGGTAAACGGCGTTTCCATGTGCTACTCTGGTTCGCCAGAAGCGGCTTAGTCATGCTGGGCAAATGACCCGGAAGCTGTACGCCGGCTCCCTCGGCCAATAAAGCGAGATGAGCATTGCAACCCAAGAGTCGGCCACGACTGGACCTGATGGTCAGGGGTCCCTTTACCTTTAAGGCCACAAAGAAACTTACCTGACCTTTTCAGGAATGAAACAGATTTTTAACCCTTGCTGGATCCAGGATCCCAGGAATTAGAAGGGACTCAGGCGCTGTACACACTAACCCCCTCCCCGCAACTCACAACAATATTGTAGAATCATAGAATCATAGAGTTGGAAGAGACCACAAGGGCCATCGAGTCCAACCCCCTGTCAAGCAGGAAACACCATCAGAGCACTCCTGACATATGGTTGTCAAGCCTCTGCTTAAAGACCTCCAAAGTAGGAGACTCCACCACACTCCTTGGCAGCAAATTCCACTGTCAAACAGCTCTTACTGTCAGGAAGTTCTTCCTAATGTTTAGGTGGAATCTGCTTTCTTGTAGTTTGGATCCATTGCTCCGTGTCCGCTTCTCTGGAGCAGCAGAAAACAACCTTTCTCCCTCCTCTATGTGACATCCTTTTATATATTTGAACATGGCTATCATATCACCCCTTAACCTCCTTTTCTCCAGGCCAAACATGCCCAGCTCCCTTAGCCGTTCCTCATAAGGCATCGTTTCCAGGCTTTATGCTTATGTCCAATCTCTTCACCATAGGATCCAACTCCTAGAGGCTGAGGTCCCTTTGGCTCACCCCCGTTAAATATTTGAGAGGGCTGCTTCCCCAAAGTTGATGGGCATTGTCATTCAAATGCTGTGCATCTTGCCACATCTTGTGATCTATTATCTGGCATGGGGCTTACTTGTCCCCCTTCCCAATATTTTTTTCCAGGTTGGCACCCCAGCTCATCATGACGCAGAAGCAGTTGTGGAAAAGGCCTTTCACATGCAAGTCTCAGGTTTGGGCTGGGAATGTCTATATGAAATTCTTTTTTTTTTTTTACAATCATATTTATTATTTTCCATACATAAACATAACCGAAGAAAGAGCCAACAATAATAAAGAAAAAAGGATGAAACGGAAAAAGAATAAAGAAAAGAGAACATATAACATAAAATACATCAAATCACCACATAAACAAAAACTTAATTAATTAATCAAAATCCATCTTCATAAGCATATTACTTGACTTCCTCAAATCTCTTCCATCTGAGTTTCTTAGTAATTATATATAGCAGTTTCCAATATCATTATTTTATAAAACCGTATCACAGTCATAGTCCTATTTCCTAACTTTTCTTATCGTACATTTTCTTATTTATTTATTTAATCCCAATTTAATTCCTAGGCCTAATTGATTCTTTCAAGTGATTACTGGAAGAAATTTAAAGACTATTTGAATAAATATTGTAATATTAAATAGTCTTTAAATTTCTTCCCGTCTTCTTGGTATTCCTCTTCTTTCTGGTCGCGGATTCTCCTGGTGAGATCAGCCAGCTCCATAAATTCCATCATCTTCATCTTGGGGAATGCCTATATGAAATTCCGGAGATCTGCTGTCAATGCAGCTAAATTCTCTGCTAGTTGGACTAGCGATCTGTTCCACTATAGGTAAGAGTCTTATGTGCCAAAACCTTATGAGGTTTCAGAGCTGAATTAGTTTTCTAGTCTGTGCCAGGCAGATTTTGGTTCCTTCCCCCATTGTTTTAATGCTTCAATAGTTCTTTATCTTTTAAGTTACAAAAGGTGATTGTACTGGGAACTCCTTTGTCAAAACTTCTTTCTCTCCCTAGGTCAGCAGGGAGCCACTGCCACTTGGCCAGTTTTACAGTTTTACAGATTAAACATTCCTGCATTGGTAACGATGGAAGCATCTGCAAATATTTGGATCCAATTTTCCAACCGCTCCAAATGTCACAGCGCATTCTTCCTCGCGCACTGAGAATCGTCTCCCCGTTTTCTTCATGCGCCAGTCGAATTGGAGCTTTCACATCCTCTGGGAACGAGAAATGTTGTTTTCGACTTCAGAAGGTCCTCTTGCCTTTTATGCCGCAGTCTAGAAAAGCTGATAGAAATTCACTTTCTTTCATAGCATGCCAACGTACTCCATCTACCCTAGTGGAAGGCAAAAGCATGTGAGCAAAAATGGTAATCTATCAGTTGAAGATATATTGCGGTTCTATCTATTCCTGTGTTCGTGAAACCCAGAGGTGGCCCTTGTGGCACCCTAGCTAGATCAGTGTCTCCCAAACTTGGGTCTCCAGCTGTTTTGGACTACAACTCCCATCATCCCTAGCTAGCAGGATCAGTGGTCAGGGATGATGGGAACTGTAGTCCAAAAACAGCTGGAGGCCTGTTTGGGAAACACTGCTCTAGATGCTGTTTAATTCTCAGCTTCCATCATCCCTATTAGCCATGCTGGCCGGGCTAATAGGATCTGGTTAATACCATGTTGGCTTTCCCTGATCTAACCATTATACTGCCTGCCTTTCTCTAGATATCTAGTAGCTGGGGGCAGCTACCCTGGAATTACATGACAGCAAGAAAGCAGTTTAGTTTATATTCACCCCTGTTAAAAGTCATACTAGAGACTCAGCTACATTAGTTAACCCCCCCCCCAGCATATTGAATGCATTATAAGCATGCAACACCAGGAGGCGCTGTAGAGCAGAAAACTTTTCTATGAGGTTTTACATAGCGTTTATTTTTCCCTTTTTGTTATAGTGATGTAATTTCTGACTTATAGTGGCTTTCCCCCTGTGTGTAGATCCACCCCGAACTGCCTCTGAATTAGAGTTGTGTTGGCCTAGCTAGACCACCCCTTGGTCCATGAGAAGGTTGAGCAATCCTCCTTTTTTAAAAAAATCTGATGTTTTAACCTAATGCTCCTAGTGAGGAAGTCTGGTGACACATTTGGACATTTCTGTCGTGCAATTGCATTCTCCCCATGAGGATAATAATAATAATAATAATAATAATAATAATAATAATAATAATAATAATAATAATTTATTATTTGTTCAGTTTCGGTTTCAGTTTCTGTTAATTGGTTCTCGTGGGAAACTTGCAGATTCTAGCTTCACCAATTAACTCCAGCTGGTGTCAATTTACTCTTGGCAGAAAGCCCAGGTCTGCTTGACCTAGAAAACTACTCACTCTGATTGGTTAACGAGCAGCACTCAACTCTGTTATCTAGGGATTGCTAGCACAGTTTGATGTGAGGTGTGTTAGGAGTTAGAAGTGCTGTGTATGGTTATGAGAGAGAGAGAAAGGAAGGAAGGATTTATTTTGCTTTTATTTGTATGCAGAAACTCTGCTGGTTTTATTTTTTCCTTTTAATAAATCCTGTAAATAGTTATTCTGAGTCTAGCTGACTAGTCATTACCGCCGCAACTAGCTTCCTCGCTGTGCAGGAAAACTCTGCTACGTTTGGGCTAAAGCCAGTAGGGCTATGCCTGACACTCCAAAGTTCCATGAGGTTATGGGCATTGTACTGCCAGCCTGAGTTGCGGTGGTGTCAGCATCAACGGCGTTGGTTCCAGTAGTTCCAGAGGTTGTTGTTCCTGGCTGGTTCCTGACCGTGGTGAGCTGGTGACGCAGCGGACACAAGGACAACAGCTGCAGCGTGTGAGTGCTGGGTGCTGTGGTTCCTGTTTTCTCTCTCGGTGGTCGTGAGTAGCTGGTTCCGGGTTCCAGGGACATCGCTCTCAAGATGGCCTCACAACCAGTTCAGATGGCTTTTGAGCGTCTGAATGACTCCAATTACTTGCTGTGGTCGGAACGCATGCAGGCAGTGCTGCAGAGGGATCGTCTCTGGCAAGTGGTGAGTAAGTTTCCTACGAAGCCTGATGATGAAGACCTCGATAAAGACCAAAGAGCAAGGGCCACAATTGTCTTGGGGCTGGAAGATTCCCAGTTGCCGTATGTGAGGGGAATCAAGACAGCTAGAGGTGTGTGGCAAGCACTTAAAGAACTCCATGTGCGTGAGACAGCGGTTTCCAAGCTGTTCATTCGCAAGGCATTGTACAAGGCAATGTTACAGCCTGGGGTTACAATGCAGGAACACCTACACAGTTTACAGTTAAAGTTTTCTGCGCTACAGGAAAGAGACTGTGCATTAGACCAGCAGGAGAAGGTGGCTATTATTTTGAGTTCTCTCCCGGAAAGCTGGGATAATTTAGTTTTGTCTCTAGAAGGCATGCAGGAGCATGATTTATCAGTCAGTTACGTTACTGGGCGTTTGATTGAAGAATGGCAGAAGAGGCAAGAAAGGTCGGTGGCTGCAGAGGCTTCTACAGGTGGGCGGTTTGGAAGGAGTTCTCATGCCGTGCCAGAGGTGAAGCAAGAGCAGCGTACTGGTGAGGAGTCAGCGTTTGCTGTTAGGCGTTGTTTCCGATGTGGGTCTTCAGCGCATCTAAAACGACAATGTCCGGAGTTGGTCAAGTCTCAGTTGCCGGTGCAGGAGCAGAGACGAGATCAGCAGCAGCAGCAGCGTAAAAAGAAATTCTTCAAACAAAAACAGTCGGCTCAGCTGGTGACCGGCGAGGTCAAGATTGCTGATGAGAAACAAGCGGTCTGGGTGGTCGATTCGGGAGCGTCTCGCCACATCGTGAATTCAGATGAATTGTTTGTTTCCAAGAACTCAGCACAGCGCAGCCAGGTGGCTCTAGCAGACGGAAGTACATCCGAAGTGATTTCGGGGGGTGCAGTTTTTGTTCCTTGTCTTCGTGAATGCCTGCAAAATGTACTTTGTGTGCCTTCATTAAGGAGCAATCTGATGTCTGTAGATTGTTTGCTAAAAGCTGGGTTTAAAGTGTATTTTGAAGGAGACAGTTGCATTATTAAGAAGGCTGGTGAGATTTTAGGCACTGCTAAGTCAGAGGGAGGCTTGTTTTGGCTTAAAGCAGGATCTCAAGTTGCAGCAGCAGTCAGTAAATCTCAGCCTGGTAACAAAGCTATACATGACAACTGTGTGCACTTATTGCATAGGAAAATGGGGCATGCTTGCTGGAAAAGTGTACTAAAAATGTCTGAATTGGCTGATGGGGGTAATTTAAAGAGTTGTAACAAGTACCTTGATTGTAATGTGTGTAAAAAGGTTAAAACCCACAGAGTCTCTTACCCCAGAAGTGACAGAGTTAGTGAGTCACCGCTACAGCTGGTTCACATGGACGTAATTGGTCCATTTGCTGTAAGCAGGGGTGGATCGCGTTTTTCACTAACGATTGTGGATGACGCCACGCGTTATTCCTGGGTTTTTCCCATGAAGAATAAGGGTGACGTGTTCACTAAGTTTAAAGGCTGGGTGGCATCTGTGGAAAGATTTCTGTCTGTTAAACTCAAAAGGATTCAGACAGACAGAGGTGGCGAATTTATGTCAAATGCTTTTAAAGATTGGTTACAAAAGCGTGGCATTGGGCATAGAAAAACGAACGTTTTTTCCCCAGAGGAGAATGGCGTTGCAGAGCGAAAAAACAGATCTTTACAGGATATGATGTTTGCCATGCTTGATGATGCTGATTTGCCCATGTCTTATTGGGGGGAGAGCATGCTCACCGCATGTTATCTCCAAAATAGGCTCTTTCATCAAACAATAGGTACAACCCCGTACTTTAGATTGTTTCAGAAAAAACCTAAAATTGACCATTTGCACGTGTTTGGATCAAAAGCCTGGGTATTAATTCCGAAACAAATGAGAAAGAAGGGAGATCCTAAGACCAAACAGTTAGTGTTTGTGGGTTACCAGGAGCTGGGAAAAGGTTTCCGCTTTGCTGAAGGGACAAATGGCATTGTGATCTCCAGGAATGCCAGTTTTTGTGAACATAGTGGCTGGGAGAGACTACATGCCAATACTGAGGTTTGGTTTGAACCTTCCCAGGAGCTTCATGACTCTGAAGGTAGACACAGAGAATCAGAGTCTGAGGGGGAGGAAAGTTCAGATAAGAGCTCTCAGGAAAGTGAAGTTAGCCAGAGACCAGTTGCTAAGCAACAAAAGAGAGGTCGCAGTTCTGAGGAGGAAAGTGGGTCAGAAGAAAAATTTTCTCCCAGAAGATCTAAAAGACAAAACAAAGGAGTGCCTCCAGTGCGTTTTTCCCCAGATACTGCAAATGTGTTTAGTGTAAGTGCAGAACCCAAGAGTTTTCAGGAGGTGTTAAAGTTACCAAAAGAGGAGGCAGAGCGCTGGAAACAGGCAATGGAGGAAGAGATGTCCTCTCTGAATGAGCACAAGGTTTTTACACCAGTAGCAGCGCCTGAGGGGGCAAAGATTGTAGGCTGCAGGTGGGTGTACAAACTTAAACCTCTGGTGACAGGAGAGTACAAATACAAAGCTCGTTTAGTTGCTCAAGGATACTCTCAGAGGCCTGGAAAAGATTATGACGAGACTTTTTCCCCTACTGCTAAGGGGGACAGTGTAAGGCTGATTTTAACGCTTGGAGCAAAGAGAAAACTCCTGTTAAACCATTTTGATATCCAGACTGCATATTTACATGCATCAATATCAGAAGACCTGTATCTAGCCGAACCGCCTGGTTATGAGACAGGTTCCAATAGAGTGTTGAAATTAAACAAAGCTCTATACGGTCTCAAACAGGCAGCAAGATCTTGGAACAAATGTTTCCATGAGGCCTTAGTGTCATTTGGTTTCAAGCAGAGTACAGCTGACAATTGTGTTTATGTACGTGGTACAGGCAGTGACCAAGAGTTTTGTCTGATTTATGTAGATGATGTTTTGTATGCCTGCAAAACAGATAAACAAACTAAAAGGTTTGCCAAGCAATTGTCCAGTAAGTTCAAAGTGAAGGACTTAGGCCCGGTTAGGACATATCTAGGGTTGGAAGTGTGCTGGGCCCAAGATGGCAGCTGCCTAATTAGTCAGCAGAACAAAGTTAAACAACTACTGACTACATACAGGATGCAGGATTGCAAAGGGGCAGCGGTGCCTATGGATCCAGGTTTCATAAAAACACTTCATATAGATGAGAGTCCTGAATTTGAACATCCTGATGTATATCACTCTGTAATTGGAAGTTTATTGTATATAGCACAGTGGTCCAGACCTGATATTAGCTATGCAGTAGGCATATTAAGTAGATTGGTCTCAAAACCCACACTAAATGCCTGGAAAGGGGTAAAACAAGTTCTGAGGTATCTCAAACAGACAATTGGCTATATGTTACAATTAAATTCTTCAGAGGATGAAATGTTGAGTTGCTACTGTGATAGTGACTGGGGAAATTTGCCAGATAGAAAATCTGTCACAGGACTAGTCATAATGGTCGGTGGAGCTTTAATCAGCTGGCGGTCACGCAAGCAAGACGTTGTAAGTGTGTCATCAACAGAATCAGAGTATGCTGCATTGAGTGAATTGTGCAACGAGGTGATTTATTTCAAGCATTTGTTAACAGATTTAAATGTAAATTGTGGAGAACCAGTGCAAGTTTACATTGATAATCAAGCTTGTATAACCTTAAGTAAAACAGAGGGTTTCAAATCGCGTTCCAAACATATCTCTGTAAAATACCAAAATGTACGTTGCTGTGTACAAGACAATGTAATCACCTGTACTTATGTGTCAAGTGAAGAAAATGTAGCAGATGTACTAACTAAACCATTGGCAAAGATAAAGAACAAGCGAATGTGCAAGGGTTTAGGTTTGCTGGAAAAATGATCTCCTACATAGGTGTATTTGGAGTTAATTGTTCAGCAGAATCTGTGAGGGGGTGTTCAGTTTCGGTTTCAGTTTCTGTTAATTGGTTCTCGTGGGAAACTTGCAGATTCTAGCTTCACCAATTAACTCCAGCTGGTGTCAATTTACTCTTGGCAGAAAGCCCAGGTCTGCTTGACCTAGAAAACTACTCACTCTGATTGGTTAACGAGCAGCACTCAACTCTGTTATCTAGGGATTGCTAGCACAGTTTGATGTGAGGTGTGTTAGGAGTTAGAAGTGCTGTGTATGGTTATGAGAGAGAGAGAAAGGAAGGAAGGATTTATTTTGCTTTTATTTGTATGCAGAAACTCTGCTGGTTTTATTTTTTCCTTTTAATAAATCCTGTAAATAGTTATTCTGAGTCTAGCTGACTAGTCATTACCGCCGCAACTAGCTTCCTCGCTGTGCAGGAAAACTCTGCTACGTTTGGGCTAAAGCCAGTAGGGCTATGCCTGACACTCCAAAGTTCCATGATATTTATACCCCGCCCATCTGGCTGGGTTTCCCCAGCCACTCTGGGCAGCTTCCAAAAGAATATTAAAATACTATGATACATCAAACATTAAAAGCTTCCCTAAACAGGGCTGCCTTCAGATGTCTTCTAAAAGTCTGGTAGTTGTTGTTCTCTTTGACATCTGGTGGGAGGGTGTTCCACAGGGAGGGCGCCACTACCGAGAAGGCCCTCTGCCTGGTTCCCTGTAACTTGGCTTCTCGCAGTGAGGGAACTGCCAGAAGGCCCTTGGCGCTGGACCTCAGTGTCCGGGTAGAACGATGGAGGTGGAGACGCTCCTTCAGGTATACTGGACCGAGGCCGTTTAGGGCTTTAAAGGTCAGCACCAACACTTTGAATTGTGCTCGGAAACGTACTGGGAGCCAATGTAGGTCTTTCAAGACCGGTGTTATATGGTCTCGGCGGCCGTTCCCAGTCACCAGTCTGGCTGCTGCATTCTGGATTAGTTGTAGTTTCCGGGTCACCTTCAAAGGTAGCCCCACGTAGAGCACATTGCAGTAGTCCAAGTGGGAGATAACCAGAGCATGCACCACTCTGGCGAGACAGTCCGCGGGCAGATAGGGTCTCAGCCTACGTACCAGATGGAGCTGGTACACAGCTGCCCTGGACACAGATTTAACCTGTGCCTCCATGGACAGCTGTGAGTCCAAAATGACTCCCAGGCTGCGCACCTGGTCCTTCAGGGGCACGGTTACCCCATTCAGGACCAGGGAATCCCCCACACCTGCCCGCCTCCTGTCCCCCAGAAACAGTACTTCTGTCTTGTCAGGATTCAATCTCAATCTGTTTGCCGCCATCCATCCTCCAACCGCCTCCAGACACTCACACAGGACTGTCACCGCCTTCACTGGTTCTGATTTGAAAGAAAGGTAGAGCTTGGTATCATCCGCATACTGATGAACACCCAGCCCAAATGAGGATGAGCTGTAGCTCAGACTTTGAGCAGAGAAGTGAAGAACAGAGACAGAGCCTTGTAAGCACTGACTCTAGCATGCCTGTCAGGGAACTGCCATCGGCTCAGAGGCGAGGAATAGAAGGGCAGTTGTGTTACATGGAGCCTCCTAAAATCTTGGGAAGCAGTTCCTCTCCCGGGGAGGAGGAAAGTCCCACCTCTAGTGGGGAAGAGGAGCAAGGAACAGAGGATGCTGGTGTGAGCCTTAACACCGCTCCTGGGCAAGCCGGACAGGAGGGAAACACGCCCTTGCCATTGCAGATCCTGCACAGTAGCCTAAGGTGCAAAGAGGAAAGGAGAAGGTTGGGGGGTAACAAAACTCTTATGTTGGGGGAGGTCCTGGATTCTGCTAGCGATTGAGCCAGACATGAGCTTTGGAGCTCTTCACTGTAAATAGTTTGCACCAAAATAAAACCTGTAAAACACAGGTTTAGAGTCCTGCCTGGTTACTCTCGAGCAACCGCAACAGCTATCTGACAATGCCCAATAATTTTGCATTTTTACAAGTTCTGTGTGTTTGAGAGAGAGAGAGAGCAAGTATTAGAACGATTCCTGGATTAGCCAACCTGTAACATATCCTTTCATAGTTAACATCTTTCATTTTAATACTCAAAATAATTAAGAGGTGGCATACGAGAAGATTTAGAGGGTTCTACGAGATTAAGATCAACAATCTCAAAGAGGTGATTTTAAAAAGATGGCTGAAGTGTAGGAACATTTTGAAGGTATTGTTTTCTGCAGAATAATACTCTCAACGATCCAATGCCAACTTAATTGCTTTCCTTTGGGTTTTCCTTCCTGATATAATCGTACTTGAACTGTTATGAAGCCATCCACTGCACATCAAAAAGATGTGTGCTTCTAGGGATTAATATTGGTTACCTTCGGTTCTGCTCAGATCAACCTTTCATTTTGGATTCCTCAGAACTGCGGCAGGCCACACACTACCAGGGGGTTACACAATTTGATAACTTCACGTGAACCATTTACCTGAATGATACAGGGGCATTTCCAGGCTGTTGCTATTTTCGGCTGAGATTCAATCGCATCCTGCCAAATTCAGGCTGTGAAATCACAGTAGATTGGGAGGTCTTGCACAGCAAACCTGCTTCCTCAAAAGAGCAGACTCGAGAAACAATTGAGTCCATCTCCGGAGATAAAGTCAAACAGCTGTGTTAGCAGTGACCTGCCTTGGGTGTAAGCCTGGGCATTGTGTATGGAGGTTCTAGGCTGCACAGATGAGAAGACCCCCTTTCGGCCTCATTGATGTGGTCCATAGGAAAGCAGAGCAACATGTTTGGCACCAGTGCGGCTGGAGTTGCTGGTAGGAGATCTACAAGATGCCACCCAACTGCCTTAGGGACTCTTCTCTTGGTTTATGTAGGGTTTACTCTTTAGCCAGTTCTTCTCCCAAAGATGTCCCATGAGGCAGCAGAGGTTTAGGGTCAGAGTTATGTGGAACAACCGATTGGTTCAAAATTGGGAAAGGAGTACAACAAGGCTGTATATTGTCTCCCTGGTTATTTAACTCATATGCAGAACTCATCATGCGAAAGGCTGGACTGGATGAATCCCAAGCCGGAATTAAGATTGCCGAAAGAAATATCAACAACCTCAGATATGCAGATGACACAACTTTGATGGCAGAAAGTGAGGAGGAATTAAAGAACCTCTTAATGAGGGTGAAAGAGGAGAGCACAAAATATGGGCTGAAGTTCAACATCAAAAAAACTTAAGATCATGGCCACTGGTCCCATCACCTCCTGGCAAATAGAAGGGGAAGAAATGGAGGCAGTGAGAGATTTTACTTTCTTGGGCTCCATGATCACTGCAGATGGTGACAGCAGTCACGAAATTAAAAGACGCCTGCTTCTTTGGAGAAAAGCAATGACAAACCTAGACAGCATCTTAAAAAAGCAGAGACATCACCTTGCCAACAAAGGTCCATATAGTTAAAGCTATGGTTTTCCCAGTAGTAATGTATGGTAGTGAGAGCTGGACCATAAAGAAGGCTGATGCGTTTGAATTATGGTGCTGGAGGAGACTCTTGAGAGTCCCGCGGACTGCAAGAAGATCAAACCTATCCATTCTTAAGGAAATCAGCCCTGAGTGCTCACTTGAAGGACAGATCCTGAAGCTGAGGCTCCAATACTTTGGCCACTTCAGTCTTTCCCAACATCAGGGTCTTTTACAGGGAATTTTCTCTTCTCATAACTCCCTGGAAAAGACCCTGATGTTGGGAAAGACTGAGGGCACAAGGAGAAGGGGACGACAGAGGACAAGATGGTTGGACAGTGTTCTCAAAGCTACCAGCATGAGTTTGACCAAACTGCGGGAGGCAGTGGAAGACAGGAGTGCCTGGCGTGCTTTGGTCCATGGGGTCATGAAGAGTCAGACACGACTAAACAACTAAACAACAACAAGAAGATGGGCTACCTTCCCAGGTTGATGAACCTTCACTTCCCTCTATGGAACGTGTAGAAGCTACCTTCTTGATCGTTAGACCTACTATTAGTCTTGTCTGCTCAATTCTCCGGAGCCTGTCTTTGAATGCAGGGGAAGGTCCTTAACTCACTGAAGTTTTGAGACCCATCAGCTACCCACTCCTGGTTTGGCCGGCCAGTCGAAGCCGTTTCCCAGGGTGCAGCCGGTGTCACATGCTGACAGCTTCTAGGAGTCACAGGTGAGATCTGAGTGCAGGGTGGGGACCAAAGGTAGACAGACTACCCCAGAAGATGCAATATGTGTTGTCCCACCAGAGATGCTATCCTTCCCTAACATCCCGTGCAATGTAGGGCCTGTGATATGTCTGTAGTCAGCAACAGGTCACCCCCCCAAGCGATTAAAGCCATAGGAATGTTCATGACACCATCCCTTCACTGCAAAAAGCAAATATTTACATTGCAATTACAGCAGCTGGAAAGTTGGCACTTTATACCCTAGCAACAAACCGGCAGCCCCAATGGAACTGGAAGCCTCCATAATGTTCTCTAACCTGCTTCTGTTCAGCCTTTTAACAGAAGATGATGATGATGAAGAAGAAGAATCTTTATTTGCATCAGCTACTAGTCACACAATAAAATAAAAGAAAGTGTACTGAAGATAGCAGTAAAAACTAAACTACATTTTGGAGGTTTACATCAATAATCAAATAATAGATCTTATTCTAATTGCCCCCGCTAAAAACCTTGCAGGTTTTGCTGTCATCGAATCATCTTGATTTGCTAAAAGAAAGGACACAGAAGCAATGGTTGAGCAACCCAGCATGGACAGTAATAGAGGGGTAACAAACTCACTCCTCAAATCTTTATAAAGAGTGCAAGCCAGAAACACATGAGCCACTGACTCAATACTGCCATCTTCACATGGACATGCGGTAACTGTTTTTCCAGTGGATTTTTTTGAAATCGACCCTCAAGTCCAGCTGAAGGCAGCTTATGCAATCTTGCGAAAGTGAAAGAGCGCCTGTATTTTGGATTATTCTGCTGCTCGATATCATATAGGTGCTGTCTAAGTACATTGGTAAAAGGTAAAGGTAAAGGGACCCCTGACCATTAGGTCCAGTCGTGACCGACTCTGGGGTTGCGGCGCTCATCTCGCTTTATTGGCCGAGGGTGCCGGCGTACAGCTTCTGGGTCATGTGGCCAGCATGACAAAGCCGCTTCTGGCGAACCAGAGCAGTGCACAGAAACGCCGTTTACCTTCCCGCTGGAGTGGTACCTATTTATCTACTTGCACTTTGACATGCTTCCGAACTGCTAGGTTGGCAGGAGCAGGGACCGAGCAACGGGAGCTCACCCCGTCGCGGGGATTCGAACCGCCAACCTTCTGATCAGCAAGTCCTAGGCTCTGTGGTTTAACCCACAGCGCCACCTGCGTCCCTATAAGTACAGTGGTACCTCGGGTTAAGTACTTAATTCATTCTGGAGGTCCATTCTTAACCTGAAACTGTTCTTAACCTGAAGCACCACTTTAGCTAATGGGGCCTCCTGCTGCTGTTGCGCCACCGGAACACAATTTCTGTTCTCATCCTGAAGCAAAGTTCTTAACCCGAGGCACTATTTCTGGGTTAGAGGAGTCTGTAACCTGAAGCAGTTGTAACCTGAAGCATATGTAACCCGAGGTACCACTGTAAATTATTTGCTTTACTGAAGCCCAGTGTTAGTAACTGTTGTGGTGACAAATCAGAAAAGTAAAGCTTTTGGTTGACAATTTTAGTCCAAGCGCTCTCATGACAATCTTGCGATACTAAGGGTAGTAGGCCAGTGGGGTTTAAATTTAGGTGAAGCCAGTATTTAAATGTCCTACGCCAAATCTGTAATTCGACAGAGGGGAGGTTAGCCTCTAAGCGCAATGAAGCCTTTAATTGGCTGTGACCACCTGTCAGCACTTCTCTTATCATCGCTAAATCTGAGCATGGGAGAGAGATTTCCCCACGCAATTCGGACACAAAACCGGTCACGCTTGTAGGCACAAGGTGAGAAATGCAGGCAAAAATGTAATCTCTCTAAGGCACGAGGGTAGCAGAGTCAAAAGTTCACTTCTGATATTGTTCGGCACACAATAGGAGAGCATACAGCTTGGGATTCACCAAACTGAACTGAAGCCACCAGCCGTCATCTGTGTTGACCCGCCATGTCACAGGTAGGCAGCAGATGGGCGTAGCCAGGATGGGGGGGGCAGGACAAACACCTGTCCTGTTCCAGAACCGAGCAACCTGCCATGCGATAGGTCAGTTTGCCACGCCTATCACTCAGTTGGGTTGCCAGTTGCATCACTAGAATGTGCCACAACATCATCCAAGTGACCTCAGCGAGCATTTCAGTTTCAAATATTCTGATTATTTCTACTTTTAGTTAAGTATTTTTATTTATTTACCTGATTTGGGGGGGACACAGCTGCCCCCGCCCCGCCTACACCCATAAGGCAGCATAAATGGAAAATCTATCATATTTGGTTGGTCGGCTGTGTTTGATTTGACTGGTCACATCTGTGGTGAAAACTGCATTCACTCACAAGCAAACAGCCCATTGCACAGACGTCTTCGTTTCATGACTGACAGATATCTGAAATTGCTAAGTGTTAACTACAGTGGTACCTCGGGTTAGGTACTTAATTCGTTCCGGAGGTCTGTACTTAACCTGAAACTGTTCTTAACCTGAAGCACCACTTTAGCTAATGGGGCCTCCTGCTGCCGCTGCACCGCCGGAGCACAATTTCTGTTCTCATCCTGAAGCAAAGTTCTTAACCTGAAGCACTATTTCTGGGTTAGCGGAGTCTGTAACCTGAAGCGTATGTAACCTGAAGCATATGTAACCTGAGGTACCACTGTAACAATGTTGCTGAGCCATGGTGACGGCAGAGTTTGCATCTTTCGCTCCGTTCAGCCTTGCCCTGCCAAGAGTATTCAGACAAAAAGCTATTAAGGACACCGCCTGCATGTTTTGGGTGCGCCTTCCGACAAAGGCTGGCCCTTCCTATAAGGAAATATTAAACCCTTAGGATTAACAACGGCCACAAAAGAAGCCTCTCAAAACATTTAAAAGGCTGGATTCCAGAGCCCAGTGTTATGCACAATAGAATGCCAACAGCAAAGGGTATATTGGAGTTTTATAAAAAACTGTAAGAAACTTTACTTCCCAAGGGAACAATTCTATGCACGAGAAGCTGGCATAGAGGAAGCCACTGTAAGTTACGCCAGTGTAAAGTACACTGCTCTGCCTGGCAAGAGGGAAAAACAAAATAGTGTTTTAAGCCGGGTTGCCAGGTCACATGACCAATCTGAGCAGGCTTATGGAATATGCAGAAATGGCGAAACTTACCTGAAGAATAAGAAATCAAGATAGGAAACTTTATAAAAGAATGGAAAAGGTTTATTGAATATTTATAGATAAACTGCAAACAGATCAAAACATTAGCAGGATTATTGTAATAACCTGCAGTTTCGTAAGAGTATATATTCAAAGTAGATAATTAAATGAGCAAATGAAATGAATTTGGATATGCAGAAGATATTAAAAAATAAATTTGAGGAACCGCAGAAAGAGGGGAAGGAAGTCAAACCTTGAAATGTAAGATTGATTGTAAAGCTAATAAATGTATAAACTTGAAAAGTATAAATAAAAACTTTTTAAAAAACAAAATCCGAGCAAGCTTAGGATCCAGCCTAAGTCCCCCCTGCTCTGATCCTCAGCTGGCTAAGCAAATTACGCTGGCATGTCTTTTGGCAGAGTCAGGGTTGGGGACTTAATGCCAACTGAGCCTAAAGTCTCCATCTCTGAGGATCTTGTCATCGGATTGCTCTCTAAGTGGCAAATGATTGTCAGAGGTTGTGTGTGTTTTGTGTTCATAGTCTTCACACTGGCTGTCTTGGGGAGGGGGGTTACAGGTTATTGTGCCCATGTAATGCCCTTGTGAGTGGCCTATGATTACATTTCCTATTTCCTTTACAGATTATGGCAAGCAATAGATGGCATTCTGGAGGAAGAAGGAAAATAGACAGTGGATTCTTGGCAACTGCTGGGCATCTGCCATGGCTGTTCTTCATTGCGGCCAACAACTTCCAGTTTGAGAAGAGACAGAGGTAACTAGGATGCACTATGTGGTCTTCAGTTTGCAGGGGAACAGCTTTGCCCTGCTACATCTAGCACAGCAAAAAACAAAAACAGTCTGACCCAAATGCTGTTTGTATCCGCAGGGGCTTTCAATTACTGCAGACGTTGTGTACCGTGCAAGTTGCACAAAGAGCTTCTTGCAAGGAAACCAGTGATACGAGACCAGCTATAATTCATGGTAGGTCTGTTTCGATTTTGGACACTGGGTGGTGCTGTTGTGTTATTACCTTGTAAGCAGCACTACAGCGACACCTACTGATGGAGAACATGCATTACAAAGCAGCTGCCACGTACCGATCAGAAGCAACTCACACCCAATACAGAAAGGATTTGTTTGAAAAAAGTATGTACTCTTGCTCATTGGAGTTGCTTCAAGCATTACTTTGCTGAAGAAAACTGTGCAATCTTCTATTTGCTTTGAAACTCCCTGTTCCTTTTTATTCTAGTCTCCATTTCCTATATAAAAGCATTCTGCTCCAAAAGTAACAAATACACATATTTTTAAAGAACGTATCACTATATTGGGTGGTTGTAAATTCATAAATTGGGTGTATCATTACCTACAAGTAACACTTTAGGCCAAGGTACTTGCCAGATATTGTAAGGATCCGTGTTAAGTGCTCAGACGATTGCTGAAACATGCAGATTCCTATGAAAAACACGGGCTGCAAATTCGAGATGTGCAATTGTGTACGTGTTGGAAAGGAGCCAAAATCAGGGGATTTCTTTGACCTTTCTTTATAATTCCCAGGTGTTGATAGTTGCAGCGGCTCTAGGGTGATGCTAGGAAGCAGTGCAGTTACCTCGCCACCAGCAGAAAAAGGTGCTACTGATGAGAGAGGTATAGGGAGGATGGGATTGGGTCGGGGCATCAGAGCCTTTAAATCTACAGGTTGGTCAAAAGTCTCAACTGTACCAGCCCTTGAGCAGCCTCAGCAAAAATGAGCTTCTATACTGCTCCCTGCCACTGTGTTTGTTAGCTGATACAGGTGTCTGGGGCAGGAATAATAATACAGTGGTGCCTCGCAAGACGAAATTAATTCGTTCCGCAAGTTTTTTCTTCTTGCGAGTTTTTCGTCTTGCGAAGCACGGTTTCCCATAGGAATGCATTGAAAATCAATTAATGCGTTCCTATGGAAACCGCTTGCCAGGCTGGCGGTGTGGAGAAAGGCTTTTCTCCCCACCGCAAGCCTTCAGGTCAGGTACGGGAACAGAGGGGAAGGGGCGCAGCACTTCTCCTCTGTTCCCGGGGCTTGCGGTGGGAGGAGGGTTTTTCCTCCCCACCGCCAACATTCAGAACAGCATTCTGAATGTTGGCGGTGGGAAGGAAAACCCTCCTCCCACCGCAAGTCTTCAGGACAGCCATCCGAAGGCTGGCGCGGGGAGAAGGGCTTTCCGCCCCACCGCCAGCCTTCGGAGGAGGTCCGAGGACAGTGGGGAAGACGTGCTGCGCTTCACCGCTGTCCCGGAGATTTCCCTATGGGCTTTCGTCTTGCGAAGGAAGCCCATAGGGAAATTTGTTTTGCGAAGCGCCTCCAAAACGGAAAACCCTTTCGTCTAGCGGGTTTTCCGTCTTGCGAGGCGTTCGTCTTGCGGGGCACCACTGTAATAATAATAATAATAATAATAATAATAATAATAATAATAATAATTACTATTTCTATACCATCCTTCATCCAAAGATCACAGGGCTGTTTACAATATAATACAATGAATGGTTACCTTAACATCCTACAAAGGTTATGGGCGCTTCTTGATGCTCACCATTAAACGGTTCATTATTGGGCAGGACATGTGCTCATTTTTAAATGATTTACTAATTTAAATAGCAATTAATCCCAAAGTAGGTTTACGGAACCAACGGCAGAACATTAAAATATAAACATTTCAAATTCAAATTACAGTGGTACCTCAGGTTAAGTACTTAATTCGTTCCGGAGGTCCGTACTTAAATTGAAACTGTTCTTAACCTGAAGCACAACTTTAGCTAATGGGGCCTCCTGCTGCCGCCACGCCGCAGGAGCACAATTTCTGTTCTCATCCTGAAGCAAAGTTCTTAACCTGAAGCACTATTTCTGGGTTAGCAGAGTCTGTAATCTGAAGTGTATGTAACCTGAAGCGTATGTAACCCGAGGTTACCACTGTATTTGGAGAAATATCAGGGGCGTGATAACTCTCTGGGGCCCTTTCCTGCTCCGAGATCAGTACGGCTGTTCTCAGGTTATTTTAGGATCCATTTGATAAAAACGATTCTGCCATGAGTTGCGTTGCCATATTTTGCAGAGCAGAAAAGACTTCTGCTTTTAACTATGGATGGCTATGACGACTCTCATTTTACAGACCCATGCAAACGAGGACGTGTCCTGAAAAAAGAGTTTCTAATCTACTTCTACCACACAGATAAATTTTATCAGGGAGATGCTAGCTCCTGTTTATTTTCTCTCGTCCGTGCACCACTCTTGGCAACGATGCTCTTTTTGGCATTGAAAAGTCGCTCAGCTGTTCTTCCTACATGCTTTGCTCTTGTCTGATTTTGCTCTCGACCATCTTATGATTCTGCTGACTCATGTGCCTTAGGTTTTTTTAAAAAAAATTCTTTGTTTGTGCCACCCGCGTCCCTATGCTTACACACACACACACACACACACACACACTCATGCCCTCTGAAAGTCAAATAAAACTCTCCAATAGTTTCTCAGTAACAGCCGTTCCATCAGCTTTGCACACACCCCCCCCCCCGCAACAAAACAGTGACCAGGCTTTCTTAACATACCTCACTGTGTTTTCAACACTGCTTGAAGTCTGGACGTGCACATCGTTTGCACATTGCCTAATTTTTGTCACAGTGGCTGGATGGAACTGCTGATTTCCCCCCAAAACGGCCTCGAGTTCCCAGATGGAATCTACACACATATATATAAAAAACCCGCTCTGAAAATGCTTTTTAAAAAAGTGTTTTTTAAAAAGACATTGAATTTTCCATGAGGCTCACCATTGCCATCTAGTGTCACATTGCATATTGCACTTAAAACACACTTAAAATGTTTTCATCCAGCCCTACGAACACTGGCTAAGGGGGCTTAATATTGCAAGCCGGTCGTTTAGATATTGCAAACGGGACCTTGCTAATTGCTGTTGCATCCAGGTAACTGAGCACGACTCCCCAATTGCTTGCACAAAGTTTGCAAGGAGCTTAGATGATGCTGGCTACTTAACCAGCAATCCTTTTATTTTCTTGATGAGTTGCTTCAAGCATTGCCAAACACTTCCAAGCTCATTTCTCCATTCCAAGTCCCAAATTGTACCGAGTCCCGATTTTGTGAGTGTGTAAAAGCAGCTTCATTGAACCAGAGCACCAAATAATCCTTTAACAACAAGCACCCTGGGCTGTTTTTTCTGCACCAGAAAGCCTGACTTTGCAACAATCCCTGGCCTGGGGACCGTCGCAGCCCAGTTTGATCCATGCTTTCTCAGGAGCAAGCTGCCCCCCATCACTGTGAATCACAATGTAAACCCAGAGGATATATAGATCTATATTATTAAGGTCAATAACCGATTGAGAAAGTAGGAAGAAAACAGAGCACATAAAACACAATAGAACACATTGGAAGGGGCAAGAGGAATATAAAATGGAAGAATGGTATAAAGAGTTGTAAGGTAAAGGTAAAGGAACCCCTGTCCATTAGGTCCAGTCGCAGATGACTCTGGGGTTGCGGCACTTATCTCGCTTTACTGGCCGAGGGAGCCGGCGTACAGCTTCCTGGTCATGTGGCCAGCATGACTAAGCCGCTTTTGGCGAACCAGAGCAGCACACGGAAACGCCGTTTACCTTCCCACTGGATCGGTACCTGTTTATCTACTTGCACTTTGACGTGCTTTCAAACTGCTAGGTTGGCAGGAGCAGGGACCGAGCAATGGGAGCTCACCCCGTCGCAGGGATTCGAACCGCCGACCTTCTGATCGGCAAGTCCTAGGCTCTGTGGTTTAACCCACAGCGCCACCTGCGTCCATAAAGAGGTGTAGGATATAGCTATAGCAGAATCTGTAACCTGAAGCGTATGTAACCTGAGGTACCACTGTACATTCAATATTTTATACATGCTCCTCCCTGTAACCATACCGTATTCCTGGTTCCTAGGAAATGGAGGTGAGCAAACTGCAGGTTCTCCATCTCTGTTCTAAAAACCAGATGTCTTCACCCAAAATGATCCTGAGAATTGTAGTTTGTTAGGGGTTCTGGGGATTGTAGGTCTATGAGAGGGAAGCCACAATAGTAATGTTGTTGTTGTTTAGTCGTGTCCAACTCTTCGTGACCCCATGGGCCAGAGCACGCCAGGCACTCCTGTCTTCCACTGCCTCCCACAGTTTGGTCAAACTCATGCTGGTAGCTTCGAGAACACTGTCCAACCATCTCGTCCTCTGTTGTCCCCTTCTCCTTGTGCCCTCCATCTTTCCCAACATCAGGGTCTTTTCCAGGGAGTCTTCTCTTCTCATGAGGTGGCCAAAGTATTGGAGCCTCAGCTTCATGATCCGTCCTTCCAGTGAGCACTCAGGGCTGATTTCCTTCAGAATGGAGAGGTTTGATCTTCTTGCAGTCCATGGGACTCTCAAGAGTCTCCTCCAGCACCGGAATTCAAAAGCATCGATTCTTTGGCGATCAGCCTTCTTTATGGTCCAGCTCTCACTTCCATACATCACTACTGGGAAAACCATAGCTTTAACCAGACGGACCTTTGTTGGCAAGGTGATGTCTCTGCTTTTTAAGATGCTGTCTAGGTTTGTCACTGCTTTTCTCCCAAGAACAATAGTAATAGTAATTTATTATTTGTACCCCGCCCATCTGGCTGGGTTTCCATCTGGCATGAATCATTTTGGGGGAAGTGATGTGCTTTAAAGGCACATTGGATGCTCTTTAAAACACAGCATCATAGAATTGTAGCGTTGGGACCCCATGGGTCATCTAGTCCAACCCCCTGCAAGGCAGGAATCTCAACTAGATGATCCATGGCCGATGGCCATCCAAGCGCTGCTTAAAAACCTCCAAGGAAGGAGAGTCACTGCTGCAGGGCCTAAGGGCCTCTGGAGCAGGAGAAAACAAGCTTGCTCCATTCTCCATGTGACAGCCCTTTAGGATTGGCTTAGTGAAAAAGCTGCATGGTGTGGATCTCATATCAGTGTTACGAGAGTGTAAGCAACACATTTCTCTCTCCCCTTTTTCCACACCATGCAGAATTGAAATGGTAACCAGAAGGCTGGAGTTTGGAGCCCAGCCAGGGCTGGCTGTGGGCAGGATCCTTGCATCACCAGGGGTTGGACTAGATGACCATTGGGATCCCTTCCAACTCTGCCATGCTACAATTATATCAAGCAGCTAAAGGAACGAAAAGATGTGTCTGAAACATTTGGGAATCACAGGAACACTCTCCCCACCAGTGGCTTCCGGCAAGAGCTTGCATCTTCCTTAGGAGAGAGGCAGACCAGAACAAGGGGGGAAAGGCTCAGAGTTCAGGTAGGTGGAAATGCCATTTGAGTGCCCTATACTATCGGAATGCTTACATCCCATGTCCCCCATCCTCATGCGCCAGACTGGTACTAACATGGCTGGGAGCCAGGCGCCTGCTGATTGCTCCGTTTTCTTTGCAGGAGGGAGCTTTTCCCCAATATAAACTCGTTTATCCGGCCCACGGCGACTCCTGCCGCCTGCTCTTACCGGCACTTCGCTGCGTGGCTACCCACTTCTGGGTCAGAGGAGCATGGGAAATAGCTTGATTAACTGATCAAGCCTTATTTCTGGTGCACATCTGGCTTGGAGGAGGCCCGTGCACATGCGCACAAGCTATTTCCAGTGCTCCTCCAACCCGGAAGTGCTCTGGAAATAGCGTGTGCACACGCGTATGGGCACGCGCTCCCCCGCCCTCTGCGCGATTGGCGCTGGAGACACCGGCCCGAGGTGCGCTAAGTTTGCTGACCCTTGATATACAGTCATACCTCGAGTTGCGTTTGCTACGTTGCGTTTTTTCAGGTTATGAACGCGGCAAACCTGGAAGTGTTTACTTCCGGGTTTGCCGCTTCGCACATGCGCAGGAGCACTCTATCGAGTCACGTGCATGCGCAGAAGTGGCGCTCTACATACGGACTTTTTGGGATGCAAGCGGCACCCTGGAACGGATCACGTCCGTAAGTAGAGGTACCACTGTACAGTGGTACCTATGGTTAAGTACTTAATTCGTTCTGGAGGTCTGTTCTTAACCTAAAACTGTTCTTAACCTGAAGCACCACTTTAGCTAATGGGGCCGCTGCGGCACCGCTGTGCGATTTCTGTTCTCATCCTGAAGCAAAGTTCTTAACCCGAGGTACTATTTCTGGGTTAGCGGAGTCTGTGACCTGAAGCGTATGTAACCTGAAGCGTATGTAACCCGAGGTACCACTGTACTTTGTTCTGGCCAAATCCCTGGAGAGCCGTGACGACCCTCAGGTACTGGGTCAGAGGGAAGGGAGGGGTCCTTGTGAAACACGTTGGGGGAGTCTGTGGCTTCCAGCAAGTGCTTTTGAGCATAGCCATCACGGCTAGTTGCCTTTGATAGGCCTCTCCTCCATGCAATTGTCTAGCCCTCTTTGAAAGCCATCCCATCCAAGATGGTGCAACTGGTTCTCCTGTGCTTCCTTGCTCCTGCAAGGAGATGACTATGGTGAGATCCTTTGGTTAACATCTATCTGGGCTGGAAAATATGAAAGAATCAGAGGACTGGTGAGCTTCCCTTGAAGCACAACTGATCAAAGGCAGGCATATCTGTTAGCGTTTTGATAAAGATGCTCAAACGACAAAGGGTGCTATCATACCCCGCAAGCGTCCCAGAAAAAGCTCCCCAGCCGATGGAGAAGAGAGCAGTTAAGTGGCCAGTGGGGTATTGTCTAGAGTTGAGTTTTTACCTCTATCTTAAATATATATAAAATCTATTATTTGATTTTTGATTGTCTGTAGTTGAGTTTTTACCTCTATCTTCCGTACATTTCATTTCATTGCTACGGCTAGTGGCTGGTGCAAAGGAAGACTCTTCGGATTCTGATCCCAGGAGCGGGATCCCCCGCCAGCGATAAGCGGACCGGAAAGGAGACCGATTACATCTTGGAGCGCGCGGGCGGGCGCGCGCCTGCCTGTCTCCTCCCTTCCCCTCCTTTCGGATCGCTGCGCGGCTGCAGCTCCCTCTAGGGCCCTCCGGGCGGCTTGCAGGTCGAGGGTGTCGGGTTTCCCGGAAGCGGCGGCGGCTGTCCTGTCCTGCCCTGCCTCGCCGGGGGAGGCTCTTTCCCGGCAAAGCCGCGGCTGCCGGGCCACTGGGCTGCCGGGTCCCGGCCGTTCCGCGTCGCCTGCGGCTACTGCGGCGCCTTGCGCTCCTTCCCCGGCGCGCGATGGAGGCGCTGCCTTCCCGGGACGAGAAGCGCAACCCTTTGCGCGGTGCCAACTTCTGCTCGCGGCTTTTCTTCTGGTAGGTCGGCGGCGGGATCCCTTTCGTGTTGTGTTTTCTTACTTTTTTACCCCCTTTCCCCTTCTCTTTCCAGCAAATTAATTGGTGGTGGGGGTTTTTTTTTGCATGCTCCCCCGCTTCAGTTGCGGAAGATGAGAACCAAGGCCAATGGTACCCCTGGACACGTGCAGAGTGCCGGAATGAAAACCCACGCGCTGTTAAGATGCGGGGTGTTTAGAGCGCCATTCTGCCTGCATACCGCCCTGTGATCTTCGGGCGGAGGGCGGGATATAATTTAGATAAATAGACACATGAATCTGCCATCGGGCCGCAAATCTTGGGAAAGATTTTTCTTCTTTTTTCTTGCTTCCCCTTCTCATTCCAGCAAATGATCGAGTTGCTCCTCTGCCTTAATTAATTGTTGATTTTATTTTTGCATCCTCCCCCCGCTTCAGTTGCGGAAGATGAGAACCAGCGCCAATGGTACCCCTGGGCATGTGCAGAGTGCCGTAATAAAAACCCACGCGCTGTTAAGATGTGGGGTGTTTAGAACGCCATTCCGCCTGTATACCGTCCCGGGATCCTATGGCGGGATATGAATTAGATAAATAGACAAATGTATCTGCCACGAGGCCGCAAATCTTGGGAAGGATTTGCGCTATACAGTAGTGTATCTCCTCATCGACATGAAGCAGTGCTTCTCGAATAAAATTGAATTCATGCGCCTCTTTTAAGCACCTTAAATGCCTGCTTTTACTTTAACCAGGGAGTTTAAAAGAGGTGCATGAATTCATTTTATATTATAAATGGGTAAGGAACAGCGAGGAAGAAACACAGTGGTGCCTCGCAAGACGAAAAGAATCCGTTCTGTGATTCTCTTCATCTAGCAGTTTTTTCGTCTTGCGAAGCAAGCCCATTGAAGGATTAGCGGATTAGCGCTATTAGCGGCTTTTAGCGGCTTATCTGCTGATCGGATCAGCTGATAAGCGGTTTAGCAGCTTAGAAAAAGGGGGGGAGGGGAAAAAACCAGCAGGAACTCGCAAGACATTGTCGTCTTGCGAAGCAAGCCCATAGGAAATTCGTTTTGCAAAGCACCTCCAAAACGGAAAACTCTTTCGTCTAACGAGTTTTCCGTCTTGCGAGGCATTCGTCTTGCGGGGCACCACTGTATGTGATCTGAAGTCAAGGATGATAAAATTTAACTAGGACGATAAATTTAACATGACACATCACGTTACAGAAATTAATGCAAGTGATGGATATTTGTAACTCCAGCAACCAAACATCAGAAAGGTTTACTTTCCATCTCACAAAAGATCTGCTGTTGTTGGTGCGTGAAAACGGTCAAGATCCAAGGCTCCCCAGTCATGCACCTCCAGGTGGTGGCGATGTCAGCACCAACCATCCTGGCACCAAGGCATCATCAGTTGGTCACAAGTGGCCGATAGCCAGGTGCAAAATGAGCCTGGTGCCTGGCAAATTTTGAATTCTTTGAGGGGGGGGGGGCGCTGTTAGAGAAAGCAGCCTTCTGGGGCTCCTAATAACCTAATTGCAGATCTCCCACCTTGGCACTCAAACCCATACAAGATGGGTATTGCTGTACAGCTGTATGAGAGTCACCCAGTCACTGGCCAGAGATGTTTTGTGGTCTTTAGGTTCAGAATACGAAGACTTCAATAGTTTTGACTAAGAATGGAAACATTTACTGCTTCCCGTAAGCTAAGGAGAAGTGTGATTGTTGCTCACTCCCAACCATCCTGGTCCATGTAAATATGCAGATACTATTTCTCTAAATGCTTGCTGATGTCTGTTCCGGCAGGCATGTTATCTGGGGAAAGATTATGCAGGAACGGTTTGTGCACAAGGTACCTTTGATGTATTAACAGCTAGGGGAAGGTCACAAGGTGGTTTAGGTTCAGACACAGCAGGTCTCCTCCATAGAGTTAACAGCTGAAGGCTGAAACAAATTGTTCTGTAAATGCATTCATCTGAATTTCTTTCTTCCATGCCTCTTGCCTTTTTGTATGTATTTATTCAATCTTGTGTCTGAAGATGGGTATCTTATACACATGTGGTTGTTCTGATGTCTTAGAATCAGAGAATTGTACAGTTAGCAGGGACCACAAGGGTCATTTAGTTCAACCCCCTGTACTGTATTGTAGGAATCTTTTGCCCAATGTGGGATTCAAACCCATGATTCTGAGATTAAGAGTCTTATGCTCTACCAACTGAGCTTTCCCAGTGTCCTCCTTTTTCAGTTTATTGCACAGTTTGGGACGTTGTCACAGGGATCAGCTTCCGGAAATGTGCACAGTCTTATGTCTGTTTGCATGTATGAGTGAAGGGACACTACCTGTCTGCAGCGAAATTGGTCTGGAAAGTAACCCACACAATGTGAATGGTCTGGGCTAGTGGTACCTAAACTTTTTGCCATGGACCACTTGGAAATTGCTGATGATATATTTGTGGACTCCTTTATGATTTGTCTGCCTCATGTAACAATTGTAATGTGTGGTATTAGGTGCTGTATGAGTTTTAACTGTATTTCTATTGCTTCTTTTACTTCTTATATTGTATTTTATACTGTTAGACTGTAGAATTATTAGGGTAATTGATCCACAAACAAGCCATAAGGAGTTGATATGGAATTTAAGAGTAGCTGCTTGAATGTTGGTTGCACAGAAACGGAAATAAATAAATAACATAACATAACATAACATAAATGTAAATGAATAGAATGATTTTTCTATGTGGTAAAATATTAATACAGTAAGCCCACAACTTATAATCTTGGCAAAAAATAAAAAAACGGAAAATAGCAGGTGTCTGGGGGGAAAAAGACTTTGGCAGTCCCACCCGCCGTTGAACCCAATGTGTTCTGACTATACGTACCGGTAATTTTGGTTTATGTACTATTACTAATGGGACATGGGTGGCACTGTGGGTTAAACTACGGAGCCTAGGACTTGCCGATCAGAGGTTGGTGGTTCGAATCCCCGCGACGGGGTGAGCTCCCATTGCTCGGTCTCCGCTCCTGGCCACATGTGTGCCGGCTCCCTCGGCCAATAAAGCGAGACGAGCGCCGCAACCCCAGAGTCGGTCACAACTGGACTTAATGGTCAGGGGTCTCTTTACCTTTTGCTATTACTAATAATACAGTTTGAAATTGGTATGAATATTGAATGCAGACATGCCACGAACCACCTGAATGATTCTTGTGGGCCGCTGGTGGTCCATGGACCACAGTTTGGGACTCCCTGGTCTACAGGAACTTTTAAGTTCTTGTAGCCAGCAGCACAAAACTCCAAGGACCACTGATAAATCAACCTATAGACAGTAAGCACCATGGAGCATGACGGGCCTTACTTCTAAGTAAACATACGGGACTGTGCTCTAGATATGCTGCGTTTTGACTTTTTATTTCTCATTAGTGAGAGAGGAAAGGCAAGACCTTTGAAAATCCTTTGTAGTTCATGCATAATGTTGTGCTGGATTAGCCAAGCCACCCTGTTTCTGAAATGATGCAATCTGGTTGAAATCTTTGTATTTCCTTTAGTTATTTTACCCGCATAAGTAGCTTAAATACTTTCCAATGGCTTTTCTAGAGCAAGGCCCAGGGCTGGTGTATGTTCTGACCATACCATGAGCTCTCAGTGACTAACTGCCTGTAAACATTTTGCAGCGTATAATAAACAGGCTCTCTGAGGAATCTGCAAGGGGGAAGATTCAGGGTTCAGAGTTGTGTATACTTTGTGTGGAAGCTACTTCAGAATCCCAGATTCTGCGCTTCAGATGGATGTGTGTTTGCTTTCAGAATTTATTCTTCTTTTAAGAAGAATTTATTCTTTTAAGAAGAAGAGCTTAGAAATGTTTGGCCTGGATTGGAATTCATGCTTAAGATTTAAGATGGTCATGACCTCGAAGATGAGATGGCAAAAGTTGCTGTATGAGTCATGTACTTCGCACCTGTATAGCATTTTTGAATGTTCAAACGTGTTTGACACATAGGATCTTCCTCAGTTTTTATTTTGTCTATATAAACATACATTTATAAAATGCAAGAACAGAAAATAATACGTGTAACATTCATCCTTCAGCTTCCACTGGCATTTCAGATCATGATGTAATATTTATTGCATAAGTTGATTTATATGCTTTGGTTTCTTCCCAGTCCAAAAGGAAATTCAGTGGATTAAGTCTGGTTATATACTCATTATATACTCATATACAGGAGCCATGCATCCATGAAATTCTCTCTTAGTTAACTATCTGACAAAACGGTTATATGAAAAAAATATATGGGGGTGGGCTGGGGCTGATGCAGCCACATACATTGATTTGTGATCCTTAAAGCAGTAAGGATCCTTAACCCCATAAGATTCACCTTCATGAAGGTGTCTAAGGCTACCTAAATCTGTAACTGAGTTGTCTAAGGCTCTAAGCCACTATGTTGACCAGCTGTAGGAGCTGCAAGAGAATTGGTGGGACGAGCATATGCTTCTTGCATTCCAGCGTTCTGTTTCCAAGCTTACATAGACAGGTGTCCTGGAAGCTCATAAGAAGGACATGGCGATGGATGGTCAATACCTAGTACAGTGGTACCTCGGTTTTCGAACAGCTTAGTTCATGAACAACTTGGAACCTAAAGGCTGCAAAACCGGAAGTAGGTGTTCCGGTTTTCGAACTTTTTTTGGGAAGCAAAATGTGCTCCGTTTTGCGTCCCCCTGTGTTTCCTGTTGTGCTGCTAGTTTGCGTCCCTCCCATTGTAACCCAAGCCTTCCGTTTCCGATTGCAGTGTTCTAAGGTGATATTTGGTGCTTTTGTTTTTGCTAGCTGTTTTGCGTTTTTTTGTTTTGAGGCTTTTTCAGTTACTTTGTTTTTGTGACTGTGTGGATCCCAGTTCAGCTACTGATTGATTGATTGATTGTGTGACTGCGGAAATGGATAAAAGCACCCCAAACAATGACTATCATCCGTGTAGGTAAGAAAAAATTATAATTGTAATTTTTACCATCTACAATATTTATTTATTTTATAGTACAGTACATTATTGCTTTCATTTTATGGATCAATGGTCTCGGTAGATAGTAAAATTCATGTTAAATCACTGTTTTAGGGGTTGCTTTTAAAAGTCTGGAATGGATAAATCCATTTTGCATTACAGTGCTTTCTATGGGAAAGCGTGCCTTGGTTTTGGAATGCTTTGGTTTTGGAACAGACTTCTGGAACGGATTAAATTTGAGAACCAAGGTACCACTGTACTTGCCTAGAACTTGAATGTTTCATTTAGGTTTGTTGGCTAATGGCTGTTCATGCACCTGTTTTCTATTATATTTTAGGGGTGGAGATCCTAAACATTCCACATTTTGTGGAAATGCAAGAAGAGAACAACTTAATAGATCTTAGACAACCAGGAGGTCCCAGACTGTGGTCTATGGACTGCCAGGGATCCAAAAGATTCATTCAGGTGGTTCCATTTTTCGTCCCATAGGACGCTCGGCCCCATAGGACGCACCTAGTTTTTTTGGGGGGAAATAAAGGAATTTCCCCCCTTTATTTCCCCCCCAAAACCAGGTCGGGGAAACCGAAACAGGTTGAGGAACAGCGGGATGGCGGCGCTGCGCCTCCCTGCTGTCCCCCAAGCTTGTGGGGCTGGCCGATGTCTGCCCGGCACGCGGGGCGCTCTGCGGCTCACGCACCGGGTGGCAGGCTGCTATCCGCACCGTGGGGAGCCCTGCGGGGAACTCCTGCAGGGCTCCCCACGCTGCGGATGTGTTCCCGAAGTGCCAGGCGCTCTGCTTTCAGCGCGCCCGGCGCTCCGGGAAGCAGGCTGCTATCCGCAGCCTAAACAGCCCTGCGGAACCTCCTGCAGGGCTGCCTAGGCTGCGGATGTCTTCCTGAAGCCTGGAGAGCAAGAGGGGTCAGTGCGCACAGACCCCTCTCGCTCTCCAAGCTTCAGCGAAAGCCTGCATTCGCCCCATAGGACGCACCCAGATTTCCCCTTCATTTTTGGAGGGGAAAAAGTGTGTCATATAGGGCGAAAGATACGGTATACAGAAGTACAAGGAGAACCACTTACTAGAACAGCAGTGGATAGGGTATTGCTTGGCTCAAGCTCATGACGGAAATTTATTTATATTCATGCCGATTTAGGCTGGCTTTCAGAGAGAGATAAACTAAACTCTAGCTTTGGTTGTCAAGGCATTTATCTGAGCTACAGGATTTCCTGGGTCCAGTACACTTCATGTACACTCTGTTCCCCACATATAATCCATTGGCAAGAACTGTTGCTTATGACAACTGAAAACATACGTTGTCCAATATATCTAACATGACTTTTCTCTTTTGCACACACATACATGGATTTCCTTCCCTTCCTGATCTAGCTGTTGCATGTGCTTTCAAGCCCACTGTCACCAGTCAGTCAGTACCACCTACAGGATATCCAGCAACCACAGGTCAGGACAATCGGAGCCCCAAGTGGAAAGGTGAAAAATGCCCCATGTGCAGAGCAGCAGATAACTCAAGAAAGTTAGTCGAGCCCCACATGATGTGCACTATATCGTCAAGGAATTAAGCAGGGAGAAGACTTTCCAGAAAACACCCTCCCAGTTTAGAAATAAGAACATTGCACTTAAGCTTGAGAGGTGTAAAAAGAGTGCTGTAATAATATTAGTATTATTAATAATAATAATAATAATTTTATTATTTATACCCCGCTCATCCGACTGGGTTGCCCCAGCCACTCTGGGCAGCTTCCAACACATATAAAAACATAATAAAACATCAAACATTAAAAGCTCCCCGATTCAGGGCTGCCTTCAGATATCTTCTAAAAGTTGTGTAGTCATTTATCTCCTTGACATCTGATGGGAGGCTGTTCCACAGGGAGGGTGCCACTGCCGAGAAGGCCCTTCGTACATCTATATAAAACAAACCCCCATAACAGAAACATATATCTACCCGGCTCTCTTCCTGAATTTCAGATAGTGGGTACTTGTCCCACTAGTAAACTTATAAGAGATATTTTATTTATTGTATTTTTATCTTGTACTGTAAGTCTCACGGACCGTGTTCACTGGGGTTCCCTGTGCCTGTTTTACCAACATCACGGCTCCTTATGTGGTGGTGGGCCTCAGCATCACCCTTCTTCCTGCAGCAATGCTACATATGGGAAGGGCTCTCCCGCTATTGCTATGGTTTTACCTTCCTCTCTGGACCAGTTAAGCTGGGGATTGACTGGTGTCTCCCTGGCAGCAGAATGTCCAGAGCTTGGGGTCCCTGTACCACCCTCTAGCATCTCTCCTGGTGATGGGGAACTTGTGGTCCTCCAGATGTGGTGGGACTCCAGTTCCCATCATCCACAGTCAGTGGCCAGGGATGATGGGACTTGTAGTCCAGCAACATCTGGAAGGCCACAGTTTTCCTCTCTCTGTACTAGAGAATAAAACGACCCTTGAGAAAAAAAGCATTTTTTAAAAAATATGTGGTGGACTTGTAAAAGGGTAAAAGAGTACAGTGGTGCCTCGCAAGAAGAAATTAATTCGTTCCGCAAGTTTTTTCTTCTTGCGAGTTTTTCGTCTTGCGATGCACGGTTTCCCATAGGAATGTATTGAAAATCAATTAATGCGTTCCTATGGAAACCGACTTCAGACCAGGTCCGGGGACAATCTGTCCCCCGACCTCTTCTGAAGGCTGGGGGGGCGAAAGTCTTTGCTCCCCCCCCCCACGGCAGCATTTTAAAATCGCCCCGGACAGCGGAGGACTTCTCCGCTGTCCGGGGCGATTTAAAAGCCCTCCCGGGAAGGCAGCCAGGGGGGACAAAGATTTTCGCCCCCCGCCAGCCTTCCCCTCTTTTGAAGCAAGGGGCGGAGGGAAGAAGATCGCTTCTCCCCTTTGCCGCCCCTTGCTTCAAAAGGGGTCCGGGGGGAGAGAGAGGAAGGCACCCGCTTTCCCTCTGTCCCCTCTTTTGAAGCAAGGGGCGGCAACGGGGAGAAGATCGCTTCTCCCCTTTGCCGCCCCTTGCTTTAAAAGGGGTCCGGGGGGAGAGAGAGGAAGGCGCGCGCCTTCCCCTCTGTCCCCTCTTTTGAAGCAAGGGACGGAGGGGAGAAGATCGCTTCTCCCCTTTGCCGCCCCTTGCTTCAAAAGGGGTCCGGGGGGAGAGAGAGGAAGGCGCGCGCCTTTCCCTCTGTCCCCTCTTTTGAAGCAAGGGGCGGCAACGGGGAGAAGATCGCTTCTCCCCTTTGCCGCCCCTTGCTTCAAAAGGGGTCCGGGGGGAGAGAGAGGAAGGCGCCCGCCTTTCCCTCTGTCCCCTCTTTTGAAGCAAGGGGCGGCAACGGGGAGAAGATCGCTTCTCCCCTTTGCCGCCCCTTGCTTCAAGAGGGGTCCGGGGAGAAAGGGGAAGACGCCAGCATTTTAAAAAACCTCGGGACAGCGGGGGATTTCTCCGCTGTCCGGGGCGAATTTAAAATGCTGGTGGGCGGCAGCAAAACCTTCGCTGCCGCCCGCCAGCATTTTAAAAAACCTCGGGACAAAGGAGAAGTCCCCCGCTGTCCCGGGGTTTTTAAAAAACCTCTCCGCCCCCCGCCAGGCTTCGGAGCAGCCTTCCGAAGCCTGGCGGCGGGAGGAGGTCCGAGGACAGTGGGCAAGACGCCCTGTCCCGGAGATTTCCCTATGGGCTTTCGTCTTGCGAAGGAAGCCCATAGGGAAATTCGTTTTGCGAAGCGTCTCCAAAACGGAAAACCCTTTCGTCTAGCGGGTTTTCCGTCTTGCGAGGCGTTCGTCTTGCGGGGTACCACTGTATTGGGAAATGATCCATAATGAATTGAAAAAAAAATGTTTACAAGTACTTTCCCCAAAACCCCCAAAGTCCTTTCTGTTGGGGATAATTCAGACTGAAATTCCCAGGTGTCAAAAAAGGTTATTTATGTATGCTGCTACTGCGGCCTGTGTTTTGTTAGCCCAAAAATGGAAAATGAGGTCCCAACTAAAGAGTGGCAACTTAAGTTGACAGAATATGCGCAGATTGCAGACTTAACATATAGAATAAAAGAACAAGAAGAACATAGGCTGAAAAAGCTGGCAGCGTTAATATAAGTTCAACAGTGTAAAAAAGTTATGGTGGTTGTAATAATGGAATACTAAATGATATTGTTTCTGTAAAATATGCAGGGATTTATGATATGCAAAATGAACCATGGAAAGAGAAGAAGGGAAGTCATTGATATCTTAAGGACGTATAAATGAGAAAAATTAATGTAAATTATGTAAGATAAATAAATAAAATGACCCTTGAGAACAGAGAACCTTGCCACCCACGATGGAGTGAAGTACAAATTGAATAGTCCCTAAGTGGGGTAGAAGCAAGCAGGCTGCGTCTTAGTTAGTCTTTCCTCGTTTTGTTTTATAAACCAGACATTTGTATAGAAGTTTGGAAGTGGATGTTACTGTAAAGTCACCATGTTTATAGGCAGAAGTTTGGATAGTAAAACGTTGAAACAGCCCTATGTTTCCACAATCTCTCCCTTCACCCTGACCCTGTTGAATTGTTTGTTCTAACTCAAGGGAGTTACAGTGTCTGAAAAACCGCTCTCAAGGCTGAACAGTTCTCTAGGCGCCCAGGCAATCTTAATACACTTTCATGACTGTGCAGCTTATTTTGTATTTCCATCATCCAAGAGTCATATCCCAAATGATGTCTTTAATTTCTTTATATGATGGATTTTTTTACTGCCCTGCTTTGAAAGATTACTAGGGCAGTGTTCAAAAGCGTGAACGAAATATTGTGCAGAACTTAAAATAAACATAGGTCCCATTTGCACTATACATTTAAAGCAGTATTATTCTACTTTAAACAGTCATGGCTTCCACCACAGAATCATGGGAACTTCTAGCAACTCTCAGCATCCCTAACTAAAGTTCCCAGGCTTCTTTGGGTGGAAAGCTGTGACTGTTTTAAAGCTGTATAACACTGCTTTAAATGTAATAGCGCAGACAGGGCCACAATATTAAATCGGCTGGCATTTTAAAAAGGCAACACAGACACAAAATGCCAATAAACCAGAGGATAATTTTTAAAAAACCCTCAAAAATTATCTACTACAGTGGTACCTCGGGTTAAGTACTTAATTCATTCCGGAGGTCCATTCTTAACCTGAAACTGTTCTTAACCTGAAGCACCACTTTAGCTAATGGGGCCTCCAGCTGCCGCTGCACCACCGGAGCCCAGTTTCTGTTCTTATCCTGAAGCAAAGTTCTTAACCTGAAGCACTATTTCTGGGTTAGAGGAGTGTGTAACCTGAAGCGTATGTAACCCGAGCTACCACTGTATCTAAAATCTGTAGGTGAAGGTCTTCACTTGCTGCAGTAAATCTTGCAAAGCTGATGCCAGATTCACCTCGTTGGGGAGGTGATTTCAGAGTCACGGGGCCCCTTTGGAAAAGGCCCTGCCCTTCGGGGAAGCGTTTTTGGAGCTGGTCTTCTCCAGGGGAGTTTAAGGCGCAGACAAGCTAGTATGGGAAGAGGTTCTCCTTTAGCCATTAGGTTCCTAAGCTGTTTAGGACTTTAAAGGTAAGCCCTAGCACCTCCAATGGGTTAGCTTTGGAGCAAATAGAGAGTTCATGTAGAGCTTTCAAGATACTTATGATATGAACTATTTTGTAAGCTGATTTTTATAGAAAAAAATTAATCCCCAAGGATTGGAAAGTTGGCTGTGATCTGGTGGTGGCTGGGGCAACAGGCGCAAGTTTGCTTTGTGAAGTTCGCCCTTTATTCGGAGCTAAGGAATGGAGTTGGTTTTGTTGTTGATGATGCAGTTATGTGTTCTGTAGCTTTGTCTATCGGAGGCTGGCACAACTTCTGACCCACCAAGATGAATATGGTCTGCCTGCCAGATGTTTGACAGCACTTGCCTCTTCCCACCCAGCCCCTCAGGACTTGGCATGCGGTAAAAACAAGAGGTTTATTAAACACTCAATTATTAAACACGTTTGCATCACTGGTGGACTGTGTTTGGCTTGGTAGATCACACGTTTTGCAGGTCTGGTCTAGAAACTCCTCACCATTTTTTGAAACGTTGCTGGGCTTACATACCGATCCTAAACATGCTTCCTTCGAAGGAAGTCCCAGCGAATGAAGCATGCCTTTACTTCTTGATAGCATGCTTAGGATTACAGCCACCTTACACCTGTCCTTACAATTAGTGGCGTTAGCATCATTTGGTTACACTGAGACAGGCATGAAGTTAGAGCTGAAAAGCATTCCTGTGCATCTTGACCAATGTTTTCCTATTGTGCGGAGCTGCTTTGATGACTTGCTGAAATCTGGCTCCTTGAAAGATGCACTGGGCAGCCTTTTCTTATTTGAGGGTTGCTCTCAAAGAGTTTCGTTCCCACTTGTGACACAACAGGGCTGAAACATGATTTCCGTCGGCGGTTGGACTTATTCTAGCAATGTGCAGGTGTCATCTGCCTAGATCTTTACCCGGTCTTTGTCAAGGTATTCTGTGGATTTGTTAACTGGGGCAATACATGGAGATACAGTGGTACCTCTGGTTACGTACTTAATTCCTTCCGGAGGTCCATTCTTAACCTGAAGCACCACTTTAGCTAATGGGGCCTGCCGTTGCTGCCGCGCGATTTCTGTTCTCATCCTGAAGCAAAGTTCTTAACCTGAGGTATCATTTCTGGGCTAGCAGAGTCTGTAACCTGAAGCATATGTAACCTGAAGTGTATGTACCACTGTAGTAATCTCTCCTTATCTCCCTGGTCTTCCTGATGTAGCACTCAAAATGACTCGTAATGTGAAGGGAGGGAAGAAATGAAGGTGGAGTTGTCTTAGACAACCCATTGTGTACAACATCAGTTGTTGCCGAGGTGTCTTTCCCATCATTTCTGGCCTCTGGCTGTGGCTAAAAGCAGGACCACCAGGTCCCTACCACTGGTGTTACTGGCCACCCTGCTCCTTTTGGAAGAGACTTGCGAGGGAAAAGCACAAGTTCTTGGAAATCTCTAGGAGCGACCTATAGGTTGTGCTGCTAGAGGATTCATTTGAATGAAAAGCAGCATAGAAACACAGTTGTACCTTGGTTTTCGAACATCTCTGTTGACAAACATTTCAGTTTTTGAACGTCGTAAACCCGGAAGTAAATGCTTCGGTTTTCAAACGCGCCTCGGAAGTCGAACATGCCATACGGCTTCAGCTGAGTACGAGATCCTGAGGCCTAGCTGTCGCCTATTGAGTTTTCAGTTTTTGAACGTTTCAGAACTCAAACAGTCTTCCGGAATGGATTACGTTCGAAAACCGAGGTACCACTGCATAACATAATAAATAAATCCAAACCAAACCTTTGGCCTGCTAGGCCTCCCTGTTTGGCCTGCAAGGTTGTTTCAGCCAAGGCACAGACCCCTAACATATCTGTGGAGGACAGGCATGATGTCAGGTGTGGAACAGGTAAAGGTGGGGCTTGGACAAAAGAAACTTTGCAGGAAACCAGAGGCCTTCCTCCTGGGCATAGTGGACCAATCAGTGTTAAAGAAGGATAGAACTTTTTTTATGTATGCTACAGCAGCAGCAAGAATTCTCATCGCAAAGCATTGGAAGACACAAGATCTACCCACCTTGGAAGATTGGCAGATGCAACTAATGGACTATATGGAGATGGCGGAAATGACTGGCAGAATCCGAGACCAGGGAGAGGAGACGGTGGAGGAAGATTGGAAGAAATTTAAAATTTATCTACAGAAATACTGTAAAATTTATGAATGTTAAGGACATTGAAATGAATCGCAGGGGCTTTAGCAACAAAGTAAAATGTAAGACTGGACTAACAACAGATAAATTAATAGGATATGAATTTGCTGAATTAATTTTTAAAAAGGGATACAAGAACGGGAGACGTGAGGAAGTCGGGAAAATAAGCTAATTGAAAATGAGAAATTAAGAAAGAGGGAATTTTTGTTTTTTGTTACTATATGTGTTTTTACCTTTTTTCTTTTTTCTTGATGTGTTTAATGTTTGTATTTTTTGTATTGTATTGTTTTTTGTGATTTTGTATTTCTTTTTGTCTATGTATGCTTGTCTATTGTGAAAACTTAATAAAATATCTATAAAAAAACAAAAACAAAAGAAACTTTGCAGGATTGCCGGTGCTAGTTGGGAACTGCTTCAGGCAAAGTTTCAGTAAGTGTTTGGGAAGCCTTGCATACTCTTTTTTGACCGGGCGGTTTGATTTCAAACCATATGGGCAAGCCAGGACACCTGATGTCTTTGTGGCATCAGGTGATTGACAGGTGGGTGACCCTGCCCACCTGTCAAGCTTGAACCGCTGGGGTGCTGGGAGATAAGGATCTGACCTGTCCGCCAGATCCAGATTCCCCACCTCTGATTTTTAGCGTCACATATAAAATTCTGCTCTTTGGTGTATTTTCAAGCTGCACAGAGCAATCCTTTGCATGGTTACTCTGAAATAGTACTTTGTTCTCCAATGCTGTAGACTGGCTACCTAAAAACCTCCATAGCTAAGGTTTAACTAAGCAACGACCTTGTCTTAAACATCTCTCATTTGAAAAGAAAAAAAGAATATTTTTTTCCACTCCCCTCTCCCCTTTGGGGGCCCTCACATCTCTCTCTCCAGGTGAATGAGGCTGCAGGAAACCTTCCTTTAGTGTAAATATCAACCTGCTTTGTTTCCTTTAGTGTTTTGTGATAAGCACACACAGCTCTGTACAAAGAGTTCCACGTGCCCAACCAGCAGATGTTTGACTCTGGCTTGGGAAAGCCCCATAAGTTTGTGTTTAGCAGGAGGAGCCAGGCTGAAAAAAGCCGGGGGGAGCATTTCTGTTTAAGAGCGGACTCTGTGCCCTGCTTATTTCCCTTTTTAAAAAATGGTACGTGCATATAATGTGGCCAGTCTTGAGGAGGGGAAATAATTTCTGCCATTGAGAAAATTACATCTTTCTTGAAGGGCTTGGCTACATTGGGGAGCAAGGGCTTAAAAATCTCATTTTCCTCAGCCTTGAATAGGAGAAAGCATTAAAGCACCGCTAATTAATGAACGACAAAGGACTTCCGTGGTGGTTAAGTCCTTTGCAAAGCAATTGAAAGTCCAAAGGGCGCTGAGGCAGAGGGGCTTTAGTCGACAAAGAGTTTCACAGAACCGAAAAAACCATTTTTGCAGCGTGAACATTAACGCTCCCCCTTCACCCCCAGCTAGTCTTGCCCTCAGGGGTGATGCGGGTTGGAAGAACAAGAGCAAAGTTGCCTAGAAATACCATCCTCAAGAAACCTGCTTGTGACATCAAAGCTCTGCCTTTTTTGCCTTTTGTTTGCATCATGTGTTAGGCAGTGTAGACACCATACCATTAAAGTGTTGCCCCCCAACCCGAGACTGGGAAATATAACTTACCCTGCACGCTTATCAAACTACAGTTCCCACAATTCTGGGTTTTTTTTGGTGGGGATGTGTTTTAAAGGTATGGAGCTGTGTTCAAAATTAGCCAGGCACCAGGTGCATTTGGCACCTGGCTTTTGACCACTTTTGCAACCAAGTGAAGGGTCATGTTAGAAACGCAATAATAATAATAATAATAATAATAATAATAATAATAATAATAATATAATTTTTATTTATACCCCGCCCATCTGCCTGGGATTCCCCAGCCACTCTGGGTATGTAAGCTGGATGTCAAATGGCTCCTTAAAACCAAGGTTACAGTCGCCAAAACAGAATGCTGTTTTGGAACAAGATGGCTCTAAAGTCATGTAGTCAAACCTTGGTCCCCAAATGCCTCCATTTTGAAACATTTTGGCTCTTGAACATCGAAAACCTGGAATTAAATGCTCCGGTTTCCGAACGTTTTTCAGAAGCTGAACATCCGACGCGGAGTGCAGGAAGCTCCTGCAACCAATTGGAAGCCGCGCCTCGGTTGTCGAACATTTTGGAAGCTGAACGGGCTTCCAGAATGGATTGCGTTTGACAACCGAGGTTTGACTGTATTTTTCAAATGATGTGATTGATTCTCTGTTAAACATCTGGGTAGTTCAGATGAGCACCTTGAACAAGCTGAAGAACTTTGAGAGCTTAAAGAAGAAAAGTCACTTGATCCAGAATATTTGGAGCAATAATTGGCCCTGAGACTTTGAAAAGCTGGTGTCTCTGGATCACGTTTGTCAGTTTTGTTGAATTAATTAAGCTAAGTGGTTTTAATTGGATTTTGAATAAATGTGCAGTTAATTGTCACTGTTTTGAATTTTATTGTGCTAGTATCTTCCTTTGTCGGTCGTGCAAGCCGCTGTTCTGAATCATGCTTTTTTATAGGGTTGGGGTGACTTCATGGAACCAAATGTACAGCAGCCCCAAAAGGTTTGGGAGCCACTGATCCTTCCATATAATTCCATATAATTCTCTGTATACTGAATTCCTGCCCTAAAACACTGGCTCAGGATTTCAGTGTTTGATCTAGGGAAGGGTTTGTACCAACTCCTGACCAATTTGTCAGCAAATGGCAGAAAACCATGGCTAAAAAAGCCACCTCTATTGGTCTGTCACCCCCCCCCCAACTGTATTACCTGGGTTATGAAGGCGCCCTAAAGACGTTGAAGCAAAGATTATGGGATAATGCACACAGTGACTTGCGATCTCGATCACACGCAATCTGTAGTCCGCTGACAGTAGGAGTACAATATGGGCATGTCTTTAAGTTAATATCTTACATTAAAAACCTGACAGTACCAAACTATCAGAGGCTTTTCACCAAAGCCAGACTAAACGTCTTTCCTTCTGCAGTGTTGGATGGCAGGTTGAGAGGAGTTCCCTACCAGGACAGACTTTCCTCTTGTGCTCAAGACATCGATTCCATAAAACATATTTTGTTGCACTGTGCAAAATATGAGCAAGCCATGGCTGAACTGATACTACCCTTGCTGGTACCTTTCCCGGGAAAATCAGAGGCTCACTATGTCAGGTTCCTATTGGAAGATTGGACAAATGCTAGAACATTAGCAGTGGCAAAGTTCTTATCGGTGGTTGCAAGAACCAATGAACCCTATATTCTGAACAAAATGCTTGTTTAACCTGGAGGTAGGCTGTATGAATTGTGTATTGCTTTGTAGTGATTTGTTGGGTCTCTGGACCGTAATAAAGATTGTTGTTGTTGTTGCTTTTATAATTATGTAAGCCTTAGTCCTTTAACAGAGGTGTGTGGGTGTCAGAGAATGAGGGAAATTGACGTGTAAAGCAATATTTTATCGTTTAAACAGGTGGCTGAATCCTTTATTTGTTACCGGTCATAAAAGGAAACTAGAGGAGGATGATATGTTTCAGGTACTCACCGAAGATTCCTCTAAGGTGCTTGGGGAGGGGTTGCAGTGGTAAGTAGATAACAGAATATCAGTGATTGTATTTGGATTTTTTTAATTCTTCCACAGCATGCATCAATCTGTCTCTTCCCCAGGTCAAGGATTGTCGAAATATATGAGAGGAAAAACCCTGTAGTACCAGCTTTCTGCTCTATCTCTGCTTGGTGTGCTTGTATATTGGAGTTCTTGTGAGGCAAGACAGGTTTTTCAATGGCTCAAGTATCAGAATTGCCTTGGATTGCATTTAAACTGATTTCCGGCTTTCTCTGTGTTGCGGAAAGTACCGTAACCATTTTGATAGATCTCTCAATAACTTTGTAAGTGCGGGCTTATTCTGACCCGTGCCTGTTTATAGGGTCAACTTGTCCTTGCAGGAAAAGCAAACAACTGACGCTTGACTGCTCTCATAAGCTCAGGAGAAGGCCTCTCTCTTTTCCAGCAAATTATCCCAGTTCATCTTATGTTTCTGTACAGTTGATACATGAAAGCGATCATTTTGTGGACTGATACTTGTCTTTTCCTTTCTTTCATTTTCTTTCTCTCTCTCTGCCCCCCTCCCCTTCAGCATCCTTCACTCATGTTTTATTTTATAGGTACTGGGACAGAGAAGTGCAAAAGGCAAAAAAGGAAGCGAGGATGCCACATTTAACAAAGGCGATTATACTTTGCTACTGGAAATCTTATCTACTCCTGGGATTTTTCACGCTGATTGAGGTAATGCAATGAAAGAGATGCGCTGTAAGATCATAGAATCATGTAGTGTTGGAAGGGACTATGAGGATTATTTAGTGCAAGCCCTTGCAATGCAGGAATAACAGGGATCAAACCTGTGACCTGGGCATGATCAGCACCACGCTCTGACCAGCTGAGCTGTTTTGCAAGGCAGAATTTGGTGTGGTGGTCCTGCTCTCTTCCTTTCCCTTTCCCTCAAGCCTCCGCGTGCTGAAATCCCATCTCCCCTTTCCAAGCGTTGACACCCTTGCAGCTTTAAATGCTGAAGACAACAAATGGGCTAGAGACACTAGCCGCAAGCTGTACTCCTCTGTGTATTTTTGGTTTAGCAACACTAATTAAAGCTGTTTTTCTGCCTTCAGGCAAAGCTGCAGGCTCAACTGACTTCAGTTTGGCTCCTCAGTTTGATTGCTTTTTCTCTAGGAAGTGCCACATTTACACAATACCTTTAAAGAGCTATGATCCCACTTTAAACCTTCGTGGCTTCAAGTAGTTTGTCAAGGATGCTGAGAGCTGTTAGGAGACCCCATTTCCCTTCCAGAGCAGAGTGGTTTTAGGAACCAGTCCTTCTTCTTAGGAAACTCTGGGATTTGTAGCTGTGTGAGGGGAATAGGGGGTCCCCTAACAATTCTCAGGGACGCAGGTGGCGCTGTGGGTTAAACCACAGAGCCTAGGACATGCCGATCAGAAGGTCGGCAGTTCGAATCCCCGTGACGGGGTGAGCTCCCGTTGCTCGGTCCCTGCTCCTGCCAACCTAGCAGTTCGAAAGCACATCAAGGTGCAAGTAGATAAATAGGTACCGCTCCGGCAGGAAGGTAAACGGCGTTTCCGTGCACTGCTCTGGTTCGCCAGAAGTGGCTTAGTCATGCTGGCCACATGACCCGGAAGCTGTACGCTGGCTCCCTCGGCCAATAAAGCGAGATGAGCGCCGCAACCCCAGGGTCAGCCACGACTGGACCTAATAGTCAGGGGTCCCTTTACCTTTACCTTTAACAATTCTCTGCACCTGTAATAAGCCACAACTCCCAGAATTATTTTTGGGGCAGCCATAGTTGTTTAAAGTGGTATCATAGTGCTTTCAACCTATAGTGTGAATGTGCCCGGTGACTTCAAATGCAGCAGTCATAGTGCTGAGAGTATGCCAATGTTGTCCCACATTTAGCCACAGTAGCCAGGTAGGTCCTATATTCCCTTTATAGCCTGTAGTCTCCAAGAGGCAACTGATTGTGACAGTTTTGGTAGGGTGTGGACAGATGAGGGCTCCTAGACAGATTATTTTCAGAGAGCTAGTGTAGCACCACAGCAAACAGATTGCGCTATGAACCTGAAAGTTCCAGGTTCAAATCCTGGCATTGCTTTCAATTTTCCAGGTAAGCATCTTTCCCCCATATTCTGACTCGCGCTCTTCAACTACACCATTGTGTCTAAGCACGTAGCAAAGCTTAGGTGCAAATGACCGGTGTAGGAAGGTTAAAAAAAAAATAGTCCCCATGTTGTGCAGAAACATGTTCTATTATCTACGAAACAGTGGACTAAGATGGTTTGATGTTTGCTGGTTAAGATGATTCTGCTTTTGAAGCAAGTTAAAATGAGATGCTACTCTCTTCTGGAGGAAGATTTCACTATTATGATTCTGCTGTGTTTATTAAAAGCCTCTCCCTCCACCCCCGCTTTTCTCCCCACTCTTTAGGAAACGCTCAAATTAATACAGCCTATATTTCTGGGAATGATTATTGCTTATTTTGAAAACAGTGGCTCGGATGTTGCCTTGAAATATGCCTATGCCTCCGCAGCTGCCTTGTCCGTGTGTACGCTGGTTTTGGCCATCTCTCACCACTTGTATTTTTATCACGTACAACGTGCCGGCATGAAGCTTAGAGTGGCCATGTGCCACATGATTTATCGCAAGGTGGGTAATATATTTCCTTTATCTCAATAAACAGGGCGCTTAAATATGTGGGGTCTTGCCTGACTTTGGATAGGCTGAAGCAACTCCCTTTTAAAACATATGCTTGAAGTTGATAGCATTAGGAACAGGGAGGGGGGGAAATCCATGGATAATATTTGGATTGTGATTAGGTTTTGTTTTATTTGACTTATTCTGCACTGGATCTTTGTTCAGAGATGAGGCTCTGAGGGCTGACTTTTTGAAGCAAAACACTACAAGCTGGAGAGGCCTTGGCAGCCATTATACACACTCCTAGACTTTTACAGGAACATACCAAAAGAGGCTAAGAAGAAAGATTTAACTGTCAAGGTCCAGGAATGTGGGCTGATGCTGGGAGGATGAATACAAACCCGGGGTAGTAGTAAATCAGTTTCCAGCGGCTTCTTGTTTGTGACATGGTGGGCCTAAATTTTGTTTTCATTCTTGCCCTTGATCTCAGGAACTTGAACCTTCACTCTCCACCCAAAATGTCTCTGACAAAAAAATTCCTCTTGTATTTGCAATATAAGACATGGGTAGGGCTGGGTGATATATCGTCCAAAACCGGTTTGAAGTCCATAATGTGACATCGGTTTCATAATTTTTGACCTAGCAATATATCATGAATCATGATGTGTGTTTTTGTGCTATGCAAAAATCAGAATGGGGGGAAGTCGGCGAAGCCAGCCAACTCCTCTACATAATTCCATCCTTATTTCAGACGTTATGATATATCAATATATTGCAATGTTTAGATGGTGGTATGTTGGTCTTGAAAACCAACTATTGCCCAGCCCACATGGGTGGAATACGTTTTCTTTTCCCTGTTAATGGCTGCATTCCCTTGGGGTTCTTCTGTTGAGGTTAAATGTTGATGGTTAAACCAGCAGTGGCCAGGACCAGAAGGGGCTGGGGCCATTCTTTATCTCTTTCATGCCCCACCTAGCAAGTTGCTGACAGACGGACTGATCGCTGTTGTCTGAACTGATCACTTGCAGAACTTATAAGGTTGTCCCAAGGGAAAGAGATATTGCTGAAGATCTAGGACTGAATTAAAATACAGTGGTGCCTCGCAAGACGAAAAGAATCCGTTCTGTGATTCTCTTCGTCTAGCGGTTTTTTCATCTTGCGAAGCAAGCCCATTGACGGATTAGCGGATTAGCGCTATTAGCGGCTTTTAGCGGCTTATCGGTTTATCGGATCAGCTGATAAGCGGCTTAGCGGCTTAGAAAAAGGGGGGGAGGAATAAAACCCCGCAGGAATTCGCAAGACATTTTTGTCTTGTGAAGCAAGCCCATAGGAGATTCGTTTTGCGAAGCACCTCCAAAACGGAAACCCCTTTCGTCTAGCGAGTTTTCCGTCTTGCGAGGCATTCTTCTTGCGGGGCACCACTGTAGCATGCTTTTTTTGGGCAAAGAGATTGGAAAATTGGGATGGAACACACTTATGAGTGAAAACATGGGAAATTGGCATGGATTGGAACTGGACCCACCCATTTTCTAGTAGTTTTGCTAACTGGTCTTGAAGGGGGCCGGACTTTGGTCCTTTTTATGAGCCCTGCAGCAGGGTAAAATTCAGGTGTTTGCCTAGGCATTGCTGTGATCTATGGTGGGAGATGCTCTCCCCATGGAACTAGTTCATCATTATTCATGTAAGGTGCAGCTAGCTAGCAACTTAGGCCTCTCTCTCTCTCTCTCTCTCTCTCTCTCTCTCTCTCTCTCTCTCTGCATGTGTGTGTGTCTGTCTGTGTCTGTGCTGGGTTGGAACCATAGTGTATGCATATATATATGTGTGTGTGTGTGTGTGTGTGAGAGAGAGAGAGAGAGAGAGAGAGAGAGAGAGAGAGAGAGAGATGTGTCTCTAGTCGTCTTGGTAAAGCTGCATTTGTGTTTAGTGCATTTGCTGATACCTGGGAAATCATCCCTTAGGAGTTATCTTGTAATGGAGTGAGCACAGGGCTTTCTTGTACATAAACATATCTCTGAGGTATTAATTTGCCGTTCTGGATGAGATAACTCAAGTCTGTTATGGGATTTAATAAAACAATAAAATAGCCTTTACATCGAACGCTGCTTGTGGAGAGTAAAAACCAGTTTGGTGGGGAAAAGACAAATGGGCTTGTGTTGTGCTCTTATCGCTTTATTTTTAGTAATGCAATTCGTTTTTTTCTGTTTGATCTTCCCACATTGCAGAAGTCCTGGAACACACTAAGCATAGGTCTTTGTCAAACTGTGTATGGGGGGGGGGGGGAGGTGTTTGTGGGGAGGAAAGTGGTTGCAATTTTCTCCACTTCCACCGGCACACTGTGTGCTCACCATTAAACCATGGTTAATCTTGACCATGGTTTAAAGTGACACGTGAGAGGCATTATTATGTGTCGTTTGAGGTTGGAATTGGTTTTAGTTTTGAAAAACAACTTTTGGATAATGATGAGATCAGGGTAGTTTACGGTACGTCATTTGTAAGATATAGGTTTGTCCTTGTGAGTCATGTTGCCTCACTTTCAGATTGTTTGGAAAAAGTAATGTTGACAGGATGTGTTGAAGGAACGATGCTGATTTATAAAGCACATCACTGTTTGGTGGTGTTTTGATTAGAAACCTCAAAAGACCAGGATCTGGACACAGTGAATTGTGTACACAGATTGGCTTCCATAGTTGGCCTGGATGTCAAGGACTATTGAGTACAAGGTGTTCCTCAGTAGAAGGTCCCGACAATGCGCTACAGCATAGATATGAACAATAAGAAGCTCTGTACTTAAAATGTTGCCAGTATTGTCATGTGAGAGGTGCAGGAAGAGAAGCTGGCTTCATTCCCAGTCCTTTACTTTCTTTAAAACAAATCCCACAGAAATCCTTTCATAACAGTAGAAACCTTCAACAGTTACGTTCTTCTAATGCAGGACTTATCGCCCATGTATGTATTGAAGATACACCTGTTTACACAGGCATTCTCTTAATCTTTCGACCTGTGTCTCAAGTTTTAATGGGATTGTTTTGTGGCTTATTTAAATTATGGATGTTTATAATACCTGTGCAATTGGTCTTTAAACCCGCAAACCACTTAGGAGCCTATTTTGGCGGTTTATAAGGACAAAAGAGCTTGCTTGATAAGCCAGAGCCTCATCTAGTTCAGTATTCTCGGGGTTACCAACCAGATATCTGTGGGGAGCCTGCAAACAGAACCAAGTCTGGAAAATATTGTGAACAAAATACCCTACAATGCAACTAGAGAAATTAGACTTCTCTCTCTCTCTTTCTCTCTAGGCACTTCGTCTGAGCAATGCAGCCATGACAAAGACTACAACGGGCCAGATTGTAAATCTTCTATCAAATGATGTGAATAAATTTGATCAGGTAAGGCCCAGTATTGATAGCGTGGAATTCAGATAGTGGTTTGCTTCGTCGGAATCAAGCCACAATCAGGCTTATTTCTTCCATACTCTTGGAGGGATTAGTGAATCGGGAGTCATTGGCATGTTCACAGTAAACCACCCATCACGATTTAACCTGAAGCACCAAGTGTCATGACAGTATTGAGCACCCAACTCTAGGGGTGCTTTTAGCCCGCCCTGTGGAACGCCCTTCCAGCAGATGTCAAAGCGATAAACAACTACCTGACATTCAGAAGACATCTTAAGGCAGCCCTGTTCAGGGAAGTTTTTAATGTGTGATATTTTACTGTATTTTTGGTTTCTATGGAAGCCACCCAGAGTGGCTGGGGAGGCCCAGCCAGATGGGCGGGGTATAAATAATAATAATAATAATAATAATAATAATAATAATAATAATAATAATAATAATAATTAATAGTTATTATTATTATAGCACCTTGTTCTTTTATATGGTGAACTCTCTTCTGAAGAATGGCTCACAGGGAGGGCTTGTCCACACTTCTGTTTGCGCCATGCCTAGAAAGCATGGGTCCATATTTAAATATGCTCTCTGTTCCTGATGATGATGATGACGACGATAATAATAATAATAATAATAATAATAATAATAATAATAATAATAATAATAATACAAAGCATGGGTCCAAAAGGTTTCCTCCTTGTCCTATTCGTTACCCATGGTGCTGAATCAGAGCAAACATCAATCTGGAGGAAGCTCTCTTTTTTCCCTTTCAGTTATTATTATTCTTTATTCTTTATTGAATTTATATACCACCTGGGGGGGTCTCAAGGCGGTTCACAGAATAAAATCAAGATATAAAAGCACAAAATACATAATAAATTTAAATTTATAATGAATTTGAAAGACCTAGATATGTTCCTGTCACACTGACTTCCTTTTAAATTGTTTGGGGAAAGTAATGTTTTTCTCTTCTGATTTAAAATTCTATATAAAAAAATTCAAAGATGGAAAGATTCTTTGCGGTGGATTTTGTTTTGTAACATTCTGTAGTGGAAATTTTATCTGTAAATTGTCAAGGCTAGTACAATAAAGCTGTTGTTGAAGATGATTGAAATAATTGTTTGCCTGCAGGCTCGTTTGCATACAGACACACAAACTGCTGCCGCCAGAATTTCTTCCATGTAGTCATCTTTGGTTCAGGGGTACCTGCAAATATCCGCATGCGAACTAGAAGTGGCTTTGTTTTCTTTCAGCCCCATCCACATGTTTATTTCTCGTTCGTTTAGAAATTTCTCCATGAGTCACACAGGCAGTGCTTTTTTTCTAAAGAAAATGTTTAGGGGAACTCTCATTTTGACTCAAGAATACAGTGGTGCCCCGCAAGACGAATGCCTCGCAAGACGGAAAACCCGCTAGACGAAAGGGTTTTCCGTTTCTCGATGCGCTTCGCAAGACGAATTTCCCTATGGGCTTGCTTTGCAAGACGAAAATGTCTTGCGAGTCTTGCAATTTTTTTCGCTCCCCCCCTTTTTTCTAAGCCGCTAAGCCGCTAATAGCCTTTTAGCCACTAAGCCGCTAAGCCTTTAACAGCCGCTAATCCGCTAATAGGGTTGCTTCGCAAGACGAAAAACCGCTAGACGAAGAGACTCGCGAAACGGATTATTTTCGTCTTGCGAGGCACCACTGTATCACCATTTTATAGTTCAAATCGGGGAAAATGAATGCAGTAAATGGACAAAAGTACAAAGTTTCACAAAATGTTTAGGGGTATGCGTACCCCTGCGCCCCCCCAGAAAAAAATCACTGGTCACAGGCATCTCTGAACCCAGGTATGATTGTGTAAGGGAATTTGCCATTGCTGCTAAAATATGTGAAATACACCTGCGACTTATCACACTCTCGGTTCTAATGACTGCTTTCAGTAAAGTTGTGTGTTTCTGTTTCTGCAGGTGACTATTTTTTTGCACTTCTTATGGGCCGGACCCCTTCAAGCGATAGCCGTAACGGCGCTTCTTTGGCTTGAAATTGGCCCCTCCTGTCTTGCGGGAATGGCTGTTTTAATTATTCTCCTTCCTCTGCAAAGCTGCATTGGGAGGCTGTTCTCATCGCTGAGGTAAAAGCGTTTGGCGTCTCGTGATTTTGGTTTCAGAAAGTTTAAAAGATCCCTAGATAGAAACCTGCCAACTTCATTTTTGTTTTGTTTTGTATTTTGTTACGTGCACATTTTTACATAAAGTATTGAAAAAAAAAAGGAGTGTGTTCATTCAGTGGAAAGAACAGAAAGCACCAGAAGTCCTTGCTTGTATGATACAGGTTTTTGTTTTTTTGTTTTAATCTTTATGACATCTTGTTTTTGGACTATTTGCTCGGGCAATCAAGAGTAAGGAACCTATTGCATTAGGGAGGATTGCAATTTTTAACTTTTAAATTCAGAAAATGAGGGGTGCGAAAAGGTTATAACATGACTTGGGAATTCAAAAGATAGTTTGGTTAAATTAATATAATTTAGTTTTACGCGGTAAGTAAACTGTTTGTAAAATTTTCACAGAAATCAGTAATTGCCCAAGTATTTGCAGTTATATTCTACATTATTAGTTTGTTTGTTTATTTATTTATTTATTTATTTAGCATTACCCAGCATTTTCAGAAGGTAAACTAAACATTCTTTGTTTTTTTCCAAGAGCAGCGTATATGCTTTTAAAATCAAACATAGCTTTACCAAACTTAATACTGTCCGATCACAAAAATAATAGCGGGCTTGAATTCCCTCACACCCAAAAGCACGTTTTTAAGACCGCTCATGGAAGAAATTTGCAAACTTAAGCTTTCACTGCCTAAAATGACATGCTCTGCCATTTCATGTTCTTTAAAAGGCAGTAAAGAAAAAATGTGGTAAATTCTCAGTTACTGCATTAGTTGAGGTTTTGAAAAGACAAATTGCCTATTATTATTATTATTATTATTATTATTATTATTATTATTATTATTATTATTATTATTTATATATACCCCACTCACCTGGCTGGGTTTCCCCAGCCACTCTGGGCGGCTCCCAATAGAATATTATTATTACAGTGGTGCCTCGCAAGACGAAATTAATTCGTTCCGCAAGTCTCTTCGTCTTGCGAGTTTTTCGTCTTGCGATGCACTGTTTCCCATAGGAATGCATTGAAAATCAATTAATGCGTTCCTAGGGAAACTGCCTTCAGACCATGTCCGGGGACAGTCTGTCCCCGGACCTCTTCTGAAGGCTGGGGGGGGGGGGGACAAGGGCTTTTCTTCCCACCCCCAGCATTTTAAAAAACCCCGGGACAGCGGAGGACTTCTCCGCTGTCCGGGCGATCTTAAAATGCTGGCGGGCGGCATTTTTAAATCGCCCCGGGACAGCGGAGGACTTCTCCGCTGTCCGGGGCGATTTAAAAGCCCCTGGGAAGGCAGGCAGGGGGGACAAAGACTTTTGGCCCCCGCCAGCCTTCAGAAGAGGTCCTGGACCTCTTCTGAAGGCGGGCGGGGGGCGAAAGTCTTTGCTCCCCCCCCGCCTGCCTTCAAAAGCCCTCCGGGACAGGCAGGCAGGGGGGAGCAAAGACTTTCGCCCCCCGCCCGCCTTCAGAAGAGGTCCTCTTCTGAAGGCGGGCGGGGGGCGAAAGTCTTTGCTCCCCCCCGCCTGCCTTCAAAAGCCCTCCGGGACAGCGGAGAAACGCGCTGTGTTTCTCTGCTCTCCCGGGAAGGCAGGCAGGGGGGAACAAAGACTTTCGCCCCCCGCCCGCCTTCAGAAGGTGTTCCCTCCCCGCCGCCTGGCTTCGGAGCATCGTTCCGAAGCCGGGCGGCGGGGGCAGGTGTTCCCGCCCTGCTGCCCGGCTTCGGAGCATCGTTCCGAAGCCCGGCGGCGGGGGCAGGTGTTCCCTCCCCGCCGCCCGGCTTCGGAGCATCGTTCCGAAGCCCGGCGGCGGCGGGAGGAGGCGTTCCCGCCCCACCGCCCGGCTTCGGAGGAGGTCCGAGGACAGTGGGGAAGACGCGCTGCGCTTCCCCGCTGTCCTGGATATTTCCCTATGGGCTGTCGTCTTGAGAAGCAAGCCCATAGGGAAATTCGTCTTGCGAAGCGCCTCCAAAACGGAAAACCCTTTCGTCTAGCGGGTTTTCCGTCTTGCGAGGCGTTCGTCTTGCGAGGTACCACTGTATTATTATTACCGTAATTATTAATAGTAATAATAATAATAATAATAATACTAAAGTGATAAAACATCAAACATTAAAAACTTCCCTAAACAGGGCTGCCTTCAGATGTCTTCTAAAAGTCAGGTACAGTAGTACCTCGGGTTTCAGATGCTTCAGGTTACAGACGCTTCAGGTTACAGACTCTGCTAACCCAGAAATAGTACCTCGGGTTAAGAACTTTGCTTCAGGATGAGAACAGAAATTGTGCGCCAGCGGTGTGGCAGCAGCGGGAGGCCCCATTAGCTAAAGTGGTGCTTCAGGTTAAGAACAGTTTCAAGTTAAGTACGGACCTCCGGAACGAATTAAGTTCTTAACCCGAGGTATCACCGTAGTTGTTTATTTCCTTGATATCTGATGGGAGGGTGTTCCACAGGGCAGGTGCCACTACCAAGAAGGCCCTCTGCCTGGTTCCCTGTCACCTCACTTCTCGCTGTAAGTGAACCGCCAAAAGGTCCTTAGCGTTGGACCTCAGTGCCCAGGCTGAACAATGGCTGGAGACGTTCCTTCAATTCAACAAAACTAGTGACTTTCCACTCACCCAACAGCAACATTTATAGCCCAAATTACATACAATTGCGTTTTAAGGATTGGGCAGTATCTATTTAGATTCTCAATTTTATCCTTCCAACAATTCCATGAGGTAGGCATGGAACTTCGCCATGGCAACTTCAGTGAACATTATGACTGAGTGAGGGATTTTTCTTGGGTCCAGCGTTTTTTCAGCCAAATGTCAGTCTACCAAAAAAAAAAAGTTTTGTTGTTTTTTGCCGGGCTTCTTAAAACCCTGTGAGGTTTCCTTGTTGCAGAGGGAATTCTAGAGTTGTGTAATATTAAGCTTTTAGGTATATAAAGGTTATTCTAGATTGCAGAAAGGAGCAGGGCTGACTCATAATGGTCTTGAGGAAATAAATTTGGGCCCTGCCCGCGTGGTGTCCCTGAGGGTATCTTTTACTTCCTTCTACAAATGCAACCAGCATATTCATGCCAAGAGGGGAAAGTGAAGTTCTGTACTTTGAGAGGAAATGTCAGAAGGGGAGAAGACTATGGAGGCAAGGACCAGGAAAATATTTGAGAAGAAAGAATGGTAGCTCCTGGTAGACCTTCTTGTCCACCTTCTTGTCTTTGCGTCTCGGGCAAGATACCCTCAGTGTGGATCCATAACCCACTGCATGCCACCAGCTTCCCCATGGGGAATTTTCCGGAAGAACGAGGATGGCAGACAGCGATAACACCAGGTACCTGACCCGGTTTTAGCTGCCTTGTCCTGCCTCTTCTCAAAGCCATCTGCCACCAACTCCACTGTGGGGAGGTTCTTGAAGACTTAATGTTTTTTATTTTTATTTTTTTAGTATACCACCCTATACCCGCACTTCTCAGGGTGGTTCACAGGATAAAATCACAATATAAAATCACTGAAAATACACAATCAAAACAAAAACAATTCAATTCAAAAACCCTCATGAAAATTCATCAGCTTTGCAGTATGAATTTCTCCTGATACGCAGCTTTTTATATTCAGCTTTGAATAATGTATACATTTCTCTGCGAGCAATTTCCTCTAATCAAATGGGTTTTTAATGTTATTTCACTAATATGTTCCTCTTTATGCACGCTGCCTCCTAATATATGCATTTTTGTAAACGTCTTTGGGTTGGAGGACTGTATCACACAATTCAGATTTTTTTAAAAATTCCAAGGGCATGGTATTATTTGTGCACTTTGCTGTCAACCTTTAAGCTGCTTCAGAAAGGATGGCAATGGCACCCACCTGAGAGGTGCCAGAACTGACATCTGACTGGAAAAAAAGCCCTGGATAGCTGAAAAAACTTTCCCTCATTCATTCATTCATTCATTCATTCAATGTATATCATTTATATCCCACCTTTCCCTCCATGGAGCTCAAAATGGCTTTTGTGGTTCTCTCCTGTGCTATTTTTCCAGAAAAGAGGTACCAGAACTTACTATGAATGCCTTTGCTTATCATGGCAGTGGCACACACTTGAGATGTGCCAGAACAGAGTTCCTGCAAGTTCTGGCTAAAAAAAGCCCAGGTTCTTTTCCATCCTAATTTAATTCCCACAACGACCTTGTGATATAGGTTGGTCTGAGTGACTGGCTCAAGGTCACCCATAGGTGTATTGGAACAGCGTCAAAAGCTTAAATGATTCTCTAATCTTAGGTAAACAGTTCACTAAACAGTTATTCATTAGCATTCGTACATTCTTTCTGCTTGGAAATAACCTATGGATGTCTGCAGAATAACCATTAACCATTTTGGGGCCCATATATATATATCCTAGAGGATGTTTTTTTAAAAAGACAAAAACAAAAAGCTACAAATGGTTTGACTGCAACTTTAATAGTTTCCTCTTGAAATTGCAGGAGCAGAACAGCAGCCTTCACAGATATCAGGATCAGGACCATGAATGAAGTCATCAGTGGAATCCGGATAATTAAGATGTATGCTTGGGAAAAGTCATTCGCTGATCTTGTGAACAACATGAGAAGGTAATGTTGAACGCTTATCCAAAGTTATGGACAGGCAACCTTGCCACCTTCTGGTTTGCTTAGTTTTTTTGGTTTTTTTTTTTTTAAAAAAACAGCTATATAGCAGTTTAATGATATGTCTTCTTCCATGTCTCAAGAAAAGATTCCAAGAATTTTTTTGGGAGGACGTAAAACAATTATCTCGATGTGCCTGAATAGCCTGTTTCTTTCTTGCTTATGCAATGGTAACATATATTTCTGCAAGTAGTGGTGATGTAATAATAATTATGGTTGACGTATACGGTAACTTAAGCATATCGCCGTCTTGAAAACCTGAGACAATTACAAAGCGGGACACAGCATATTTTCAATTTGTCATACCCTGAGACCTCAAAAATGTGCCCCAAAAGAGCAATCCTATATATTGTATAAGCTGTCAGGTATTTTCATAGAATCATAGAATTGTAGGGATCCTGAGGCTCCATTCCCTCTTTTTTTAAGCTTTTTTTGTTTTTGTTTTTAAAATAGAGATATATATATATCCAACCACAGGAAATGAAATCTTGCTCCTGCTATGATCTTTCTCCTCTCTTGTTTATTACTAAATGCGACTAGAAGAGCAAAAGGACTTCGAATGCACTTCTCTCTAGATTGATTTATCGTGGTGTGTGTTTAAAATACGTATGTTTCAGAAGATCTCTTTGTGCAATGAATGTATTGTTATGTGGCATGAAAATAAATAATTATTCATCAACTCTGTGTTATTATTACTATTATTATTATTTTCAGGAAGGAGATCTCCAAGGTTCTCAAGAGTTCCTACCTTCGGGGAATGAACCTGGCATCTTTCTTCGTTGCCAGCAAAATCACCGTGTTTATGACCTTCATGACTTACGTGTTGCTGGGCAATCAGATCTCCGCAAGTCGGGTGTTCGTTGCGGTGTCTCTCTATGGTGCCGTGAGACTGACAGTTACTCTCTTCTTCCCAGCGGCTGTTGAGAGAGCGTCAGAAGCAATGGTCAGCATTCGACGAATCAAGGTATTGTGTAAGAAACAAAAGTGGGTGTTCTCTGGATATGTTTAATTGCAGCATTACAAATCCACAAAACTGCCAGTCCACTTTTTTTTGCACGTCTCCTTCCTGTATCTATGTTAGCCCTTTGTGAGAGCAACTACTGTATTCCGAACTTTAAAATGGAAAGCGTATTGTTGGTGGTCAACAAAAGAGGTTCAAAGACTCTCTCAAGGCAAATCTAAAAAAATGTAGTATAAACACTGACAACTGGGAAACACTGGCCTGGGATCGCTCCAATTGGAGAACAGCCTTTACCAAAGGTGTCATGGGTTTGAAGATGCTCAAACTCAAGACAAAAGGGAGAAACATGCTAAGAGAAAGGCACACTTGGCTAACCCTCACCACGACCAATTTCTGCCCAGAAACCTGTGTCCCCACTGTGGAAGGACGTGTGGATCCAGAACTGGCCTCCACAGTCACTTAGGGGCTCACTGTTAAAACCGTGTTTATGGAAGACAATCTTACTTGGCTACAAGTGGTCGCCAGAGAAGAAGATGTTACTCCTTTGTGGCCTCTTAGAGAGAGGAAGCACACAAACATTTTGTCAGCATTTCTTGCCAATTTACTTGTCAGGATCAGTCTACCAGTCCACCAAATTCAATAGGGCCACGCATCTGCCAATCTCACAACATCGCTGTGGCAACAAGCGATTGCGTTGTGTTGCTTGCTGGTCAAGTACCAGCCAGCCGGCTGGCTGTCAGACGCTTGGGAACTACAGCACAAGGGATGCTTTGAGAAGTGCTAGGCGCAGGGCTCACGTAGCACTTCTTTCTCCCCTCCCCATGGTGGCAGGGAGAGAAGAAAAAGAAGTCTGCATTTTCCAAACTTGGAGGAAAAAGGAGCTTGCTTTGGCTGTGAGTGTCAGTATGTGGCAGCCAAACCAAGGAAGATTTAACCTCTGTTAAATCAGCGATTTAAATTTGACCAAACTGTGGGAGGCAGTGGAAGACAGGAGTGCCTGGCTTGCTCTGATCCATGGGGTCACGAAGAGTCGGACACGACCAAACAACAACAAAATCAGCCATTGAGCAAGGGTTAAATTCTGTTTTCTGGCTGGGGGTACCTGTTCCTTGCTAGGAGCAGGCATCCACAAGCAATGTAGAATTGAACTGTGTCCTCCACATCAGCTGACTTCACAAGTAAAGTCATCTGACTTGTGGTTTGACCTCATGGGTGAAGTTAGATGGTTTGTGGATCATAAGTTTCCCATCCATACAGTTGGTGGGCACCACTGGGAGAAGCAATGCTTACCTGGCTGTCAGACCCCTGAGTCTCTGCTATGTTCTGCTTCATTTTAAAATTTGCCTTTGAAGCAGCCTTGGGTCAGCTATTGATCTAGTTCTCATTACAGTGGTGCCTCGCAAGACGAAAAGAATCCGTTCCGCGAGTCTCTTCGTCTTGCGGTTTTTTCGTCTTGCAAAGCAAGCCCATTAGCGGATTAGCGCTATTAGCGGCTTAGCGGGCTTAGCGGATCAGCTGATAAGTGGTTTAGCGGCTTAGCGGAGCAGCAGTTAAGCGGCTTAGAGGATCAGCTGTTAAGCGGCTTAGCGGATCAGCTGATAAGCGGCTTAGCGGATCAGCTGTTAAGCGGCTTAGCGGCTTAGGATCAGTTGATAAGCGGCTTAGCGGCTTGGGAAAAAGGGGGGGAAAAGGAAAAAAAACCCGCAGGAACTCGCAAGACATTTTCGTCTTGCGAAGCAAGCCCATAGGAAATTTGATTTGTGAAGCACCTCCAAAACGGAAAAGCCTTTCGTCTAGCGGGTTTTACGTCTTGCGAAGCGTTCGTCTTGCGGGGCACCACTGTATTATTTTTTTTGTGGGTGGATGCCCCTACTTTGCATGATTTGTAGAATGAAAGTGTAGTTTTCCAGGGTGCATTTAGAATTAAATATTCTAACTTTAAACTTTAATTTCTTAGACAGTGATTTAACTTTTCAGGTGTGTTTGGAGGCTGCTCTTCCTATATGTTCACAAGGAGGTGGTGGGTTATCAGTTTTCCTGACCTGAAGTTGTTTACCAGTTAGCGCCATTTATAGTTTCTGAATGTGGCTATGTAACCTTGTGATTCACAAGGAAATTCTGGGTTATTTTCCCTATGCGGTTCTGCTTTGTGCTCAAAGAAGTCTTTGTGCTTTCTCCCCCCCCCCCCGTTGGTGTAGAACTTTTTGATCCTTGATGAGATTTCTGAGGTCAGCCCGCAACTCAAAACTGGCAGTGAAAATACACTCCTTCATGTGCAGGATTTGACCTGTTACTGGGACAAGGTAATATCATTTCCCCCCTCACTTTGAAACAGCAAAATAGGAAGGAGTTAGATTTAATCCCAGAAGTACACTTCTTCTACAGCTGAATGTTGTTGAATTCTCTTTTTATCATTGATTTAAGCTGTAAGTGGTAACGGGGAGCCAATTTGGCGAGTTGTTGTAGGTTTTTGGGTGGGGGGCAGAGGCAGGGAAGCAATCTTCTACATCAGAAGCTGGTGTAAATTAAGACAGCGTAAAGTTACACCAAATCCAAACCCTGTTCAGCAGCAAGGCCACTGCCGGCTGAGACACCCTAAGCCTGGCAGAGGGAAAACAAGCCTTTAAAATAGTGGTTTTTTAAAAAATTTCACTGCCTTTATTGCCGGCTTAAATGGTTTCCAGATTGCATGATCGAGTTGAACAGACTTAGGCTCCAGCCTGTTTTCACTTCCAGTCCAGTCTCGAGCCTAAACATTGGTCCAGCACATCCACTGTTCGATTGTAACAAGATCTCTAATCCGTTTAAAAGAAATATTAAAGTTATCTATAAGAACAGTTTAAAGGCAAGTAGTTAAAACGTTGAAAATCAATTAAATTCAGCAGTAAATAAAAAATATTAAAACACTTGGATGTCTTCTTGCCTGGAAAGGCTTTCCTTAACAAAAATGTTTTAAGCAGGTACTGAAAATAATACAGCAAAAGCACCTCATTTGGTATACAGAGATTTACTTGTGCACTTACTCAATTTTAGGAACTCTTGAAGTTCTCCTTAACATTCTGTAATCATTCAGTAGGCCCCATTTCACCAAGCATATGTTATCTTGCTATCTCAAATTGCGTTCTCTGTATTCTTTCTATTCAATAGCTACGTTCTGAAACACAGTGTTATGTTTGAATCAGATTTTCTGTTGAGTGAAAGTGCAGTACAACGAAGGCGATATCATGGTCACAAAGGATGTGGCGGGATGGTTTGCGTGTTGTGAATGAGTGTGTGTTAATAATGGGCTGATGCTGCCACCTTGTGGGGCTTTATAAATAATATTTCAAAAGGGATCTTCCTCCAAAATTCAAACCTCCCAAAGTTCAAAATGTATCAGTATTAAAGTTTTTAGAACACAGGTATGTGAGCTGAAGCTTGGGTTTTAGTGGAGACTTGGTTTCCATTTTTTTATTGATTATTGATTGCTTATTTTATTTCTATTCCGCTTAATATATTAAAAATATCTCTAAGCGGTGTACAGGAAACTGAAGCGACAACAGCGTAAACAAAATATTACAAAAAGACACAGTTACATATAAAGATGTTACATTAATACGACGTTTATATATATACACACACACACACGCATGCATGCATATATATATATATGTATGTATGTGTGTGTGTGTGTGTGTGTGTATATATATATATATATATATATATATATATATATATAATTGAATCTTGAAATCTTATCGAATTGGATAGTATTTTTGTATTTCAAGAAACAAATAGAAGGAAAGATGGCACTGAGCAATGGTCTAGAAAACATGTGGACAGGTTTCACTCTGAAGCAATGCTGAGAGAATATAGATGTAATTATAAATCGCTTGAAGTTTCCACCCTGATTCTTAACCTATTAACTTTGAAACAAATACTATTACTTTCATTGAACCCTGTTTCCAGATACAGTGGTACCTCAGGTTACATACGCTTCAGGTTACAGACTCCGCTAAACCAGAAATAGTGCTTCAGGTTAAGAACTTTGCTTCAGGATGAGAACAGAAATCGTGCTCCGGCAGCGCGACGGGAGCAGGAGGTCCCATTAGCTAAAGTGGTGCTTCAGGTTAAGAACACTTTCAGGTTAAATATGGACCTCCGGAACGAATTAAGTACTTAACCTGAGGTACCACTGTATATTTTATTGGGACTGCAGACTTTTCTGATTCTAATACCTGTCAGAATTTTTTATTAATTGTTCTTTTGTTAATGTATAGGCTCTGGAATTGCCGACACTTCAAAACATTTCAATTACTGTCAGACCGGGAGAATTACTAATTGTGATTGGCCCCGTAGGAGCAGGAAAAGTAAGTCATAACTCAGATTTTTACACTTCTAAGAATTACAGTTAAGTTTTCCACAAACCATCTAGTCTTCTAATTTTGAGGCAGGTGGAAGGTGGTCAAAATAGGTTTTAAAGATGTTGCAAATTGCAAGAGCTATGAAGTCCTAAGGCTTCAATACATGGACGCAGGTATTATTTTTGTCTGTTATTATGGTATGTACTTTTGTGTTTTCATATTGTGAACCACGTGATCTTTGAATGAAGGGCGATTTGGAAATTTAATAAAAAATAAAACATGCATATATCTGTCATAAGTGCTAAAAATCCTTCCCAGTTTGCTTCTAAACAAAGACTGTGTGCCCAGATTTGGGCATTCACGTCTAGGTTAACTAAGTGGAGATAGTCATCACCTGGGAAGACACGCAAACTAATGCCAGTGTACTGGAAGACGCAGAGATCACTAGTATCGAAGCAATGCTTCTTCAATGTCAACTTCATTGGACTGGTCATGTTGTGCAGATGCCTGATTATTGTCTTCCAAAGCAACTACTCTATTCCAAACTTAAAAATGGAAAGTGTAATGCTGGTGATCAACAGAAGAGGTTGAAAGACTCTCTCAAGGCAAATCTAAAAAATAAATAAATAGTATAAACACCGAAAACTGGGGAACACTGGTCTGCGAGTACTCCACTTGGAGAACAGCCGTGACCAAAGGAGTCATGGGCTTTGAAGAGGCTTGAATTCAGGAAGAAAGGAAGAAACGTGGTAAGAGGAAGGCACGCTTGGCATACCCTCACCGTGATCAACTCCTGCCTAGAAACCTATGTCCCCACTGTGGAAGGATGTGTGGATCCAGAATTGGCCTCCACAGTCACTTACGGGCTCACTGTTAAAACCGTGTTTATGGAAGACAATCTTACTTGGCTATGAGTAATCTTCAAAGAAGAAGAACTAAGTCAAGATAGACATGAGCGTTTTGCCCATGTGCCTGGCCCCCTCCTTCCTGGTAACTGTGGTTAGTAGGATCTGAAGCAATGGTTCGGAAGATGTTTTTTGGGGGTTATTATGGTTTGTTCTGATCCTAGTAACCACAGTTTCCCAGTTTAGACTTAACAAGAGACTATGGTTACTTAACCTAGGAAGTCTTCACTCGCACTATGCCCAGAGGGGGAGAAAGGAAGCATAGAGCACAAGGCTATTTCGGCTTAATAAGTGTGTGGCTGAGGATCACACCAGTGAACTGAAGGATGTGGACCCGAATAAATGAATGAAATACATTACTCAGGTATTCCAAACTCTTGCATTGTGTGACGGCCCATCTGTGCTGCTGCTGCAGTGTAACGAGAGATCTGCACCTCTGCAACTAAAGCAGATTGTTTTGCAGTCATAGAATCCCCAAAAAAGCTTTGCTAGAGCAAAACTGTGCCAAGATTTAGGGTTGCTTTGTGTATCCAGCTCTAACTGTGTCTCTTATACTTTGCAAGGTAAGGTAAAGGGACCTCTGACCATTAGGTCCAGTTGTGACCGACTCTGGGGTTGTGGCGCTCATCTCGCTTTATTGGCTGAGGGAGCCGGTGTACAGCTTCCGGGTCATGTGGCCAGCATGACTAAGCTGCTTCTGGCGAACCAGAGCAGCGCACGGAAATGCCGTTTACCTTTCTGCTGCAGTGGTACCTATTTATCTACTTGCACTTTGACCTGCTTTCGAACTGCTAGGTTGGCAGCAGCAGGGACCGAGCAACGGGAGCTCACCCCGTCGTGGGGATTTGAACCGCCGACCTTCTGATCGGCAAGCCCTAGGCTCAGTGGTTTAACCCACAGCGCCACCCGTGTCCCCCATGGTTAGGGTTAGCCAGGGCTTTTTTCATCTGGAACTTACCGGAACCCAGTTCCGACACCTCTCAGGTGGGCGCCATTGCCATTATAAGAGGCATTCATAGTGAATTCCAGTAGCCTTTTTGTAGAAAAATAGCGCTGGTGTTAGCTATAGTTATGTCTGGTGCTGTTTATTAAGTCTTCACCCTGGTAAAAATAGGTGCAGGAAGATTAGGTAAGGGAGCAATTGAGCTCCTCTCCCAGTTGCTTGACAATAGCTAAAAGCATTATGTTGGCCCATGTAATAAGGGTTGCAGGAGGTGAGTGGATTTGCATGTACACATTTTTTCCTGCACCCAACGAAAACCTTAACTTTAATTATTTTTTCTCCCCAACGCTTTCAGTCTTCCCTCTTGAGCGCTGTCCTTGGGGAACTGTCTGCAGCCAAAGGTTTCACAGATGTTCGAGGGAGAATAGCGTATGTTTCTCAGCAGCCGTGGGTGTTTTCTGGCACCGTAAGAAGTAACATCCTCTTCGGAAAAGAATACCACAAAGAAAAATATGAAAAGGTTCTCCGAGTTTGTGCTCTCCAGAAAGTAAGTCCTTGTCATTGAAATTTTACTCAATATTGATCCGGAGCAGAACTCAGACGTATAGTTAGCAGAGTAAAACACATTGCAGGATTCCCAAAAAATAGACCGGAGGCAATTAAATATTTCATCCAGCAGAGCTTTACTGCTTCTGAAGGCAAATGAGAAATCCAGTTGCAGCAGACTTAATTTTTACTTACAATAACTTAAGTCTAAACCTTAACACTATGTACAGTGGTACCTCAGGTTAAGTACTTAATTCGTTCTGGAGGTCTGTAATTAACCTGAAACTGTTCTTAACCTGAAGCAGCACTTTAGCTAATGGGGGCCTCCTGCATCTGCGCGCCGCTGGAGCACGATTTCTGTTCTCATCCTGAAGCAAAGTGCTTAACCTGAAGCACTATTTCTGGGTTAGCAGAGTCTGTAACCTGAAGCCTATGTAACCCGAGGTACCACTGTATACAGTGGTGCCTTGCAAGACGAAAAGAATCCGTTCTGTGATTCTCTTCATCTAGCGTTTTTTTCGTCTTGCGAAGCAAGCCCATTGACGGATTAGCGGATTAGCGCTATTAGCCCTTTTAGCGGCTTAGCTGCTGATCGGATCAGCTGATAAGCGGCTTAGCGGCTTAGAAAAAGGGGGGGGGGAGGAAAAAAACCCAGCAGGAACTCGCAAGACATTGTCGTCTTGCGAAGCAAGCCCATAGGAAATTCGTTTTGCGAAGCACCTCCAAAACGGAAAACTCTTTCGTCTAGCGAGTTTTCCGTCTTGCGAGGCATTCGTCTTGCGGGGCACCACTGTACTATGTACAGAACACCACACCAGGAGGAAGAGAGAAAGAAAGTGAAAGTGAAACCCAGGCTCCTTCTGGCCTTACTTTTATTGTCAGCATGACCTTAACAGAAAAGAGACAAGAGAATCAGTTTAAACTAGCTGTGCTCAGCATCTCTGAAGGAATAACCCAAACATCATGAACCTTCTGATTGTTTCTTTCACACAAAGAAGCTTCCAGAACCCTCCTGAACTAATCAGAATAGGAAAGTTCTCTACACATCAGATCAATACTTTCTGCACTAAGAAATTTAAACTGACAGTCCTCCCCATGGAATATTTTTTTGAAAAACTTCACTGTGTGCAAGTGACCATTCAGAATGCATTTAGTGAATAATTAGCAGCGAGGGTTGTATCCCGCAAAGTTTTGTTTGTGGAAGGACATCTGCTCCTGCAGTGGGATTTCCCCTTCCTGTGCTTGCCCTGATCTAAATCTGCTTCAGAGGGTTAAGGGAAGTCCCAGAACATATTTGGGGGGAAGAGAGGAGAAATGCAATGGTGCAGATGTGAACTTTTTGCAGCTCATAGACCTCTTGAAATAGCTAATGTTTTTAAAAACAGCATAAAGGTTAGTTAACATAGCCAAAAAAATACCTACCGATTGAAACTGCTTGCTAGTGAATTAGCATTCCAGATATTATAATACTAGTTTAGTATGTGGTTTTATCACTTGTTAGGTTTTTAAAAACTTTTGGAGGCATTGTTATATACACTCATCAGTGTTACCAGCCTCGAGATCTTCAAATTGGTTACATGTCTAAGACAAATGCAAAGCTCTGGATTATTACATTAAGAAACTGCATCACTTTAATATCAATAGCAGTAATAATAAATATCCTGCCTTTCCTCCCAAGGGAACATTTACAAGTAAAATTATTAGTAGCAATTTGCTTGACATTACTGAACCTACTACGGCAGGAAAAAGTTATTTTGGTGGACCACACGTATTGGCACATAAATACCTCTGTTTTTTCAGTAAGTTCTCATTAATGGATGGCTGATCATACTTTAAGGGACAAGGGTGGTGGTGTGGTCTAAACCACTGAGCCTCTTGGGCTTGCTGATCAGAAGGTTGGCGGTTCAAATCCCCATGACGGAGTGATCTTCTGTTGCTCTGTCCCAGCTTCTTCCAACCTAGCAGTGCAAAAGCATGCCAGTGCAAGTAGATACAGCGGGAAGGTAAACGGTGTTTCCGTGTGCTCTGGTTTCCATCACGGTGTCCCGTTGCGCTAGAAGTGGTTTAGTCATGCTGGCCACATGACCCAGAAAGCTTTCTGTGGCTAAACGCCAGCTTCCTCGGCCTGTAAATGAGATGAGCACCACAATCCCATAGTCGCCTTTGACTGGACTTAACCACCCAGGGGTCCTTTTTTTACCTTTACCTTAATTGATGGACAAAATAAAAAGGTTCCTTCCAGTAGCACCTTAAAGACCAACTAAGTTAGTTCTTGGTATGAGCTTTCGTGTGCATGCACACTTCTTCAGATACACTGAAACAGAAGTTGCCAGATCCTTCTATATAGTGAGAAGGTGGGGAGGGGTATTACTCAGAAGGGTGGTGGGAATGGGTGATTGGCAGATAGCTGAGATGAGCCTGTTGACGACTCTTAACGACTGCAATAGGTCTTACAGGAAAAGGCAAGGGGTGAGAAGGACTCCACATGGACCCCTCCTGATGGACGCAATACCACACTGGACTTGTACATTGACTGCTTCCGCCACAGAATCCAAACAGATGTGACCAGAAAACACCATCGCTTACAACAAAATCTAAACCATGCTGAAAGGAGAGCCATAGATAATCTCAGAAACCCACCTTCTCACTATATAGAAGGATCTGGCAACGTCTGTTTCAGTGTATCTGAAGAAGTGTGCATGCACACGAAAGCTCATACCAAGAACTAACTTAGTTGGTCTTTAAGGTGCTACTGGAAGGAACTTTTTTATTTGGACTACGGCAGACCAACACGGCTACCTATCTGTAACTTAATTGATGGCTGATCATACTTTAAGTTTGGTTACAGTATATATGCTAGAACAGCTTTTAAAGTCATCTCTGTTTGCTATTTAAACAAGAAAACCCTAAGAGAAAATAATGTAAGTGAGGAGATCTTTCACACTGTCCTGATTATAGGAGTGAAATTTGGAACGGCAAAGGTTATTATTATTATTATTATTACAGCCGCGAAATAGTGCTGTTGGCTCCTTAGGGTGGCATCTAAAACGAGAGAATGCTTCAGAGCATTTCAGCTCTGAGAAGACCCTTTTCTTTGATTTGGCAGGTGTGATGTAGAAGGGGACACTGAACCAGATTAGCTAAGAGACATGTATTTTGCCTGGCAGCTTGAGAAGTATTATGCAGTGGATCCAATATATGGTGTGTTATGATGCTACTATCAGTGGAAAGATAGCAGGGAAAGCAGACAGTTTAAAAGCTTTTGCAAATCACGCTTGTTTTTCTTTAAACACAGTTGATACCTTTTTCTAATCTTGCGTGGCAGTATTAAAACATTCATCACCTTCTAAAATTCAGATTCAGGTTCTGTGGTGTTTATAAAGGATATAAAACACATTTCTTGAAAGGGGAGAAAAATCTCTCACAACATTTGAAGCTTAGTAAACTGTTGCCTTTAGTGTGATGTACATTGGCTTTTATCCAAAGCTCTTTCATGAATGAGCATAGCAATTTTTTAAAATTTTGATGCAAGGCATTGGATTTATTATTTAACCCTGCAGTTGAGCTGTTTTAATTTGAGTAATAGGATCCTTAATCTACCCATTATGTGGACTGCTATGCAACAATAATTTTGTTTTAATACGTGTTGAAGCGTCAAGTAGACTAGGAAGTTTTATTAGACAGCTTTATTTTAAAAAGGTAGCACATAGTTCCATGCCATCTGTTTTTTTGGTAACAATGTGATTTAAATTTAATAATGGAACAAATAATGAATCCACATAGCATGGCGAGTGTTCAAAGTGTATTGTGTTAGCTCAGTAATCTTTATGACAACCCTCTGAGGTAGTTTAGTTATTACTGCTCCCATATTACAGCTGAGAAGACTGAGGTGGGAGAAAGTAGTGTGGCCTAATGGATTCCTTCTGATGAATTTGTGTTGCTCTAAATTTCTTGATGACTTCCTTTGCTAATTCCCTCAAATTCCTTCTGCCCAGTTCTCAGTTCATTAGCTAGATTCTGCTGCTTTGAGCAATAACTTGACCATCAATGGTTCCGTTGCTCTTGGGTTTTCAAGTGACTATACAGTTTGTAAAAATTACTGCAGTTCAAGCAGTAACGCCTCTTCTGTTTTTAACAGGATATGGAGCTGCTGGAAGATGGAGACCTAACAATGATAGGAGATCGAGGAGCTACACTGAGTGGGGGACAAAAAGCCAGAGTTAATCTTGCCAGGTAAAGTGGGACTTTCATTTACTGAGATAGCCCTTTTCTGCTTAGAAGTGAGGGATGGTGATGGCAACTACCTTAACATTTATATGTTATAATTAAAAACCGATACACTGCTAATTCATATATACTTTAAGGTGATGTACACAAATTTCAAACAGTACCAGGCAGCTATTTGGAGCAATATAAAACATCAGTTTCACAACGGCCCTAGGACAAAGCAGCAGAGCAGAGTATGACAGGCCATGGATTTAAAAACCTTCTTAGAGGGGGAGATTTTAACTACTGTATTTTTCGTCCTATAGGACGCACCTAGTTTTTTTGGGGGGGGAAATAAAGGAAAAAAAACTTCCCTTTATTTCCCCCCCAAAAGCAGGTCGGGGAAACAGAACCAGGTCGAGGAACAGTGGGATGGCGGCGCTGCGCCTCCCTGCTGTCCCCCGAGCTTGTGGGGCTGGCTGATGTCTGCCCCGCGCGAGGGGCGCTCTTCATCAGGGCGCCCCCCCTGCGGGGCGGCAGGCTGCTATCCACAGCGTGGGGAGCCTTGCCGGGAACTCCTGCAAGGCTCCCCACGCTGCGGATGTCTGCCTGGCGTGGGGGGCGCTCTGCTTCAGGGCGCCCCGCCCGCCGAGCGGCAGGCTGCTATCCGCAGCCTAGACATCCCTGCCGGACCTCCCGTAGGGCTGCCTAGGCTGTGGATGTGTTCCCGAAGCCTGGAGAGTGAGAGGGGTCAGTGCGCACCGACCCCTCTCGCTCTCCAAGCTTCAGCCAAAGCCTGCATCCGCCCCATAGGATGCATCCAGATTTCCCCTTCATTTTTGGAGGGGGAAAAGTGCGTCCTATAGGGCGAAAAATACGGTATTCTTAAAAGAACACAAGGATGAAGCTGTACATTCCTTTCCTGGAAGAGAGTTCCAAAGTGCCTTGAAAGGAAACCACCTTAGCATTTTTCCTGTATCCGAAATTCACATGTTCTTAATATGTTTTCAAACGTGGCTTAAGGCAGGGAGAGGGACCTTGTTGCCCTCCAGATGTTGTTAGATTACAAGTCCAATTATCCACAACTGTCGGCCATGGTTTCAAATGGGTGCCTAAGGCTGGCATCTTAATCTGAAGCCATGGTTTGGGGAGGGACAGTGTCATGTCTGCTCTGGACTGTGTGTTTATGAAATAATGGAAGGTATTTAGATATATTAAAAAGAGCAGTTTTTGGTTCAAGGTGAACCAAGTGGGTTGAAGGAGAGGATTTAGATTCGGGTCACCGAGCAGAATCCGAGACCAGGGAGAAGAGTTGGTGGAAGAAGATTGGAGAAAATGTAAAACTTATTTGCAGAAGTACTGTAAAATTTTTGAATGCTGATGACATTGAAATGATTTGCAGGGGCTCTAGCAACAAGGTAAAATGTAAGATTGGATTAATAATAGATAAATTAACAGGACACGAATTTGCTGAATTAATTATTAAAAGGGATGCAAGAACGGGAGACGTGAGGAAGTCAGGAAAATAAGTTAACTAAAGATGAAATTAAGAAAGAGGGAATTCCCCCCCCCATATGTGTTTTTCTCTTTTTCTCTTTTTTCGTGTTTAAAGTGTGTATTTTTGTATTTTGTAACTTTGTATTTTCTCTGTCTTTGTATTTTTCTGAACTTTTTTATTGTTAAAACTTAATAAAATATTGATTAAAAAAAATACATTTGGGTCACCGAGTGTCCGCTTCCTGTTCCTTTCTTTAATATTGGAGTGCAGAATTTGTGGCCTTCCAAATGTTCTTTAGACTCCTGTCATCCCAAGCCAGCGTAGCCAATGGATGATGGGAATTGTAATTCTTTTGGTAGTAACCCGTCTGTTACTTCTTTACATGTTTTTAGGGCTGTGTATCAAGATGCAGAAATCTACCTCTTGGATGATCCCTTGAGCGCCGTGGATGCAGAAGTTAGCAGGCACTTGTTTGAAAAGTATGTAACTTCCAAGTGTCTTTACATTTTCTTTCTGTTAAGAGTAGCATAATACAACTTATGCCTAAATGTTCACTTTCCTGCTGCTCATTTTAAATAAATGCAAGGCAGTTGTTTAATGTGGGAGCTTTTGAAAATGCTCAAATTTAGAGTGCCCGCCCCCAAGGCAGCCATTTTGTGACCGGCGCCCATGGCACTCTCTCAAATTTCCAAATGTGCCCACTGGCTCAAAAAGGTTTGTGACCCCTGTCTTAATAATAATAATAATAATAATAATAATAATAATAATAATAATAATTTATTTATACCCTGCCCATCTGGCTGAGTTTCCCCAGCCACTCTGGGCGGCTCCCAATCAGTGTTAAAAACGGTACAGCGTTACATATTAAAAACTTCCCTGAACAGGGCTGCCTTAAGATGTCTTCTGAATGTCAGGTAATTATTTATCTCTTTGACATCTGATGGGAGGGCGTTCCACAGGGCGGGCACCACTACCGAGAAGGCCCTCTGTCTGGTTCCCTGTAGCCTCACTTCTCGCAATGAGGGAACCACCAGAAGGCCCTCGGTGCTGGATCTCAGTGTCCGGGCTGAACGATGGGGGTGGAGACGCTCCTCCTTAAGAGACTTTCTGTCGTGTGTGTATGTGTGTGAGTTCACCTTTTGTTATGTGCATGCATGGACTGGTGGTGTGTCCTACAAAAGAATGCATCGTGGGTGAATCAGGTGAACCCTGTTTTCCGTACAGCGTGCATTTAAAAATAATGTTATCATTTCAGGTCTACCGAAGTCAAACTCTGATGACTTACTGCTGGATATAAAGCTCGCCCTCTGCTATACACTAAACTGGTGGCGCTGCTGCTTCACAAACCACAGAATGGCACTAGCGCATAGTGGAAGGACGAGTAAGTGGCTTTTTTTATACTGCAGTGGTTTCCCTTTGCAAGCTTTTCAGTTTTGCCTTTGCAATTAGATAATGTAGGGCTATGTGAAGTGTGTCCAGAATTTGTTTTTAAAAGTTGCACATAGGGCATCACACCTTTGCACGGGCTGTGCCGAAAGAGCAGTGCTGAATATTATTGCCACATTATTTAGTTTGAAAAGGCAATTGAAAGGCTTAAGGGCTACCCATGTATATTGTGCATTTTTGCAGCCTGGTAATAGTTGCAAACTGCATTTATGAAAAAGCCACTTACACGTTCCGTTCAAGTTAGCCATAAACTCTAGTTTTGTCTCCTTTTCTAATCACCAAACTTTATGTTACAAGGTCAACCAGGGCTCCTTGCTCCTGTTCGGATCATAATACTCTTTCATAGGGGAGAAGGCGACTCTCAGCCTTTCCCTTGTTCGCTAATTCTCTCCTGCCAGAGCTCTTCCCCCTTTCCTGTTTCTAATCCAGTTTCTCAGGGGTCTGACACCAGAAATAATCCTGTCTGGGAATGATTTTGAATAGGTTTCGTACTTCCCCCGCTCTTCCATTTGCATTACCTCAGCAAAGGAGAATTTGAGTATATGCGTTTGCTGAGGTAACGTGTAGTTCTGCCCTTTGCACATGCTTGAGAAATGAGAAGTTTGTTAACGGATATTTTAATATTGCAGCTTTGTTGCATTGGGCTCTAATTTACCACTGTTTGTTGTGGAGGTGCAACAGTCTATGTTGTGAGCTCAAAGCTTGCAGTCATAGGAAGGGCTGTAGCTCTGTGATATAACATCTGCTTTGCATGTAATAATAATAATAATAATAATAATAATAATAATAATAATAATAATAATAATAATAATGCTTGTATACTGCCCTTCACCCTAAGATCCCAGGGTAGTTCGCAACAGAAAAGTACAAAATGAGAATGCAAAATACACCCTAAAACAAACACAAACCAATAACCCCCGCCACTACCACAAACACTATTTAAAAAGCTGTAGAATTTTAATCAGCCAAATGCCTGGTTGAAGAGGAACGTTTTTGCCTGGAATGTAAACTTACGTAGCAAAGGAGCCAGGTGAGTCACCCTGGGGAGAGAGCATTTCACAGACGGGGAGCCACTGCAGAGAAGGCCCTTTCTCATGTTGCCACCCTCTGGACCTCTCGCGTAGGAGGCATGCGAAGAAAGACCTCAGTTGATGATTGCAGGGTTGGGGCCGGTTCATATGGGGAGAGGCAGTCTTTGAGAAACTGTGATCCTTAGTTGTTTAAGGCTTTATAGGTCAAATCCAGTACTGCTTCGTTTCCCAACATACCTCCACTCTGATGCTAAAACCATCACAATTTCAACTAACACCAAATATTGCATAGTAACATTCATTGCTTAGATTGTATTTGGAAATGATGTGTGTGTGTTGTTTCATTTTTTATTTTCATTTTCTGTAATTGCGTAATAATTGTGTGTTATAGGTTTGAATAATAATAATAATAGTAATAATAATAATAATAATAATAATAATAATGAGCCCCACTTTTCCAGTTTCCTCCTCCTCCACACACCATTATGACTCCTATGAAATTTAGTAGGATCAGCACTTCTTGAATCCAGAGACTATTTGAATTGAAGTTTTATATTCAGGTTTTTATTTTGAACATTATGGGATCCTCGCTACTAAAACACAGCAATATTTAAACTGCTCATTTTTCATCCGTAAGGACAGAACCTTTTGCTTCTCACTTTAAGGCTTAAACAACAAACACACACAAATGTTTTTAGAAAATCAGAGTTTAGTTCTCATCTCGTTTCTTTTGCAGGTGTATCTGTCAAGCTTTACATAAAAAGGTGACTATTTTAGTGACCCACCAGTTGCAGTATCTTCAGTCTGCAAACCAGATCCTAATTTTAAAGGAGGTAGGTGGAGATAAGATTATCTCTAGAAAACTGACGGTGTTTTATTGGTTTATTTAGTCTGAACAATGTTACAACAATTTATAACACAACTAAATCTGTTCCAAATGGAATAGAATAATATAACAGTGTTGGGTGGTTGTTTTTATTTCAAAGATGAAACGTTTTAAAGGGAAGAAGGAAAATAGTTTGTTCAGCCCTGGAGTGGCTTTGTAAATACAGAGGAAGCTGAAGTACCACAGCTAATTAGCATTTTAGTTTTCATTGCACTTTTAAAAGAAAATTTGAGTGGCATTTTTCAGTAAACTTAATGAGACATACAAAATAGCGAGAGCACCAGTAAGAAAATTGTTAGAAAACAGTGCAAATAATCTGATGTCTAAAGTACAAATTATAGTTTGGGGTGGTTTTTTAAAAAAATTATTGTTCTATGACTTGCACTGAATTAAAAGAAATGTGAAAAACATCAGTTGAAGGTGTTTAGCTGCAGTTCTTAAAGCCATTAATTTCGTGTTTTGAGGCAGTCCCAGCGACTTTGTTTTTACTAATTCAGCTGGTTTAAAATTAGAAAGAAGAGGAGAGTAGAATTTGCTGCATTCTAAGCACATCTCTAAAAAATCCCACTTGAAACTTAAGAGGATTAGAAGTTTTGTTAAGGGGTAGAGATTTTCAGTCTGATAATCAGTCTGCATGATGAGTACAGAAAATAAGGTGATAACTAATTTAGGTAGCAATCTTACGCAGAGTTTTCTAGGTGTAAATTTTTGGACTTGCTTCTCAGTAAACGTGCACAAGATTGTGCTGTTGAGGCTGCAGTGCTAGACACACTTTCTTAGGAGTAATCTCTGACACGAAGAAACAAGGAGGGCATTAATCCCAAATTCCTGTCTGTAAAAACTATCTTCCTATTCCCCCTTTCCCTCCTCCCCCCCCAAATAAAAATACACCACCTGTTCTTTATTCCTTGATAGCTGGTTCTCATGCCATGCAAAACCCTTGTTTGTTTTAAACCATGGTTTAATTGTGAAAGTGCCCCCCTGTGGCTTTTAATGGGGCATAAAAACCCCAGTATGGCTTTTCATGGGATATGAACCTGGAGCATGGTTTGTTAAACAAACCATAAATGGTAAGCCACAAACCTTGACAAGTCATAGTGAAGGTGTGCGGGAGACATGTTCATGATTAAGCCATAGTTTAAAATAAATGTGACATCTGAGTAGGGCTATTATTTTTCTCCAATTGTTTTTTAAAGGGATGGTGGTAAAGAGATTATCCGGCCTGCAAGGCTTGACAAGAAGGGTAGTGATTTTCTATTCTCTTCTGCTGGCTTCAGTGTAGCATTTGAGATTGCCAGTTGGCTTGTATTGCATGGCATCTGAGATTAGAGAGAGACCAGGAAATTATCTGCAGAGTGATAGGATAGAGTGCTCTTCCTGCCTTGTGACTATTACCATAGAGAATTGGTGCAGACATCACAATAAGCCATGGTTGCTTATCATGGTGGGAAGTGGTTACAGTGAACCCCAGTTGTTTGCATTCGCTGCTCTCCTCTCTCGAGCGGGGAAAAGATGGGAAGCATTTTTCTTCAGCTTTTGATTAACTACAGTTTAGCGTCACATCCAAACAGTAGTTAATCTTAACAATGGTTTGTTTAAAACAAGTCTGTTTTCAAATCCGTGGTTTGAAATTGACTTGATGTTCCAAACAAAGCATAGTTAAGATTAACCACGCATTTGTTGGGTTAGCTGACACGACAAGTTGTAGCTAATAATAATAATGAAAAGGAACTCCTTACATTAGCTGGGGAGAGTACATGAGCTCAAGGCTCACTGTGGCTCATTCCAATCGTGATAAACCATGGCTTATTTTGTTGTCCTAATTGCCTCATTATATCTGTTTTTTTTACTTCTAGGGTAAGGAGGTTGGGAAGGGCACTTACTCAGACTTCCTGAGATCTGGAATAGATTTTGCTTCCTTTTTGAAAAAACCTGAAGACGATGACCAGCTACAAGTTCCAGGAACTCCTGGCCACCGGTTATCCAGGATCCGAACCTTTTCTCAGTCTTCTATGTGGTCAGTGGAATCTTCAGTGCAGTCACAGAAAGATGGGTCTGCAGAACCTCCCTCTGTGAGTACATGAGATATACGAAACACCTGGTTTTCTTAAGTAGTTTTTTATATATATATATATCTGGTACACAGGCTGAGACCCTATCTGCCTGCGGACTGCCTCGCCAGAGTGGTGCATGCTCTAGTTATCTCCCGCTTGGACTACTGCAATGCGCTCTACGTGGGGCTACCTTTGAAGGTGACCCGGAAACTACAACTAATCCAGAACGCAGCAGCCAGACTGGTGACTGGGAGCGGCCGCCGAGACCATATAACACCGGTCTTGAAAGACCTACATTGGCTCCCAGTACGTTTCCGAGCACAATTCAAAGTGTTGGTGCTGACCTTTAAAGCCCTAAACGGCCTCGGCCCAGTATACCTGAAGGAGCGCCGCCACCCCCATCGTTCTGCCCGGACACTGAGGTCCAGCACCGAGGGCCTTCTGGCGGTTCCCTCACTGCGAGAAGCCAAGTTACAGGGAACCAGGCAGAGGGCCTTGTTGGTAGTGGCGCCCTCCCTGTGGAACGCCCTCCCACCAGATGTCAAAGAGAACAACAACTACCAGACTTTTAGAAGACATCTGAAGGCAGCCCTGTTTAGGGAAGCTTTTAATGTTTGATGTATCGCAGTATTTTAATATTCTTTTGGAAGCAGCCCAGAGTGGGGCTGCAAGCATTTTTGGGTCAAAGAACAGCATCACGTTTCATTTCACATATTGGTTTGGGAAACGCAAGTTAATTTTGCCTTGAAATGTAAACCTAACTAACTTCCTGTATCATGCGAGCTGTGAAACCAGCCAAGATGCCACAATTAAATGTCGCTTCCCATTACATGCAGCTAAAAAACATGAATACAGTCATACCTCATGTTACGTCTGCTTCATGTTATGTTCTTTCAGGTTACGTTCCGTGGCGACCTGGAAGTACCGGAAAGGGTTACTTTTGGGTTTCGCTGCTCGCACATGCGCAGAAGCGCAAAATTATGTCGTGCGCATGCGCAGAAGTGGCGAATTGCAACCCGCGCATGCACAGACGTGCCGCTACGGGATGCGCTCTTTTCTTTTTTTCTTTTTAAATAATTTTTATTAACCAGCCAATCACATCAAATTAAATCACATCACATAAATTGTGAATTACAAAGCCGAATTTTAAATTTTGTTGGGGGGACCCATTTTTCAAGATCCGAAGGGGGATTCTGATCATCTTCTTACTACTGCATTAATGTCCCAATCAGACCAAATCAGTCCAAACAAAGTTCATACTTCTATCCAGTCTTATCTTGCTGTTTCCACATCACATCTTGTTCATATATTTTCTCTTTTTTCTTTATGATCTCTTCTGATAGTCTCCTTAAGCCGATAAACACCAATAATAATAATCCTGTGTGAGTTTTTCCGTTCTTCCAATCCTCAAATCGAGATGGTTTCCATATATCATCGCCTTCATAGATAACATTGCTCTTTCCATCATTAATTACAGATCTGTCGCTCTTAAATCCCTCTGAGGAGTTTCACCCACGATATAAAAGCAGCTCTATTTCTCTGTTTCTCCTCTCAGACTTAAGTCCTCCGACAGAGCTTCCCAATATGGCGACGGCATTTTTAACTGCGTCATTTCAGAGCTCTTATACATTCCACGCTCTTCTTAAAACATGCTCTGGTTCAAAAGTTTATCTCCACACAGTCTTAAATCCACAGCTTAAGTCCTTAAAACGACATTTCTGACTTGTGAGGGGAGGGGATTCTTATTTAATCACATAAGGAAAGAAAGGAAGGTTTTTTTCCTCCTCCCCCATCAGTCATTTGCCATACCGTATCTTAGCGTATCTTCTCATGATTTATTCTTGTCTTGTTTTATCAGAGATCTCTTCTGTTAGCAGTCTTTACTCCCCCTTCTTCCTTGAAAAATGTGCAATTAGTTTCATCCAAATTGTTTCTTTTGAAGTTCTTGCAGCTAGTGGCATGAATCAGAGACGGCGTCCAGGAGTGCCGGAATCCCACAGGAGGGCTTTGTGCCTGGTGCCCCTACCCCCACAAATTCGGGGGTGGTATAGGGCACAGCAGGCAAGGGCAGTCCCCCCCACCTTCCTGGGGGGGTAGGGAGGCTAATTACTCCCATCATAGCCTCCAAATTACCTCGTGTGGGTCGGAGAGATGTTATTGTCAGCCATCTTCCAATGTGCCCCCTAGTGGCCCCCCCCACGGGTTGCGCTCTTTTCATGTTGCGAACGGGCCTCCAGAAAGGATCCTGTTCGCAACCAGAGGTACCACTGTAATGACTTCTAAACATGCTAGGGGATGAAGCCGTGACTTAAAGTTCCATTATCAACTCTTGCTTGTTTGAAAGCCATTAACTGTAGTTTCTGATTGGGAAGCTGTGGCTGACTCTGGGTTCCTGGCTTGTTTACCTGCTCACATTAAGGCAGGACTGAGATGACAGAATGCTTGTGCATAGAGTATTTCATTGTGTGAATGTGGTCAGTGTGTGTCATGCTATGGATTGTGAATGCCATGGAGTTTTGCATATTTCAGATCAAAATCTTCAATGCAAAATCTGCAATAGCTGCCCTGGACTCCTCTGGGAGGAAGACCAGGACAAAAATTTAACAAACAAGTGAAAGGAACCTGAAGCAGAACATTTTCATGGCTGCTGTAATGCATGTCCCACTTATACAGTCCTTCTTGTTATTGAGCTGTTCTCATGGAAGTGTATATTTTATAGTTAATATGCAGATGTGTCAAATGGTTAAAAGGATTAATTAACTATTTTTTGTTTCAATCTCTTGACAAACACAATACAGTGGTACCTTGGTTTACAAACTTAATCCGTTCCAGAAGTCCGTTCTTAAACCAAAGCATTCTCAAACCAAGTCATGCTTTCCCATAGCAGCGGGGGACTCAATTTACAAATGGAACACACTCAACAGGAAGTGGAACGTATTCTGCTTCCAAGGCAAAGTTCACAAACCAAAACACCTACTTCCAGGTTTGCAGCGTTCTTAATCCAAGTTGTTCATAAACTGAGCTGTTCTTAAACCAAGGTACCACTTGGTTTGCCATTTCAGAACCTGGTTTTCTAAATTTACCTCACTCACTTGAGAGAAGTGGTTTAATTTTTTATTTCTGATTTTGATTAGAAATAAGATTTTAAGTATTCAACCCTGGTAATCAATGGGGTGACCCATGTCGTAGCCAGATAGCCCTCACATGCAATATTCAGTTTTACTGCATAATATTATAGCAGTTAGGAATTTAATGACTTTTGCCTCTTTGTTGTTGTTCTTTTAGATTGCATCATTGCTCTTAGACTTATGCCCAGTTCTTTAACAAGCGCAGTTGTAGCTCTGGTGTTTTCTTAGGCTTCTCCTGTAATAGCCATTATAACAATATTTTCTTATGCATTCTCTGCCCTGCAGATGAAACCTGTTCTAACCGCCTTGCCTGAGGAAAGCCGTTCAGAAGGGAAAATCGGCTTTAGCATTTATAAGAAGTATTTTGCTGCTGGGACAAATTATTTTGTAATTTTTATTCTTTTGCTCCTCAACGTTTTGGCACAGGTACGGTATTTGGCATCGGTGAAAGCGTTATGGATGATGTGCGCTTATAGCATTTCGGCATATGTGACTTCCTACTGTGTGTGAAAAATATTTATATTGTTGGCAAGAAATAGCCGAACTCTTTTCAAACATATCAGAGGGTTTCCCCTTTGAATTAAATGGGATTGCAAGCCGGCTAGAGGCCTGTTTAGTTCCATTAACTTCAATGGATTTAATTCAACAAAAATTTATAGACTTATTCACTTGCATCCTGTCAGAGGCAATTCATTCAGCGGTAGTGCTCTGACTCGCCCCACCTCAGATTTGTGTATGTGTATATCCTACACAATACCACCAGTCTGTATTGAGCAGGGTTATACCATGCAGACTTCTTTACATCCTATTGCAAGCAACATGTTTGACTTCCAAATAGTTTTTGCCTGTGGTGGCAAGAACACCAATAGGCCTCCCTTTTCCTTCTTAGAGTGCACATTGCTAAGCATAGGTGCCATCTGGGGGAATTTTCAAGAAGGGGGTTGCCCCCCAACCCGCAGCAGCCGTGCACACACACCATGCAACATGCTCACCTTAAGCGCACAGCCCACATGACATGCACGCATCACAAGCGCATGCCCCGTGGCACATGTGTACAGTGGTGCCTCGCAAGACGAAAAGAATCCGTTCTGTGATTCTCTTCGTCTAGTGGTTTTTTCGTCTTGTGAAGCAAGCCCATTGACGGATTAGCGGATTAGCGCTATTAGCGGCTTTTAGCGGCTTATCAGCTTATCGGATCAGCTGATAAGCGGCTTAGCGGCTTAGAAAAAGGGGGGGGAGGGAAAAAAACCCCGCAGGAACTCGCAAGACATTTTCGTCTTGCGAAGCAAGCCCATAGGAGATTCGTTTTGCGAAGCACCTCCAAAACGGAAAACTCTTTCGTCTAGCGAGTTTTCCGTCTTGCGAGGCATTCATCTTGCGGGGCACCACTGTAATGCGTCAGCACATTGGGTGACGTGCACATGACGTTCGTGCATCAAGCGGTGTGCCGATGTCACTTGTGTCTGTTGCGTGGTGCCGGCCCCTTCAATCGCAGGGGCAAGGTGGTGCACTTGTTGCTAAATAAGGTTTGTGCAGCAAGATCAAGTACCGTATTTTTCGCTCTATAAGACTAAAAAGTAAAGACTAAAAAGTAAGGGGAAATGTGTGTGTGTCTTATGGAGCAAATGCAGGTGGGAGGCTCTGCTCAGCGCTCCCTTTAAAGAGCCGTGTGGAGCGTGTGTGCGGCTCTTGGGGGGAGCCTTAGCTGCACGCAGCCTCTCTCGGGCAGGGGATGAAGGCTCCCCTTGCCCGGGAGAGGCTGCGTGCAGCTAAGCAAGAAGCCAGGACAGCCAGCAGGATCGCAGCACAGTGATCCCGCTTGCTGTCCTGGCTTCTGGGATTCAGAATCCCCCCCCCCTTGTTTTCCTCTTCCAAAAACTAGGTGCGTCTTATGGTCTGGTGCGTCTTATAGAGCGAAAAATACGGTAACAATCTGTGGGTGATTTTAGACAAAGCTCTAAGATATAGCTTCTATATATGCTGGTAAAGAGGAATCGTACTCATTCACCACACTGGGTTACGAGTCTGGTTTGGAGTGTGATATACTTGCATCCATTGAAAATAGAACAATACATTTGTTAGCTTATTGAATTTTCAGAATCTGCTGTACAATTTGGACCTACCTGCACCCACCCACCCACCCACCCACCCACCCACATTATGGCCAACGTACAAATATCTGGTGGTCCAGGAATGAGACAGTCATCCTTGATAAGTGGGTGTGATTCAGGTGTCCAGCTGTACAATTACAGGCTCTCTGAGAAGCTCTCTTGCGGCCAGGCCACTAATAGAACTCTGTTCTACAATTACCCAATTCCCTGAACAATACTTGAGGAGATCTAGTTTTCTTGTATTTTGGGGGGCGCATTTTCTAGCATAAAACATGCTTGGTACTAAAAAGCCTCCGCCCCCCGATATGGCTTGCAGCAGTTGAAATATCATTGCTATTAAAACTGGAAATACTTTTTTTAAAAAACAAAAAAACCACAAATAAAGTAGAAAATACACTGTTTAATTCTGTTTATTTTTTAAATATAATTTTTATTAAATTATCTGTTTTACAATTTCAGATAAACATTTTACACCCTTAAAATATCAATGGCTTCCCTTCTTCTCTTTCCATGGTTCATTTTGCATATCTTATATCCCTGCATATTTTGCAAAAACTATACCAATCTGTATAGTTTTCCATTCTTATATCCATCAAAAATGATTTCCACTGTTGATTTTACCTTAATGCTGCCAGCCTTTTCAGCTGTACACAGTTATTTCCCATATATTCAATAAAAGTTTTCCAATCTTCTTTAAACGTGTGTTCTTCTGGTTCTCTGATTCTATACGTTAAGTCTGCAAGTTGTGCAAACTCTATCAAATTAAGTTGCCAATCTTCTTTAGTTGGGACCCCGCTCATTTTCCATTTTGGGGCTAATTCTGTTTGTTTCATTCTGTTTGTTCAAGGTTGCCTATGTGCTGCAGGACTGGTGGCTTTCTCATTGGTGAGTTGTTATTTCTTCTAAAATCTTTTAGAGCTCAATCCTAAGTAGGGAAGGTTGGAGAGTCGCTCCATTTCCATGGTTGCACTGGCCAGGGTGGGAGCTGGGGGAGCACACCTGCCTTTCTCCCCCTCGCAGTTATCTCCCCCCTTCAATTCTCTCCCACTCCCCACTCCAGGTTCCGGTAGGGGGGGCGGGGAATTTTCCCACCAGTTTCAGGCTTGAGTGGGTAGGGGGCTGACCCTGGTGCCTTTCCATCAAAATGAAGGGGCGTTGGATTCCCTAGAATGCCATATTTTCAGAGACTACGTTTCCCAGTACGTTTCCGAGCACAATTCAAAGTGTTGGTGCTGACCTTTAAAGCCCTAAACGGCCTCGGCCGAGTATACCTGAAGGAGCGTCTCCACCCCCATCGTTCTGCCCGGACGCTGAGGTCCAGCGCCGAGGGCCTTCTGGCGGTTCCCTCCCTGTGAGAAGTGAGGCTGCAGGGAACCAGGCAGAGGGCCTTCTCGGTAGTGGCGCCCGCCCTGTGGAACGCCCTTCCAGCAGATGTCAAAGCGATAAACAACTACCTGACATTCAGAAGACATCTTAAGGCAGCCCTGTTCAGGGAAGTTTTTAACGTGTGATATTTTATTGTATTTTTGGTTTCTATGGAAGCCGCCCAGAGTGGCTGGGGAGGCCCAGCCAGATGGGCGGGGTATAAATAATAAATTATTATTATTATTATTATAGAATCATAGAATCATAGAATCATAGAGTTGGAAGAGACCACAAGGGCCATCGAGTCCAACCCCCTGCCAAGCAGGAAACACCATCAGAGCACTCCTGACATATGGTTGTCAAGCCTCTGCTTAAAGACCTCCAAAGAAGGAGACTCCACCACACTCCTTGGCAGCAAATTCCACTGTCGAACAGCTCTTACTGTCAGGAAGTTCTTCCTAATGTTTAGGTGGAATCTTCTTTCTTGTAGTTTGGATCCATTGCTCCGTGTCCGCTTCTCTGGAGCAGCAGAAAACAACCTTTCTCCCTCCTCTATGTGACATCCTTTTATATATTTGAACATGGCTATCATATCACCCCTTAACCTCCTCTTCTCCAGGCTAAACATGCCCAGCTCCCTTAGCCGTTCCTCATAAGGCATCGTTTCCAGGCCTTTGACCATTTTGGTTGCCCTCCTCTGGACACGTTCCAGTTTGTCAGTGTCCTTCTTGAACTGTGGTGCCCAGAACTGGACACAGTACTCCAGGTGAGGTCTGACCAGAGCAGAATACAGTGGCACTATTACTTCCCTTGATCTAGATGCTATACTCCTATTGATGCAGCCCAGAATTGCATTGGCTTTTTTAGCTGCCGCGTCACACTGTTGGCTCATGTCAAGTTTGACAATTATTATTATTATTATTATTATTATTATTATTATTATTACTACTACCACCAGCTATGCTGGTGGGAATACAGTAATCTGTAGATCTGTCTGATTATCTGGATCGATTTCAATTGGGGTTTAGGCCTGGTTTTGGCACAGAAACTGCTTTGGCTGCCCTGTATGATGACCGATTCTGGTCCAACTGGCTGCAAATTAGTTTCTGGGCCCAATTCAAGGTGCTGGTTTTGACCTATGAAGCCTTAAACGGCTCAGGACCGCAACACCTCAAGGACCCTCTCTTTCCATATGAACCTACCTGGACCCTGAGGAGTAAATGGTTTTTTTTTGGGGGGGGGGCTATTGGGTTGTTTTTATTACATATTTTGTGGTTTGATGTCTTGATTTTATTCTGTGAACCGCCCTGAGACCCCCGGGTGTAGGGCGGTATATAAATTCAAATGCCGTATTTTTCCGTGTATAAGACACTCCCATGTATAAGACGTCCCCTATTTTTGAGGACTTCAAATTAAGAAAACACCCCTCAGCACTACCTGTGTATAGGACGAGTCCCAATTTTAAACCTAATTTTTGGTTTAAAAAACCCTAGTTTTATACACAGAAAAATACGGTAATAATAATAATAATAATAATAATAATAATAATAATAATAATAATAGTGATAATAATAATATCATCAATATCCATGTGGGCCTTTCCAAGTGCTTAGTGGGGTTCTATGGTGACACTCTGTTGGGGCAGAGTACCCATTCAACACACCAGCGGAATGTGCCAATGGAACACAAAAACACCAGACAGTTCTAGGTAGGGTCAGTCCCTTGACTGACAGCATAATGCAGTCCCACAGTCCTACAGTTGTAATATACCGTGTGTTCTGCTCAGTCTTGCTTTGCTGGAACCTGGCATTTTGCCCAAATCCTCCCCAAGTACAAGGACAGGCAGCCATTTCCATGTTTTATCTAGGTGCACCAGACTCCAGCGTATGCCTTCTTCTCCCGGCAACCCACAAAGTTCATTAGATGCTGTGTGTTTTGCTTTCTGCTGCTCTGGAGTGCAAGAGCCGGGGGTCTGCGGCTCTGTGCTACAGATTGTGTCTGCTTTGAGACCAGAGTCCTAGGTTCATTTTTGCATTGAAAGTTGGAGCACCTGTCATTGGGCACAATGAATGAATGGCCTGATGGAGAAAAGTGGTTTTATGCTTTTGTATGCCTCTTCCCTTCCAATCCTTGACTGCACGTACTGTTGCATGGGAACAAGATATTGCCCCACTGGCAAAGATCCTTGTTAGATATGCTTAACAAATTTATTTATTTATAAATTAGCGTATACTACTGTATCATAAAAAATATTGAAGCTGTTTACAGCAGTACCTCTAATGAAAATCTGTAAAATTTTATAGAACTGTAGAATCAAGTACTTACTGCATATTTCTACAGATCTTAAGGTTTTACTTACGTATGAAAAGAGAAGCTTTTGAAGACTTCCTTTAAAACAACCTGAAGATGTGTGGATTTAGTGTATTTCTGAATACCGTATTTTTCGCACTATAGGACGCACTTTTTCCCCTCCAAAAATGAAGGGGAAATGTGTGTGCGTCCTATGGTGCGAATGCAGGCTTTTGCTGAAGCCTGGAGAGCGAGAGGGGTCCGTGCGCACCGACCCCTCTCGCTCTCCAGGCTTCAGGAAGCTATCCCAAGTCTTGCAAGCCCGGCGGGATGTCCCGCGGGTTCGCAAGGCTTGCGGGCAGCAGCCTGCACCCAAAAGCTGGGGACAGCGGGGAGGCGCAGAGCCGCCACCCCGCTATTCCCCAACCTGATCTGGAGGCTGGCGGGGGGAGAAGCAAGCCTGCTTCTCCCCCCCCCCCGCCAGCCCCACAAGCTCGGGGGATAGGGGGATGGCGAAGCGCCGCCATCCCGCTATTCCCCGACCTGATCTGGAGGCTGGGGGTGGGAGAAGCAAGCCTGCTTCTCCCCCCCACCATCCCCACAACCTCCAGATCAGGTCGGGGAATAGCGGGATGGCAGCGCTCCGCCATCCCGCTATTCCACGACCTGATCTGGAGGCTGGGGGTGGGAGAAGCAAGCCTGCTTCTCCCCCCCACCATCCCCACAACCTCCAGATCAGGTCGCGGAATAGCGGGATGGCAGGCTTCAGGAGAGCCCCACCGCCAGCCCCACAAGCTCGGGGGACAGCGGGAGAGGCGCAGCGCGCCCTTCCCGCTGTCCCCCGACTTGGTTAGAAGGCTGGGGGGGGGAGCCTGCTCCTCCCCGTCGCCAGCCCCGCAAACTCGGGAGACAGCGGGAGAGGCGCAGCGCACCATTCCCGCTGTCCCCCGACTTGGTTAGAAGGCTGGCGGGGGGAGAAGCCTGCTCCTCCCCGTCGCCAGCCCCGCAAACTCGGGAGACAGCGGCAGGGGCGCAGCGCGCCCTTCCCGCTGTCCCCCGACTTGGTTAGAAGGCTGGCCCAGCCCCGCAAACTCGGGGGACAGCGGGAGAGGCGCAGCGCGCCATCCCGCTATCTCCCGACATGGTTTGGAGGCTGGCGGAAGGCTTCCTCCTCCCCCAGCCCCACAAGCTCCCAGAGCGATGCCAAAGCTGCGCGCAGCTTCGGCATGGCTATGGGTCCCGTTCTGGGGGAGGGGGAAGCTCGGGCTTCCCCGCCCCAGCCCCGCGCCTGGCGGGGGGGGGGATAATTTTTTTTTGCCTTTATTTCCCCCCCCCCCAAATCTAGGTGCGTCCTATGGACCGGTGCATCCAATAGTCCGAAAAATACGGTACCTGATGCTAGGGATTAAGGTTTAAGTGAGTGGGTAGGAAGTCCTGTTGCCTTCAGGTCTTCAGTAAGCTTTCCAGAAGCTCGATAGATCCACAATTCAATCCTTCTGTTATGTACTTAAACACATTTAAATTATTTTCTTTCCACTCCTTTTGATGATTATACAGGGCTAATGAACAAGTAAAGCTGAATGTTACTATGGAGGGGAGCACTGAAAACAATGTGACGAAAACTCTTGACCTTGGCTGGTATTTAGGAATGTACGGAGGTAAAAAAACCCCTTTAAAAACCATTATTGTTATGTTTTGCAACATGGTGTCTTAAGTAGCAACAGGCCCCAAACATTCCCCCCCAGTGATTTAGTTTTGTCATTACAGATTAGCAAGATGGTACCTTGTTTTCTGATTAAAATAATTGACTCTAACTTTAAAAAAAATAAAACATTCGTAGAAAGGAGAGGTTTAATTTGTTTTCTGGATTTTGGAAGGCAAATCAGAAATTGAGTATTCAAAAAGTCATTCACCGTAAACATGTGGCTATTGTCTCCCCAAATAGATTGTCCTAGCTAAATCTTCAGCGCTAATAAGGATGGGCAGAAGGATTAGAGATTGATCCTCGTTTTACTGCGCTCAGTTTCAATTTTGTTTTTTATTATAAAAAGATCAGCCTTTAAAAACAACAACAGCAGCAACATGGATATATTTTGATCTCAAGTGCTAGAGCAAATTAACAAACTGCGAGGCGAAAAGCAGAAAGTGGCCTGCACGGAATATCAAGCTTTAGCATGCAGCTCAAGAGCTGGTGCAATGGATTAGGAGAGCAAACGTGGAAAAATAGGTTGTGCTCAAAACCGGCTGTAGCAGACAGGAGGTACCTGAGCTCTGAAACCATGGTTAAGAGATGAGGAGTAGACCGCAGGACCTTGCATTTCCCTGCCACAGCCTCCCTTCTTGGATTCAAATTCTCCCTTTCTTCTGCCAGCCTTATCTGTGATAATCAGGACAAATTTTAAAGCAAATCACAGTACAGCCGTACCTTGGAAGTCGAACGGAATCCGTTCCGGTAGTCTGTTCGACTTCCAAAATGTTCGGAAACCAAAGCGCGGCTTCTAATTGGCTGCAGGAAGTTCCTGCAGCCAATCAGAAGCCCCAGAAGCCCTGTCGGACGTTCGAATTCCAAAGAATATTCACACACCGGAACACTCACTTCCGGTTTTGTGGCATTTGGGATTCAAATCATCCGAGTTCGGGATCCAAGGTACGACACTAGTAAAATCCTCCTATTTAGTATTCATGTGGGTTTGTAAGTTACAAATTAAATTATCTGCATCTGTGGTTTTCAAACTTTCATGCTTCTGGGGACCTTTTCCACTTGTCTGCCAAGGAACCCCTGTACATTGTAGAAAATGTGAGGACATATTCTGATCTAGGGTAAACCATCACATGGAGTGTTGGACTAGTTTTTGGGACCACGTTGTTGGGGGGGGGGTCATATCAGTATCCCATGCGAATTGAAGGCCAAGTCAAATGTGATGAAGGTGCACAAATGCACCTCTCTTTTTATTACTTTTTTGGCAAGGGGGAATGACTCACCTCCTCTAGGATCCTGAGTAGTCTACAGTTCATGATGCTTCATTCATTTACAGGTTTAACTGTGGCTGCCATAGTCTTCAGCATATTGAGGAGTCTCCTTATGTTCCAAGTTTTGGTTAATGCTGCTCAGACCTTGCACAACAAAATGTTTCAGTCCATTTTGAGAGCTCCAGTGCTATTTTTTGACGTGAACCCTATTGGTAAGTTGCAACCCACCATAAAATGATTAAAAAAAACTATAGCCTTCTATTCGTATGGCTTTTTAGTTGTTAATAAGTGTTCAGGCAGAATATTTTGCCTGTTCAACGGGGCTAGCCTGTTCAACGGGGCTAGTTTGTGATTCCTGAAAAATTGTGCACTGTTAATTCACTGGTGGTATTGAACTTGCACATCTAGACAAAACCTGGTAAGTTTTTGTTGCACCTGTTGTGCTAACGATTATCTAGTTGCTTTTACAGGAATCTGAATATTTGTAGACATGACTAGCATGCTGGTTCTTGTCACGAGCTGCGGAAAGATAGCGCTTGGTTCAACCTAACTTGAAAAACAATATCCTGAGTATATTGTTACCTGAAGATTGTATTTTTTGCAGAGCACTGAAATTGTTTTTCTGAAGGACCTGTAATAATTTAATAAATAAAATAAGTATTTTGCGTATCTTTACAGCTTGCTTTGAGAAACTGAGGGTGAATCCTATGCAGGAGTGGCTTGGGGGCGGCGGCTGAGGGCTGTGTTGCCAGCAGAGGTCAAGACAAAAGCCATACATGACATTCACGTAGCCCCAACATGCCTTACTTCACTATGTTTGTTGACTGTGGTGGCTTGTCCTCAACATACACACATACATGTGTGTGTGTGTGTGTGTGTGTGTGTGTGTATACAGTGGTACCTTGAGTTACAAACACCTCAGGTTACAAACACTTCAGGTTACAAACTCCACTAACCTGGAAGAGTTACCTCAAGTTGAGAACTTTGCCCCAGGATGAGAACGGAAATCGTGTGCCGGTGGCGCAGTGGCAGCAAGAGGCCCCATTAGCGAAAGCACGACTCAGGTTAAGAACAGTTTCAGGTTAAGAACGGACCTCCGGAATGAATTAAGTTCGTAACTAGAGATACCACTGTATATGTGTGTGTATATCTATCTATCTATCTATCTTTAGAACAACATCCTGTCTCCAACCTCATTTGTTTGTGGTGACTTATAGAGGTTCCTCCTTCTCTGGGTTTGGCTTTTGTCCGTTTCCACTACAGAACTGTAAATTCTGGAGTGTTCAGTAGCAATTGCCAGAGAATGGGCATTATCAGAAGGGGCGCTCTGGTTGCAAAAAATGCCTGAATGCCAGCAAAGTTTGCCAAATGTTCTAGGAACTGGCAAGGTAAACCAAACAAGGAGCCCCGAAGATAGTAAGAGCTCATGAAGGTGGAAGTAGCAAGGGCCACACTAACCACTTCTGACAGGGGTAGCTCTAACAGAACAACTGTTGGATTTTTGTATGCTAGACCTTTGTAGACCTCCCAGTGTGACTTGAGCTTATATATATATGCCACCATACATTATTTATTGGGGTGTGGTCTTGGGGTTCACTATTCATTCAATATAAGTAAAGGTAAAGGACTCCTGGATGGTTAAGTCCAGTCAAAGGCGACTATGGGGTTGCGGTGCTCATCTCGCTTTCAGGCCGAGGGAGCCGGCATTTGTCCACAGACAGCTTTCCGGATCGTGTGGCCAGCAAGAGTAAACCGCTTCTGGCACAGCGAGACACCGTGACTGAAACCAGAGCGCACGGAAACGGCATTTACCTTCCTGCCGCAGCTGTACCTATTTATGTACTTGCACTGGCATGCTTTCAAACTTCTAGGTTGACACAAGCTGGGACAGAGCAACAGGAGCTCACCCTGTTGCGGGCATTCAAATTGCCTACCTGATCGGCAAGCCCAAGAGGTTAATGGTTTAGACCACAGTGCCACCCGCATCCCTACCATACACTATAGGGTAGCAAGCCATGGTTACATTTCAAACTATCAATGCATGTTACTGACATCTCTGCAAACCATTGGCAACATTCCCACACTGTTGCTAGTTGGTCCCGTTCAGGAATTTTCTACATTGGTGCAGGTATGGTCATTGGGACAGACGTTTTGTGTGACCATCCTCTCATCTGCACAGTTGAGTAAATAATGTCTCTTGATTTCTTTAGCTTTCTGTTTGCCTAGCACAAGAGGGCAGCATGGTCTATTTTATCCTGTTCCAGCTCTGCAATTAATTCCTTGGGGAGAAAACGGCAAAGGTTTCTCTTGACTATTTACGGCGACTGGAAGTAGTAATTCTTCAGGTTATATGTTGAGCTACTGAGAATATGGTTTTGTGACATTTATCATGAGCGAGTAAAGTGTTCTTTTGGCATATTCGTTGCCTGAGCTTCCTGCCCGCCTAGACGGTTGTGCTAGGCCACACTGTGTTTTTTGGTTATTACCCAGAGAAGGTAGAAAAAAAAGGGGGGGTGACTCCTGAGCGCTTTGGGAGTAAATCCCAGTGAACATGGTAGGACTTCTTTTTAAGAAAACATAAAATCAGACTGTTTAACACATATTTGTATTTCTCTTTGGATTGGCTTGAGAATAGAAACTGTGGCTCTGGGGTTGTCCTGTCTACAGAGTCTGGATTTGTGCTATTTTCGCTATAGTTTCTACACCAGATGCTGGCCAGGGCATGGTTCCACTGACATCTAATAGCCTACTTAGCGTACTGTGCGCTGCTATCTCTGAAGCCAGAAAAGAGAAGCACAGAAATCTGTGTGCAGTTGTAGCTGTGAGTGTGTTTGTGTGCATGCAGGAAAGCTGTATCTAGTTACCATCCTGGCTGTCGGAGGACTTGGGATAAGTAGTAAATAAACATTAAGTGTGCATAGCTCAGGTAGGATGTCTGAGGTTTGACCCGCATGGCTTTGAACAGAACGTTCTCTGGTCATAGAACTGTTAGATAATTGGTCTAAGGTAGCAATGGGGAACCTGGGACCCTCCAAATGTTGGACTACAACTCCCATTGTTCCTGACCATTGGCCACGTGGCTGGGGCCGATGGGATATGGAGTCCAGCAACAAGTTCCCGCCTCGGGGATAAGGCAACTTCATAGGTTTACCCAACACTCCCAGGGGAGAGAAGAGTACGCACTGAGCTTTGACATATTGAATTATTGCTGCTAAAATTGTGGTTGATCTAATTTGACAAAAGGCTGCTGCTGGATGTATTTATTTGTCTAATCCGTCGGGGAATATTCCTGGCAAGCCTCAGCGCAGTGAATTCAGTGTCGGAGAACTTCCCCAACGAATAGTGCCAGCAATGTCTCAAAAGTGATGGTATGTAAAAACAGGGAAAACCTCAGAGGGTGGTTCTCTCAGCGCCGCCACCTATGCACTGAATGACTGCGGCATTTCAGCATGTTGAAAATTAGTACGGTGATAGTGGGGTTGTATTAAATTACAATTCTATCAGCTGAATGGTGAGGCTGCTTTTGGTAGCGTTCATAAATCTATGCTTGTTCACACAAGCGATTCTGCTCATCTTGTAGCGTGTTTAAACAAGAAATACCGGTCTGAAGGCTTTGATTTTTGTGGCAGGCAGTATTTCTGACAGATCGTACAGGCCATTTACAAGGCAGAGCTTCATGTTAAAATATTTCATTGCTGTTGTCACTCGTCATAGGTATAAGTACTCAGGCACAATGCCAGAAGATCGCTGTGTTATGTCTGTTCAGGGTGGCTTATCAAGTTTGCTGTTTTATTTTTTTTAAAGGAAAAAACCTAGATGAATTTTAGTATCTTAAAACACGCACATGTGCACATTTTCTCGTAAAGGAGATGGCTGTAAAGAAGAATGAGTGAACTTGCATGGGAGCTCTCGCTGTGCTCTTTTTCGATTAGTTTTAAGTACTTGCACCTTGGATTTTGTTTTCCCGTGTTAACCTGCGTTGCTTACTTTTAGGAAGCGTATCTATTGCATATTTAATTTTCTTGCCCTAAAATAATAGATACCTCATGCATTTTCTTCTCTGTGCATTTAAACAAAAAGGAACAGCCCAATAAAACAGCGATTGCTTGTGAAGATAGACAACACAATAGGGTTGCAGCAATCATAACGATCCTGAACAACTGTATAACACTCTAAATATTATTTTTGGATGTTTGCATGGAGCAGTTAGTAGGCTGAAATAAGAGGTGTGGTAATTAAACCTGTTTGGCTGCCACATGTTTAAAGGGAAAAGAACACCTTAATTTTTTTTTTCATACAACAATGGTTCTGTGTACTTTAAGCCTTATCAGGGTGTGATATTGAATGATTTTTATGGGAGTTGCTCTTTTATGGCTATTATTATCATAATAGCTTTTGTTACAAGTTTAAATAGCCTTACTTACACATGCAGCTATTTGATTATAACTCTTGAGATTCTGTTAGCAACCTTTATAAAACTGATTGCCATAGGAGTAGGCTCTGATCAGCAAATATTACTCTAAGGCTTTGTGTGCATTTACTATCTATTAGCATAGCCAAATTCATCTTTACTCCAAAGAGCCAAAAAAATACTGCTTATTGAGGGTGGAACTGCATGGTGTGTACAGCACAGGGTTGCCGCTGAGAATAGCAATCCCATGTCAGGCTAGGGCCTTAGCAGAGGGAGAAAAATTGACATGAGGTTGCTGGTCCTTTAGCATTAGCCCTGAATTTTGTGTAATGTGTTGTTTTGCCCTGAAACTCCACAGAAGAGGCAAGCATCAAATAATAATAATAATAATAATAATAAATTTTATTTATATCCCGCCCTCCCCAGCCGAAGCCGGGCTCAGGGTGGCTAACAACAATAAAACAGTATAAAAGTATTGCATAAACAACACTCTAAAATCATTCATTATAAAATTAATTAATTCAGGCCACTGGCAACCATTGGGCCAGAGCTCCGCGAAGATTGCCGAGGGAGGGAGTCAGGCTGTGCCCTGGCCAAAGGCCTGGTGGAACAGCTCTGTCTTGCAGGCCCTGCGGAAAGATGTCAAGTCCCGCAGGGCCCTAGTCTCTTGTGACAGAGTGTTCCACCAGATCGGAACCACAGCCGAAAAAGCCCTGGCTTGTTCTTCTGTTAAGCAAGCAAGAAACCTTGTCAAACGTTCAGGAAGTAGGCTTAGTGTGCATTATTGCTTTTGCTACAGCACACCAGCATTTCCACGCATGTTTAAAGCTATCAGAACAGGGAGAAGGCATGGGAATGCTATTCTGCACACGCTTTGTTCCTCGCAGGGAGCCTTTGACAGAGATGGGTGTGCTTAGACGCACAGTTCGTCTTCTTCAATTTGTGAACATGCATCTTCCTCAATTTGTGAACAGGCTAAATGTTAAAATAAATACGGTTTAAAGGGCTTTAGAAGAAGCCTGCGCAATAGAAGCGACACATAAGCTAATTTTCCCATGTTCAAGGTGTAGCTGTTTCTTTGTGGTGACATAAGAAAGCTGTCTTCTGTCATGCCAACACTGTCCATTCTAGCAGAGGAAAATTGCATGGTTGCCAACCAATGCACTTTAAAAATGTATTGGGACAGGGGGTTATTGGGTTGTTTATGTTTTTTTATTTTGATTATGTATTTTGTGGTTTTATATTGTGATTTTACCCTGAACTGCCCTGAGACCTGCGGGTGTACGATAAATTTAATCAACAATAATAATAATGTTGATGATGTGTATTGCTTTTGGCCATGATGCTCCCCTTTTCTAGATACTTCAGTAAGGTAAAGGTAAAGGACCCCTGGACGGTTAAGTCCAGTCAAAGGCGACTATGGGGTTGTGGCACTTATCTCGCTTTAGGCCAAAGGAGCTGGCATTTGTCCACAGACAGCTTTCCAGGTCATGTGGCCAGCATGACTAAACCCTTCTGGCATAACGGAACACCGTGATGGAAACCAGAACTCATGGAAACGCCATTTACCTTCCCACCGAAACAGTACCTATTTATCTACTTGCACTGGCGTGCTTTCGAACTGCTAGGTTGGCAGGATCAGGAGCGAGCAACGGGAGCTCACCCCGTCGCAGGGATTCAAACAGCCAACCTTCTGATCAGCAAGCCCAAGAGGCTCAGTGATTTTGGCCGCATCCCTTTACTTCAGCAAGACAACTTGGAATAAGGCTACTAAGGCTACTAAATGCTTACATTTAGCCCTTCCATGAATTCTAATGGAAAGCAAAGAATATGCTGTGACAAGTGTTGTGACATGATCGTAGGCAGGTTGAAATCAGAGGGTGCTTCTTCCAGGCTTCAGGCTGCGGAAGGGGCGATAGTATTGCCCATGGCATGCCATTTGTGGCAACGCTTCAGCAGTTTGTAGGTGCCATTCCTTGAGGAACGTATACGAAGGCTTGTGCCTTGTGGATAGCGTGTGTCTGTCCCCCATGCTGCCACATACGTTTTGGAGTTTTAAAGGTGACCTTCTTTGCAGCCCTGGCTGGGCCACATCTATTCCGTGGAGAAAAGGACAAAAACTCACTGCGAGTTTGGAACCCGGCCTGTGCTTCTGTGGTTTGCATTCAGCCATATCTGATGTTCAGGGCTTCCTATGGTACTGAAATCATGTTGGTATTCTCACATATGTATCTTGTTCATGGCCCTTATAATTGATCCAAGAAACCAGGGTTCTGCCATGGAATTTGACTTTTCAGACTCGTGACAACACTTTGTGCCACAGTTCAGTTAGTTCCTAGGCCTGTGGCCATGGAAGCCAGGTATGCAATTCTAAGTTATCTTCCAGGGTTTTGCAGCTGGAAATAATTCAAAATCTGAATCAGGGTGTGAGGTTTTCCTTGGATTCGATTTGGCACTTATTTGTAGAATGTGTCATCGCCAAGTCACCAAGATACCAGCAATATGCAAAACCGTTGAAAAATACGCATGGCTCTGTGTTTCTCTGCTCGTCAGAACCTGAGAAGAGTAGAGGGCTGCGTTGGAAAAAAAATATTGTCTTGGATTCTCAAACTTGGGCAGCTGTGAGCTGGAATGCACCAAAGACTCTTACAATTAAAAGTTATTTCATTAATATAGTTGGTGGTAGTTTGTGCAACGCACAGAATACTGTCTCCCAGATGATCCTGAGTAATCTGCACTGCAGCATCTGGATGAATTAATTAGGCTTCTGCCAGATTGCAAGCACCTGGCAGATTATGTAACAGTTGTAGAGTGTTTGTGTGCTCAGGAGATTCTGGGATTGACTCTCCCCCCCCCCCTTCCTTCCTAAGGCACTTCTCTGCCTTAGAATCCAATGGAGTAGATGAGGGGAGTGAAGTTGGGAGGGTTGGAAATGTTTTATCAACAGTAAAACTGGAGCAATAGAAAAAGCAACTGAGGTTTCAGAGTAAGACATCGACTCCCATCCAGTATTTGCGGCTAGAAAACTGAAAAATGCCAGATAACATGATGATTTGCTTCTGCTTAACTTCATTGCTGTTTTTACTCAGTTTAGAGCATATTCTGTGTCTGTGTTAACTGCAGAATACAGGAACACCCTGCACAATATCTCCTTTCTTCATTGCGCCATAAGTTCTGAAAGTTTTGGACATTCTTTTGCAGAATTATTCATCTGTCACTCTTCGGTTTTCCAGGGCCATATTTTTCACATAGGGTTGGATCCTAAGGTGTCTTGCGTGATCATACTGCCACTTTGCACAAGACATCCTCTCTGAACTCTTCTCACTTCCCTGACCACGTGATGTTTCACATGCATTCATGTCTCTTGCAACTCACTCTTTATATATTTAATTGGATTTTCCAAAATCATTTCTTAATTCGTAAGATTTTTGGAGGTCACAGTAAATGAATGTATTCACGCTGAAGCTAATGCATATTTTGTAAATGTGTAAAAACAACCACCACAGTTTATTTATTTAGAACCTTTGTTGACAATCCAATCAACAAAGTCATCTGAGTGGTTACATTAATTAAAACCATCTATATCTGTCTATAGCCTAAAAAGTAGCATAATAGTTTATAGCCTGTGGGAGGGATGTGTGTATGTGTGTCCGAGAAGAGGTAAAGGTTTTCACTTGCTACTGAAATGATTTCAATGTAGGTTCCAGGCAAGCCTCATTGAGGACATTCTACAATCAGGGAGCCACCACCAAAAAGGCCCATTGTTCTGTGTTCACATGTCTGTGTATATGTGAATGAGGAATATCTACTTTCTGGTGCTGTCAGATGTGCAGAGGACTTTAATTTGGGTTATGTGTGTGAGAAGCCAGTTACATTCACATCTTGGGTTTCTTTTGTTCGTTGTCTTTCTGTAGTACATCTCTGCTAATGAGAGAGTATTTAGAGAAACTGAGCACTTCATGAAACCAATAGGCTGTGCTTGCAAGATATAAAGTCTGCTACTGTCAAGTAGCATCAACAACAGCTATAGAATTCCCCCCTGAAAATTCAGCAATAAGGAAATATATTTTTTCCTTCTCAATCGCTGAGTGTTGTTGAGGGTGAAGTTCTGCCGAAGGAGTGTGTCAACAGAATAACTCTTGGTTTCTTGAAAGCCTGTGATCCTCAATTGGTTTATAAATAATATTGCCATTCACAAAATCTAGATAGATTTTATATGTTATGCTGAAGCAAAGTTTGGGACCACCAAAGGAATTACTGCAGTTGTTTGTTTTCTGTCCTGGAGCAAGATTGGGTGGGAGGCAGAGACTGAAGCAAAAGGCTTAGTCTCAGATCCTTTTAAAGTTGAAGCATCTACCACTAGGAGCAAAACCTTAATTTTCCTCACGCTTTTTTTTTTTTTTGTAGCGCTACTTCTTGTAGCAGATAATCTTATTTAAACCTCTGAGATGAGTCATACTCCCTCAATAGGATTTAAATCCAGTTTAAACTCTCTGATGTCAGATGTCCTTTTGAGTTATTCCTGTATCAGTTTTTAAACATAAAAAGTGGTCTCTTGGTTGTCTCAATTTATGCTGAGCATGGGAGATGAACCGGGAACACATAGCTATTGAATAACCGTATCCGCAACATGTTTTGAAGCAATAAAAACCTATCTTGAATTTGTGCCTGATGTTTATTGGATTTTCAGCATTGGGGGGTCTTCCCCTTTTTCCCTTTAGCTGCTGCTTAATGGTTGTTCGTAATAGCATTCATCTGGGATTAGAATAGCGGTGTGATGTGGGATTCTGGCGACATGTTGATAACTTTACAGTGCTGCAGGAAAGGAAACTCATCTTGACTTGCAAACCCCTGCTTTCCCTCTCCCCCCCCCCCTTAAGGGCTGCAACCCTTGCCACTTGTTGCAGTGGCAATTCATAGTTAGGAGACTCGTAAAGGTAAAGGGACCCCTGACCGTTAGGTCCAGTCGCGGATGACTCTGGGGTTGCGGCGCTCATCTCACTTTACTGCCAAGGGAGCTGGCGTACAGCTTCCGGGTCATGTGGCCGGCATGACTAAGCCGCTTCTGGTGAACCAGAACAGCGCACGGAAACGCCATTTACCTTCCCGCCAGAGCGGTATCTATTAACTACTTGCACTTTGAAGTGCTTTCGAACTGCTAGGTTGGCAGGTGCAGGGAGCTCACCCCGTCGTGGGGATTTGAACCGCCAACCTTCTGATCAGCAAGCCCTAGGCTCTGTGGTTTAGACTCTGGCACACACTAATTTATCAGGTGTTTGGGTTTTACATCTGGGAGATGTCGGATGGTTTCGTGACTGAGCGATGGTTTGTCCTTTCGAGGAGGAAGATCTGCCTCACCAGTCGTGGCTTGAAGTGGCACTGTGAAGGCTAGCAGCCCAAGGAGAATGGAGGTGTATGGACTAGGCAGCCATTGCGCTCCTCAGCCGTTGAGCTAGAAATTTGCTGTTGTAATACTTTTGGTGGGCGTAAGTCCTTTTTCTCTCTCACCTCACCTCTCCACATCATGTGAGCTTTGAATTCATCATACTGCTTAAAGGGCTTGCCTTCCTCTCCTGATTTTTCCCAATTTTGATTTAAGCATGCATCGAGGACTTCAGCTTTTTCTTAAATTCAGGCTTGTGCACTTCTGCTGACTGAAAGGAGGACTATATAAGTAAACTATATCAGTTTGGTGTCACTTTCCACTAATCCTGGCTTGTAGTGTCCTTTGGACCAGGGATATTTTGTTTCCATGTCCATCCATAGAATCATAGCATTGGAAAGGGACCCTGAGGATCATTTAGCCCAACCCCTTGCAATGCAGGAATATGCAGGTGTTCCTTACAGGACATCTATGGTTTATGGAACAGCTATGGTTTTCCCAGTAGTGATGTATGGAAGTGAGAGCTGGACTATAAATAAGGTTGATCGCTGAAGAATTGATGCTTTTGAATTATGGTGCTGGAGGAGACTCTTGAGAGTCCCATGGACTGCAAGAAGATCAAACCTCTCCATTCTGAAGGAAATCAGCCCTGAGTGCTCACTGGAAGGACAGATTGTGAAGTTAAGTCTCCAATACTTTGGCCACCTCATGAGAAGAGAAGACTCCCTGGAAAAGACCCTGATGTTGGGAAAGATGGAGGGCACAAGGAGAAGGGGACGACGGAGGACAAGATGGTGGGACAGTGTTCTCAAAGCTATCAGCATGAGTTTAACCAAACTGCGGGAGGCAGTGGAAGACAGGAGTGCCTGGCGTGCTCTGGTCCATGGGGTCACGAAAAGTCGGACACGACTAAATGACTAAACAACAACAACTTACAGGGATCAAACCTGCAACCTTAGTGTTATCAGCATCGCATTCTAACTAACTGAGCTATTAATAGAGAGGGATTGTGCTTTAACCCAAACGTGCCTGTTTTCAAAACGAGCCCATTCAAAGCATAATTTACAAAACTTTCGATTAACTAACTGGGGTTTGAAACCTCTGGTTGCTGAGATGCAGTTGGCTAGGGTTAGTAGAAAAGTGAAGCTGAATGTTGGTGAAGTCCTTTTCCCGGTGGTGCAGGAGTAGGAAAAACATGCATATCTGAGGCCTTGCTAAGGCTTCTTGCTTCTTGTGCATGTAACACTAAACCGTGGTTTTAGCATTGCGTGTGAACCAGGATATTAATTACCGAGCATGATTTGAATGCAGATGGACATGTGAATACAGTTTGTTTGGTTGAGGGATTGAAATGCTTGCTTAACTTGCAGTGGACCATTGCATCTTGCATTGATTTTAGATATTTTGTCTTTGATAAATTTTTACTTCAGGAAAGCAAATTAGCAGGCTAGCACTCGATGCACGGACTGGTTCTGTGAATTGTTGGGTAAATGAGCATTGTGGATGAAAATGAAGTCAATATTGTGATAGTTTGATAGCGAATACAATGTGAGGTTTGAAGACACCGTTGAGAATACAAGAGGGACAAAGTTTAAAATCATTAAAAAGCAAATGGAGAGATGATTAAGCTGCTTTCTTGAAATACAGATAGTTCTCTTTATATGGCTGAAAGTCTTTGTGCTCAGATTAGCGACTAAAGCTTGCTTTTTGAGCCAGAGGCCAATTGGTATTAATTATTCTGATTGTTTGTTGACTGGGGAAGAAAACCAAAATGATTTAGGAAATGATTGGAATATAAATCAAAAGGCAGCAAAATACTTTTATAAAAAGATAACAGCAACAAAAAAATTCTTGCAGGTAGGTCACTGAAGAATATTAAATCTCTTAATGACAAAACTACAGCAGATTGATGATGAAGCAAAACAGTGTTTCGATGCCCGAGGCTGATGGCTTTGTAAGAGAGAAGTTCTGTTGTACCAGACAGACAGTCTCTCTCTCTCTCACTCTATTCCTGAAATATGCTTTCTGTATATCCATGTGCTCACGATTTTTCATTCTTGGTGTCTTCTACTTTGGAAAAATTGTTATATATTTTTTATTTCATAAATGTTGTAGCAATAACCCTCAACTCTGGATGCTAATATTTTGTGCATACCAGTGAAACAGATTTCCAAAAAAGCCAGTATAGTAACATGTTAAAGTCCTCAAGCAACCTCTTCCCCCTGAGGAGCAAGACTTTTCAAGGAAAGTGTTTACCTGTCTATACACAAAGTTTTTCCTCACCTTCCGTCCAGAAATTGGTTGTTTGCTTAGCAATGTCTCTTCTCAAGACTATTTCTTTTCTTAAGGTTTGCCCACAGATAGGTGACCTAAAACATGGTACTATTAAATGGCTTTCCACCTCTATTATTCCAATTAATGAGTTAATCCAATATTTCTGCATCATGTTTGATCCCTATGTCTCCTAGACTGGTGTAATCTGCATATCTCACCGACTAACCTTTACTTTGTTTAGGAGATTACTAATGAAATAATGTCTAAAATAAAGCAAAGGAGAGATTTCCTCTGCTTTTCCCGTAGTTCTCTTTTTCTCCCCCTCCCCCCACCTTCCTTCCCTTTTTAACCAGTGGACTCCCCCCACCTTTTAAACTTATTGACACGTGTTTATCGCGTGAAATATCAGGGGTATTTCACTCTCCTATCTTGTTTGCCTCTATTCTGCTATTTCTCTTTCTGTCTGCAAAATCAGTTACATTCCCAGAAAAAGGTTTCCAGAATACTGTGCTTAGATCTGTAGGAATCCATGCTGCCCAACATTCCTTAAATGCAATTAAAATATGAAAAGGGAATGGAAAGATTACTTTAACATAAGGAAGACTAAGTACTGCGGGACCTTTCTTGAATACAAGTAAAACATTATCTTTTTTTGTCAGTCAGGTAGTTTCCTTCAAACCCATTCCCCTCATGTTACTTCACTAATTAAAAAAAATATGTGTATCTGAAGAAGTGTGCATGCACACGAAAGCTCATACCAAGAACTAACTTAGTTGGTCTTTAAGGTGCTACTGGAAGGAATTTTTTTATTTTGACTATGGCAGACCAACACGGCTACCTATCTACTACTAAAAAAAATATTGTCCAGCTTTTTTTACATCATGTGCCAGTTGTTTAAACTTCCAGGGTACGGACTACCCTACTTTCCTGAAGAATGTCCTACTCAGCCCAAGACTGAATTCCACCTGGCTTTGAAAGATTCCTAATCTCTTAGCTTTTCCTACCTCACTTGCAAGGTTTCTGTGAAGCTACAGTAGGGTTGCCATATTTAAAAAGGGTGAAAATCCAGACAGAAAAGTTGTTGGGCTTCTTTTTGTCTTTTGGCCAAAGTTGTTGACATTTGGCTGATTTCCGCCCAGATACCACTGCGTTTTTCCGGATGTATGGCAACAGTGGCGTAGCGTGGGGGGTGCAGGGGGGGCCGGCCGCACCGGGCGCAACATCTGGGGGTTAGGGTTAGGGGGCGCAAATCCACGGGTTAGGGGGCGCAAATTACTTGCCTTGCCCCGGGTGCTGACAACCCACGCTACGCCACTGTATGGCAACCCTGATCTACAGTCTACTCTGAACTTGTATCTGCTGTTTTGAGATGAACCACCCTTGTCACATATCCTTGAAGTTTATCATTGCTGTATGGGAAAGGAAGGATAGCGAACTAGTGGTTCAGAAACTGCAACACCCCCCCCCCCCATTTTATTTGGAAGGGCAGAATACAGGCTATAACAAATGCAGCTAATCTGATATTTCTCCATTCATCCTTCAGAATTTTGAAATGTTTTGCTGTCCTCTCCTCCAATGAGGAATTTGTCTACAGTATACATGAATAAAAAAACACAAGCACCCGGTGCTGCTGTTATGCCAACAACATTTCCCGAACGTGGCTGGGAGACAATATACTTATCTCTCCCCTTGCCCGGGTGATTTCTCTTCTGTGGTTACCGTTATCTTTGGTGCAGCATTACATCTGCAAAGATGCCAACTGTTGTTGGCTTTTAAACAAAGAAACCAAACTGTTAGACGCTGGTTTTATAAATCCTAGTTAAAGCTATCCCTGCATCAGTGCAGATATAAAAGTTGCACCACAGATCATGATAGCTAGTGAAGGAGAAATGAATGTGTCTTTGGAAAGACCCGCTGATGTGAATAGTTACTCCCGTTTTCTTGGGCTAAATAAATCTCCCCCAGCAAAATGTAAAACCCAAACACTTCCTTCCTCTTCCCCGACTCATTCTCTGGCTGATTGCATGTTTGAGAGTCTTGTTCAAATAGCAAATTAATTTAGGTTATACAAAACGCCATGCCTTGGTTTCTTGCATGCTGAAACTTTAGGAAAATGCATGTTATCTGAGCACACTTCTGCTCAGCACCATGGTGCCCGTTTGCAGAAGTCGGGGAAAGCGATTATATTCTTGTCAGTTTCAGTCCTCTGGGGGATATTGACAGGGGAGGGAGAAACTGGGCATATTTTCCCTATTTGTATTTAGAGGACCCCTGTAGCGAAGCCAGTAATAACTTCATAGTAGCATACATGGACAGGCAGCGTTAATGACATATTTTTTAAAAAGATAAGAGGCATATATAAATATTTCTTTCTAAGAACACGGAAAAGAAGCAAGAAGAGATCAGTAATTGTCAACAATTCAAGATATATACATATATAAATATTTCCCGTTTTCTCTAGAATTTCTTTCTTTCCGAAACATAGTTCCTTTCAGAGCTTGTAACCCAATTTTAATGGTTTTGATGATTTGACGATTGTAGTGCGTTGAACTTCACTAGTATTGCTGCGGGGTGTGTTTTCTGCCAGCATTTGATATGGGCAAATTCACTTATTTGCCACTGCTTTGATGAACTGGAAAATGCTTAAAGTTGCAATAAAAATGTTTTGTTGCAGAGCGATTCCATCCCCCGCCCTCCAATCAGTTTCTGACATCCCTTCACGTAAGAGGGGGGACATTTATCCTCTTAAAGCATTAGAAGTCAGAAGGGGACCATCCCTCACACCTGCTTTTATACTCAAAGTGCAATCTGATTCATCTCTACTCAAAGTAAACCCAATGGAGCTTGCAGCATTAAGCGTGCTATTTGCTCCTGCTTTCTGTCTATCCCACAAAAAGTAACAAGCACACAGCCTAACTAAGCCGCCTCCTAGCCTGCCAACCTCAGAAGGACACAGTGTTTGAAACTCCCATTGTTCTAGGTGCATTTTGCGAATGAAAATTTCGTTAGCGCGATCAGTTTCTGAGCTCTGGGCGCAGACCTGTGCCTAAGATTTCGGATTGAAACTGCAGAGTGGAAGGAAAGGAGGACCTTTTTCTGCCTCCCCACTTCCAGCTACTGGAGAAGAGACCCTTTTAAGAATATTAGGGGGGTGGGCAGGGGAAGGACTAGACCATGTGGAAAATGAACATAATATTTTAGCTGCAGATCATTCATCGTTAGCTTTGTATTCTTGTTATAAAAAAGTGTGTTTAGACATTCTGTTGTTGCGCCCATAAACTAGGATTAAGGTGCCATTTGCTCTTATCTTTCATATATCAGCTTTTAACACAATGGAGTTACCATTATTACCAATAAAGGAGTTTCTAACACTGTACTGATTCGGGACACAGGTGGCGCTGTGGGTTAAACCACAGAGCCTAGGACTTGCCGATCAGAAGGTCGGCGGTTCGAATCCCTGTGACGGGGTGAGCTCCCGTTGCTCGGTCCCAGCTCTTGCCAACCTAGCAGTTCGAAAGCACGTCAAACTGCAAGTAGATAAATAGGAACCAAATAGGAAGGTAAACAGCGTTTCCATGCGCTGCTCTGGTTCGCCAGAAGCGGCTTAGTCATGCTGGCCACATCACCCAGAAGCTGTCTGCGGACAAACGCCGGCTCCCTTGGCTCATAGAGCGAGATGAGCGCCGCAACCCCAGAGTCAGTCACAACTGGACCTAATGGTCAGGGGTCCCTTTACTTTTAACACTGTACTGACATGGTTCCTTGAACCAGGGCTGTGACTGCTGAACTGCACCAGTTTTAAACTTGGTCTTACATTGACTAACCCCATTCTTTAAGTTCTTTGGCCTTCGAGATTTAAATGTCGGGTGTTTGCTGGATTCTTTCACGCGGAAGTATGAACGAACTTTTTGATACAGGTGAGTAGATTGTCAGGTATTCTCATTATTTGGAAGGAAAGATTTGAACATCCACTCTGGAGTGTCAGCAAACACCTGCATGAGCAGAATTGTATATTGAGCCACCTGAGCACATTCTGATTCATGCAATTAAAGCAGTTTACAGAGTTGGTAAGAAAGGAATATCACATATTGAGGTTTGATGTCTCTTTCATGAAGAACAAAGGAGTTTCAATTCTTTCACTTCAAGTTTGGCCTAACCATTGTGTAATGAGGGAGGTTTAATGAATCATTGTTTAACTTAGATACTGCCAAGTATTTGACTATAACAGAGTCCCAAATGGGTACATAGTACTTTTCTGACAGACCCTTATTTAACTATGATTAATTGGCATTGGATAGTTATTTAATTACTTTAGAAGAAATCTTAAGTACAGTGTGTGTTCTGATTAAGTCATTTGGTGTAATAACATGCATAGAATTGTGGAATGTGTGTGTTTTCCCCAAGGAAGATAATGCACATTACATGGGGAAAAGTGAGAGTTTGAAAATACCCTGAAATTTTCTAGGGCATGTGCTGTTTTAAGGGTTACCTCCAATGAAATATATCTTGCTACAAATCTAGCCTTTTTATTATTTGGCAGTGAGGGATAGGAGGGATATTTCTCTGTAGCGCAGGAAAGAAACGAGTTGTTGTTGTTAATGATCCTGTGCATTTGGTTTTCAGAGATCTATAATATAATGTTCCTAGCAACCACGGCTTCAAGACAAACACCTCTGCCTGTCTTCTCATCACCCGTCCTTGTTCCCCTCCTCCCCGGCCAAACATGTTTTGGTAAAAAGAAAATAAATTAGAGGGGTTAGTGCAGGGGTCAGCAAACTTTTTCAGCAGGGGACTGGTCCACTGTCACTCAGACTTTGTGGGGGACCGCACTATATTTTTTTTTGGGGGGGGAGTGAATGGTTCCTATGCCCCACAAATAACCCAGAAGTGCATTTTAAATAAAGGGACACATTTTACTCATGTAAAACCACGCTGATTCCCGGACCGCCCGTGGGCCAGATTGAGAAGGCGATTGGGCTGGATCTGGCCCCCGGGCCTTAGTTTGCCTACCCATGGTGTTAGTGCTTTGTTACACTAGGATAAGAACGTAAGAAAAGCCTGCAGGGTTAGGCCAGAACTATCTAAGTCCAGCAGCCTTCTCACAGTTGCCAACCAGATGTCTAAGGGAAGCCCACAAGCATATTTTTCCTGATGAAAATGAAGGCAGCACCTGAGAGACTGCTTTCTCCCCATCCACTTTTGAATTCTTGGGAAGTGCGTGTGTCCCTTATTTATGCCACAGGCTGTGAAGTAGGGCTGAGCGATCTATCGATCTATCGTCCAAAACCGGTTTGAAGTCCATATCGTGATATCGGCTTCATAATTTTTGACCTAGCAATATATCGCAAATCATGATGTGTTCGCACGCACTATGCAAAAATCACAATGTGGGAAAAACTGTGAAGCCAGCCTCTACATAGCTCCGTCCTTATTTCAGACATCGTGCTATATCTAGGGCACATTTTCCCTAAAGGTCTAGGAAAGTTCTTGTGTTCTTAGCTGTGTTCATGTACCTGTCCTTCCTAAGCCATATGATTCTACTTCATTGCTACCCAGAATGAACATGTGAATTCGCTTTTTCACTTTTAGTTTCTTTTTTGCAAAATTTATTTAAATTGATTTTTAAAAGCTGATTTTCCCTGTCCCAACTTCCTTGTTTTAAAGCAAAAGATTCCCCCCCCCCCTTACTAGAAGCTCTGGCAAAACACACTTTTTTTAAACATTGCATTACTCAACAGGACCTCACAAGGCAGGTACCAAAGCTACAGTTTGTTGGAGTTGATTAGCAACTTGATTACCCATGAGAACTAAGTCGTTATTTTAAAATGTGAATATTGCATATAAATAATCTTCCTTGTGGAATTATTAGTGTAGCTATTGGCTAGGTTGATACTAGCTTGGCTCTAAAATGGAATTATATTATTCTGGCACTCGTTAGCAGTTGTCATAACTGTAGACGTTACTTTATGCAACACTTGCGCATGTTTGTTTTGGGTTAGAAAGCCAAGACGGCGCTTTTACTGTGCTTATCTCATAAAGCTTATTTATTCCAAGCTTTGAAATGTGTGTTTTTGTGTGTTTTTTTAAGAGAGGGGGAAGATACATGCCTCTCAAGTGTGTTTGAGTAAAATCCCTCTTCAAAAACTCCTCAAGCAGCCTTTTGGAGAATGAGACAGGAACTTGTGAGAAAAACTAGAGACAGAGCCTGAGATGCTCTCCGGATTGAGACTTCAAAGGGCAGAAGTGCTTTGTGACATAGTTTTATGAACATTTCATTACGGGGTTGTGTCTGCCCTCCAGCCCCCTAGGCCCTGCATCTAAATTACAAAGTGAAACCAAATTCCCAAGTAGTTGTGAGTAACCGTGTTGGCTTCTACCGTTTAGGTGAGCAAATATGACTCATGGGCAGAATGTGAAGGTTTTCCAGAGTTCATGACATTTCAGCAATTCCTTCTGACATGTACCGTGCTGGACCCTACATTCCCTTAGAGATGCTGGCCTGCTTCCAGGGAGTGCACGACTAGGCAGTTTGTGATTCTCAAACAGCAGCACCATGAAATAAGAGGCGAGATTTATCTATTTTTGGCACCATGGAACGTTTGAAAAGCTGTTTGTGAGATGGTTAGTTATGCCCTGGTTAGATTTACAGTGGTACCCCAGGTTACAGGCGCTTCAGGTTACAGACGCTTCAGGTTACAGACTCCGTGAACCCAGAAATTGTACCTCGGGTTAAGAACTTTACCTCAGGATGAGAACAGAAATTGCACGCCGGTGGCGCGGCGGCAGCGGGAGGCCCCATTAGCTAAAGTGGTGCCTCAGGTTAAGAACAGTTTCATGTTAAGAACAGACCTCTTCAGCAACTGCAGTGGGTTTCATTTATTTCCTGATGAAGAAAATGCTTTCTTTATTTTACAACTCAGCCATCCCCAGGACTGGAAATGAAGCTGTTAACTAAAGATGAACCAATACTTCTTTACCCACTTCCCAACTTATCCATCTGAACCTCAAACCAGCAAGGTTTTTACATTTTGAAGGTATGTGCTGAATACGGCTGTGCCAAATGGGAAATGGGAAAAAGGTAGCCCATAATACTGCAAGAAGTTGCATTCCTCTTAATATAGAATTGTAGAGCTTTGAAAATTATTCGCTCTCTGGAGATGTCCCTAAAATGAGATTTGTATGGACACCAAAAGGCAAAACCTGAATTGTCTTTTGAAAGGAACGGTTCTAAGTCCTCAAGAGGTTTCTCATACTCAGAACTTGTCCTGCCTGCTTTTTTCTTTTTTCTTTTTGACATACAGTGACAATCTCACAATAAGTATGTACAGTGGTACCTCGGGTTAAGTACTTAATTCGTTCCGGAGGTCCGTTCTTAACCTGAAACTGTTCTTAACCTGAAGCACCACTTTAGCTAATGGGGCCTCCTGCTGCTGCTGCGCCGCCGGAGCACGATTTCTGTTCCCATCCTGAAGCAAAGTTCTTAACCCGAGGTACTATTTCTGGGTTAGCGGAGTCTATAACTTGAAGCGTATGTAACCTGAAGCGTATGTAACCCGAGGCACCACTGTACCTCCCTCTGGCTACATATTTGTCTCCAGATATACAAGAGTATCTGATTGTTGCAGTACACTAAGTGGGCTTCCATTTTCCCCCTCTTTGAAGTCAGGTCACCTGATGTCATGGCGATGTCAGGTGACTGGTTGCTCACCTGTCAAAGTGGCCTGTGAGCTGGTGGGGGCACCTCAGGATCCAGCTGACCAGATGGATTGTGTTCCCCACCCCTACTTGGTGCGAGTGGTCCTGTTTGTATCTCCCCAGGCACCCAAAAGGGCTCAGTAAATGCCCTTCCTGTTGAATTCCTGCTTGCACTGGCTTATCCTTTCCTGCACTGAACACCATCACACTTATTTCATTGGATGCTAGAGTGGAATATCCTCCTCCTTCCTGTTTTAGTCAGAGGAGAGGTAGAAAGATCCCTGAGCATCCTTGAAGGTGCTGATGTAGTTACCTTTCTCCTCATTAATGCAGGTAGCAGAAAGAGGGGAAAGCTTATGATAATATTTTATTCTCTTGTTAATAAAGCTGTTTTAAATGTGCATTTGGTATCTGACTTCCTTTAGTGATGTTTTCTTTTGAAATTTTTGATACACCTTTTTGTATATTGTATACAATAAACAGTGGTACCTCGGTTTTCAAACTTAATCCATTCCAGAAGACCGTTCAAGTTCTGAAACGTTTGAAAATCGAAAACTCAATACGGAAGCTTCAAAACTGAAAACTCAACACGGAAAACTTAAAACGGAAGCTGCCTTGGAAGTTCGACTTCCAAGGCGTGTTCGAAAACGGCGTCCAAGTTCCGAAATGTTTGTCAACAGAGATGTTCAAAAACCGAGGTACCACTGTACTTGAAATGTTTAATACTTGAATACAATATACTTGAAATGTTTAATATACTTTTTTGTATATTGTATACTCTACAGTCGACCTCTTTTGTAATGTTTCATTTTGTAATCTTTTAGATAATATTTTAGTTTCCTGTTAATTATGTTGCTTTGAATGTATCTTTTATATTTCACCTTCTGCAGTAATGTTTTATTCTGGCTTGTTTTATTTGATGTTTTAATGTGTTGTAAACCGCTTGGAGATTTCTTTCTTCAAAATATAAAGTGGCATTGAGATGTGATGATGATGATGATGATGATGCTTGCAGCAAAGCTGTGGTCCTATCTATCTTCCTGTGCTAGTCTTTCTGTGTTATACTGCACACCCCACAACAGCCAGTTTGTGACTGGCACCCACGGCACTTTTTCAAAATCCCAAATGTGCCCACAGATGTAGTGTCCAGGTTCCTTCATGAAAGATATTATGGCTAAGCTTTTCCCACAGAGATAGCCAACATAGTGCCCTATAGACCAGGGTTTCCCAAACTTGGGTCTCCAGTTGTTTCTGAACTATAACTCCCATCATCCCTAGCTAGCAGGACCAGTGGTCATGGATGATGGTAACTGTAGTCCAAAAATAGCTGGAGACCCAAGTTTGGGAAACCCTGGTCTAGATGTTGCTGGACTGCAACTCTCTTAATTCCTGACCATTAGCCAAGCCTAGCTGGTGCCAGTGGGAGTTCAATGACATCTAGCTGGCATCATGGCTACCCTTATCTACCCTCTTAGTTACCGTAATTAATTTATCTAAAAGTGGTTTTGTGTGACCTCGCATTCTTCTTTATGTGGACCTTAGTTACAGAAGAATATTTCCTTGAAGTTATCCTGCCTCAATGGGTAAGACAGGCCTGGTTTTAATTAACATGCAGAAGGACATAGGGTTATGAAATTTAATTGGGACCATTGGTCCCAATCACTATTTAAATAGCTGTAGTCAAAGTAAAAAATTTTTTTTCTTCCAGTAGCACCTTAAAGACCAACTAAGTTAGTTCTTGGTATGAGCTTTCGTGTGCATGCACACTTCTTCAGATACACTGAAACAGAAGTTGCCAGATCCTTCTATATAGTGAGAAGGTGGGGAGGGGTGTTACTCAGAAGGGTGGTGGGAATGGGAGATAGGCAGATAGCTGGGAGAGCCTGTTGAGACTCTTAACGACTGTAATAGGTCTTACAGGAGAAGGCAAGGGGTGAGGAGGTGAGAAATGGTTTAGTCATGTATAGTGAGATAAGAATCCAATGTCTTTGTTCAGCCCAGGTTTTTCCATTGTTTTAAGTTTGGTAATGAGTTGTAATTCAGCAGCTTCTCTTTCCAGTCTGTTTCTGAAATTCCTTTGTAGTAAAACAGCTACTTTGAGATCTTGTATAGAATGTCCTGGGAGATTGAAGTGTTCTCCTACTGGTTTCTCTGTTTTGTGATTCTTGATGTCAGATTTATGTCCGTTTATTCTTTGGCGTAAGGTTTGGCCTGTTTGTCCAATATAGAGAGCTGAAGGACACTGTTGGCATTTGATGGCATACACAATGTTAGACGATGAGCAATTAAATAGTCCCGAGATGGTATGTGTGATGTTGTTGGGGCCAGTAATGGTGTTGTCCGGGTGTATGTGGCAGCAAAGTTGGCATCTGGGTTTATTGCAGGCTCTGGTGCCAGTGTCTGTGTTAAGTCTGGTTGTAGTATTATTGTGGGTTAGGAGTTGTTTAAGATTGGGTGGCTGTCTGTAGGCAATGAAAGGTCTTCCTCCCAGAGCTTGAGAAAGAGAACTGTCATTGTCCAGGAGAGGTTGTAGATCTCTGATGATGCGTTGTACTGTTTTAACTTGGGAGCTGTATGTGATGACTAGAGGTGTTCTGTTATTTTCTTTTTTGGGTCTGTCTTGCAGCAAGTTCTCTCTGGGTATCAGTCTGGCTCTGTTGATCTGTTGTCTAACTTCATCTGCTGGGTATTTAGTTCTGAGAAGGGTAGCAATGGAAGGGATGACGGACTCCAAGGAAAGTCATCCAACGGATATTAGGTGGCTTTAAATATATATCTTGACTGGTTTATCATAGTTCCCTAGCCTTTTTTAACCTAACCACCTAAGCTCATGCACATTGCATAAGGGCCTCGCTGATACATGATGCTCCTTTTTCTTGCATTTGCAAGGTTGCCAAATGTGGGAGCAGATAATTACATGGATAAAAGTGGCAGTGATAACATTGAGAAACGGGAGTACACATGAAGTCTTTTATTTTAGTTTATATCTTGCATATCTGTAAAACTTACAACAGGGGTGGCTACCCTGTGGCACTCCAAATGCTGTTGGATTTGGAACACCTTCCCATCAGATGTCAAGGAAATAAGCAACTATCTGACTTTTAGATGACTTCTGCCCTGTTTAGGGAAATTTTTAATGTTTGATGTTTTATCCTGTTTTTAATATTCTGTTGGGAGCCACCCAGAGTGGCTGAGGAAACCCAGCCAGATGGGTGGGGTAAATATAATATAATATAATATAATATAATATAATATAATATAATATAATATAATATAATATAATATAATATAATATAATATAATATAATAATATAAATTTCTGCTCTCATCAGCCCCAGCGAGCATGGCCATTGGCCAAGGACCAGGGATGATGTCCAGCAACACTTACCAAACCACAGGTTTAAGCTGTTCTGGTTTACCCCAAGGTGGCACAAAGGAGATGTAAAGATTAGGGTTACTTACTTACTTCGCCAAACCTCTATTAGGCATTACAAGTATAGGCCATGACAAAACATCCATATATAAAATCTTAAAATAAATATAAACAGCCATGTAAAATATATAACGAGGATTTTTATTGGGATTTCTTCCCGTTAAATAGTGCCATTCACCAGAGATACAGTGGTACCTCGGGTTAAATACTTAATTCGTTCCGGAGGTCCGTACTTAACCTCAAACTGTTCTTAACCTGAAGCACCACTTTAGCTAATGGGGCCTCTTGCTGCTGCCGCGCCGCCAGAGCATGATTTCTGTTCTCATCCTAAAGCAAAGTTCTTAACCTGAAGTACTATTTTTGGGTTAGTGGAGTCTGTAACCTGAAGCGTATGTAACCTGAAGCATATGTAACCCAAGGTACCACTGTACTATTGACAAAAACTCAGCCACCCTTGCAGTTACTTCTGGGTTAATGTCAGACGGATAGAATCTGATATTTTCATTGTGTTGTGATGTCAGACTACCCAAAAAGGGGATAGCACACATTTGCGTAGCTGGTTGTACAATGGATAGTAGAAAAGGATATGTTCTATGGATTTAGGCAGGATGGCAAACATTTAAAAAGTCTCAGATTTTGGAAGTGAAACCTGCATGTTCTCAGGTTTTTTCTTTTGTAATCAAAATACTAAATACTTCTGAGTAAACCTAAGATTGTTTATCAGTTTGTAACTTGCTTTGGTGTGTAAGTCTTCTTTGGTGATCACTCGTAGACAAGTAAGATTGTCTTCCATGAATACGGTCTTAACAGCGAGTCCGTAAGTGACTGTGGAGGCCAGTTCTGGATCCACACGTTCTTCCACAATGGAGAGACAGGTTTCCGGGCAGGAGTTGATCACGGTGAGGGTTTGCCAAGCGTGCCTTCCTCTTAGCATGTTTTTCCCTTTCGTCCTGAGTTTGAGTGTCTTCAAAGCCCATGACACCTTTGATAACAGCTGTTCTCCAACTGGAGCGCTCACAGGCCAGTGTTTCCCAGTTGTCGGCGTTTATACTACATTTTTAAAGATTTGCCTTTTGTTGACCTCCAGCATTTCACTTTCCATTTTAAAGTTTGGAATAGAGTAGTTGCTCTGGAAGACAATAACCAGGCATCCAAACAACATGACCAGTCCAAGGAAGTTGATGTTGAATCATTGCTTTGACACTGGTGATCTTTGCAAATATCCAGCGAGTGAGGGTGTGTCAGTAACCACATGCTAAGCTGGGGAGCATTTGCATCTTCCCGAGGGATGAACATTTTGTGAGATATCCACACCCAATCAGAAATCTCACATGGACAAATAATGGTGAAATTCTCTTTATCTTGTGGCAGGATATTCCGGTTGACCAGTTTATCTTTAGGTTGCACGAGTAAGCCACTACCACTTTCTTTGTAAATGAGAGCTGAAGCTGGTTTCTTTTGTTTTTAAAGAGTGGCCATCGTATCTTTGCTGTTGATCTGGATTTGACTTATGGCATGAAATGCAAGCAATTTCTGTTGTTTGTTTGATCTGCTCATTCATTTGGAGAAGATGCTTCTCTGTGAGGCATGGAATTAAGGAGACCAGCCTCTTCCCCAATTTTTGGGTGGGGGAAACCCTGAGGTTTGCAGCATCGCTGGACTTCTGTGATATCTATGTGGTTGTAGTAAATCCTTCAATAGTTACTTAAATAACGGACAGTGAGACAGATAATGGGGTATTGGGCAGAAACTGAACTACAGGGAAATGGAAACAGCAGTCGCTGCCTTCTTAGAAGCATAGTCTTAATGGTGCAGGCCCGTTTTGTAATAATCGTATTGCCATAAGAAAATTGCCCACTTCCCTAAATAAGTGATTAGATTTAATGTGCTTATTTTACCTTTAAAGTTTTGTTTACTAAATACCACATTTCTCGCTCTATAAGACGCACCAGACCACAAGACGCACCTAGTTTTTGGAGGAGGAAAACAAGAAAAAAAATATTCTGAATCTCAGAAGCCAGAACAGCAAGAGGGATCACTGTGCAGTGAAAGCAGCAATCCCTCTTGCTGTCCTGTCTTCTGGGATAGCTGCGCAGCCTGCATTCGCTCCATAAGACGCACACACATTTCCCCTTACTTTTTAGGAGGGAAAAAGTGAGTCTTACAGAGCAAAAAATACGGCATATGTCATGTTAATTTTGCGTACTTTTTCAGATAGCCAAAAGTGGTTGAACTGAAAGATTGGATTTTTCTCCTTCAATAAAGTACATAGTGTAGTTTGAATTATTTATTCTATATTTATCACCATGGGTGTGCGTAGCGCTTCAGAACATAGGAGTCAACTCCTAGGGGCTGAGGTCCCTTTGCCCCCCAATAAAATATTTGAGGGGGCTGCCCCCTGAAAGTTGATGGGCATTGCCATTCAAGTAGTGTATGTGTGCCATTTCATGTGATTGATTATACGGGGTTGGACTTATCTGCCCCCCCCCCATATTTTATTCAGGTTGGCACCCCTGCTTCAGAATGTGACAGGTCTCTGTCCTGTAGAGCTTACAATCTATAATTATTCATGGGGAATCAGAGAAAATGGAGTCAGGTGTAAGCAATGGAGGCATATACAATTGTTTCAGATTATATGTTCTTAGTTACAGGCTGAGGCTAGAATCCTGCACGCAGTTGTTTGGGAATAAGTCCCATTGAACCTGGGACTTACTGATGATGATGGGCATGTTTAAGATTATGAGATCCCACAGTGGGTTATGGAAACCACAGGGTTGAGCCAAAGACATCAGGGAAATGTAAGTTTTGAGAAGAGATTAGAAGGAAGAGAGGTGATATCACAACAGGTGTTTTAGAAACCAGTTCCAAGCATAAGGGGCAGCAAAGGAGAAAGGGCAGAGTTTTCTAAGGGAGCAGGAAAACTTTCCACAAATTTACTTGGGAATTGTTTTTAATGGGATACTGGTGAATTTTTCAAGGCATGACATCTCAGTAGTATACACTTCTTTTACATAGCTTAGATTTTGGGGTGGGATGGGGGATGAAATTAGAAATTATTTTAACATATTGATTTTTAGCATGTCTGAAAAGATGTGCCCAAGAATATATTTGCTTCCCAAAAAGTTGGAAGGGAGGAGTTAATTCCAAATTTAATTTTAGATTTGGCTACTAGTAGATTTAGCCATTCATGTTGTCCGATATGAGTTGTGTTATATTTGTTCATCAGGCTACTAATTTTAATTTTAAATGTACTTAATTTAAAAAGTTGCTGGGGGTGTGAACTTTATGTGAAAAAATTTCCCACCCCTCATCTTGTGTAAGAAACCAGCCTTCGCTTCACCCTTAATAGCTAGAAGTGACATTTCTTTCTGTACTTTTTCTTTTTTGATAATAATTTGTGTTAGTTTTCAATTACCAATCCAATAGAAGTGACATTTCAGGATAGTACTTATTTTTGAAGTTGATGGTTTTTCCTTCCCATCTCATAAAGACATCTTAAACGTGGGTGTGGCTCATTTTATAGTCAGATGGGCGGGGTACAAATATATTATTATTATTATTATTATTATTATTATTATTATTATTATTATTATTATTAACAACAACAATAATACAGTGGTACCTCAGGTTACAGATGCTTCAGGTTACAGACGCTTCAAGTTACAGACTCCGCTAACCCAGAAATAGTACCTTGGGTTAAGAACTTTGCTTCAGGATGAGAACAGAAATCGTGCTCCGGAGATGTGGCAGCAGTGGGAGGCCCCATTAGCTAAAGTGGTGCTTCAGGTTAAGAACAGTTTCAGGTTAAGAACGGACCTCTGGAACGAATTAAGTTCTTAACCCAGGTACCACTGTAATAGTACTACTACTAGTAATAATAATAATTAATAATAATAATAATAATTTTTTTGCTCTACACTTCATCTTGACGGTAAAGGTATAAACGAAATTCAGGTGCCGAGATCAACAAATCCATCTTTAGCTGGCCTCACTGAAGAGCATAATTATTTGGCAATGCCAAATGATTTGCATCGGGCCACAAATCATCTGGGTTGGGCAGTGATTCTCAAGTTTTTGATTTTTTCTCACCTAGGGTTGAGCTGCAAGAAATGGCCCCAGGCAAGTTCTCTAGCGCCAGTGGGATTTAGTTGTTCTTGTTCTGCTGTGCTGTGCAATGCTAGGAGGATCAGTGTTTTATCACAGCAACTGCTTTGAGAGGCAGCTGAGAGAAAATCTAGCTTGCTTTGTTTGGCTTCCCAAAGAATAAAATTCCAAAGCTAAGTGGTGATGCTACCAAAAGCAACTTGTACTACTGTTCCCTAGCAAATACTTATTTCAAATATGGCCAGTGTTTAAATCATTTTGACACAGTTCAGGGATGAATCCAGACTTTATCCCAAGAGTAGATCCATTGAAATCAATGACACTAAAGATATATTTTAGTGGGTGTGCTCTAAGCTTAACTAAGTTTGGATCCAACTCTCTCTCTGGTATAATCTATCCTTTAAATTGTATTATAAAAGCACTATATTACTAAGCAATATAAGAACAGGGGATTTTTATTTTTATAAATAAAGCAGGAGGTACTTACCAGAAATTTCATTCAAGTGAAAAAAGTGTGAATGTTTTAATTGATAACAGATTAACAATGATTTATTGTACAAAATAAGCAGACGGTTATTGTTTTTGTTTGTTATTATGGTCTGTCTTTTTTGCGTTTTTATATTGTAAACCACTCTATGATCTAAGGATGAAGGGCTGTATAGAAACCAACTAATTGAATAAGATACAGTGGTACCTCGGAAGTCAAATGGAATCCGTTCCGGAAGTCCATTCGACTTCCAAAACATTCGGAAACCAAGGCACGTAAGCCGCGTCGGACGTTCAGGTTCCAAAGAACGTTCACAAACCAAAACACTCACTTTTGCAAAATTTAGGAGCCAAAACGTTCGACTTGCAAGGCTTTTGGTCACCAAGGTACGGCTGTACCAGAGCTCAGCAGTCTTACATTTGTTCTAGAGATCAACAAAACTTGAACAAAAAAATTGATTTTGGAAACATTTGTAACTTCTTTGGGATATGCCCAAAATATTTACTTCCTCTCCCAGGTTGAAATATAAAAGTCTTCATAGTTACCAAATATTATATCTGAACACATGGGCCAAATCTTGATTCCATTTATCGCTGGTGGTGAAGCAGATGTGCCACTTTTACTCAGTGTTTTTATGATCTTGGGCACAGGGAGACTTGTAAGAACCATCATGAAATCTAGCATGCCTTTTGAAAAGATATATTCAGTGCTGCTCTTGAACATGCAGTCTTATTTATCCCATGGAACAAAGCTATTAAATGTAGGCCCAAACAGTTTGTTTGATTTGAAAATGTCTATTTTCTGTTTCTGTATTGGGTTCTCAAATGGCGATAAAACAATGTCTCTTAAGTTCTTAAGGAGAAAACAACAACAGCAACTGAATATCGTGGGACTTTACTTCCAAGTAAAAATGTTTAGGATTGTTCTGCCTGCTTCTTTTCCTTTTCAATTAGGAGCGAAACAACGCTACTTGATAACATGCTTCAATTTTTTTCCAATCATATTTTTTTATAGGAAGAATTCTGAATCGTTTCTCCAAAGATATCGGCCACCTGGATGACTTGCTTCCATTAACGTTTCTGGACTTTGTGCAGGTAAATTAGTAGAGATCCTTGTAGAATTTGACAAGAGCACTTAGGTTTAGGGAATATAAAGTTATGATGATTTGCATGTCAATATTTTGTCAGTATTTCAGGTAGGTTAATGAAAGGACTTGTTTAAGAAGGGTGTAGTCAAAAATTGGGGGGTGGGGGGGAATGAGTAATAAGTAGCAGGCAGGAGTGGCTGCCCGCACCTTGCCATTATGTCAAGGTTTCAGTATGTAGTAGCTACATGCTTGCTAAATTGCACCTAGTTTGCCTTGCAGCCATTTGGCAAGCCTGCCGCAGTGTTATGAAATATGTCCACAGTAAAGAAACAATCAGCTCACATGAAAAGATATCACTGATTAACCTAATTATGCATGTACTTCCTGAAAGAAGCCAGTGTTTACCGTACTGTTTTGGGATTAAGACAGGTGTGGCTATTTACAAAGAAGAGATTAGCAATAATAGGGCTGGAAACAATAGCTGTAATGAGAACAAAAGGAAGAAGTGGTTATAAATACCAAAAAGAACAAAAAAGTTGTCTAAGCACAAAAGATGTTAATGTCAGGGAACTGGTGACGGATTAATTTGTGGCAGTTCGCTGGCTTTTCAGTGGCATGTCGAACAGTACCTTTTTCTGGGAGCTATGAAGGAAGCATGACATGCGAGTCAATCTTCATACATTGTTTGATTGGCTCATTTTCCATGCTCCTATTTATGGAGAAGGCATTCCCCTCTCCCCCTTCCACACATAGGGGCTGGCATGTATGCAATGGGACGCTGGTTGATGCATATGGATGTATACATACACGTAGATGCACCATCTTTTATTATATCTTTATATATATAATTTTTATTAAATTTTCTGTTTTACAATTTAAAGTACTCATTTTAACATCCTTAAAATACCAATGACTTCCCTTCTCTTTCCATGGTTCATTTTGCATATCATAAATCCCTGCATATTTTACAAAAACTGAGCCATTCAGTATTCCATTATTGCATCCGTCAAAACTTATTTACACTGTAGAATTTATCTTAATGCTGCCAACATTTTTAGGTGTGCACAATTTTCCTCCCATATATTCAATAAATGTTTTCCAGTCTTCTCTAAACGTATGTTCTTCTTGTTCTCTTATTCTATATGCTAAATCTGCAATCTGCGCATATTCCGTCAGTTTAAGTTGCCATTCTTCTTTTTGGGCTAGCAAAACATGGGCCGCAGTAGTAGCATACATAAATAACCATTTTTTGACACCTGGGAATTTCAGTCTGAATTATCCCCAACTGAAAGGACTCTGGGTTGGGTTTTTTTGGGGGAAAGTACTTTTAAACATTTTTTTTCAATTCATTATGGATTAGTTCCCAATACTCTTTAACCCTTTTAGAAGTCCACATGTAAAAGGACACACCATCTTTTCTAAGTGGGGAAAATTGCATTAATTTGGCATCTTTCATAACTGAACACCTCCTTTAAGGACAGATGTGCTGCCCTTATTTAAAAAAATAAATAAATGTGCAGGGTGGCTTGCATATAAGTTAGTAACATAACCAGGGTTGTACCCAAGTGGTGGTTTTTCCTTAGCAGAAAGCATTTGGTGCACCTATATTTCTGCCAATCTGCCATAGGCACCTAAGCTGTTCTGATAGGTTATAGTGGTCTCCACCCAGAACAGAATGCGATACAGGAGGGGTGGCAAAAAGCAGGTGTCCTGACTTGCCCCAAGTAGAAGCTCTTTCTGCAAGTTAAAGCCGCCGTAGGATACAACCCAGCCCATGATAAAACAATAGTGGACTCCAAAGACAACAGAAAAAAGTATCATAAAATAGCACACCCAATGAAAAGGTGTTTGCCTGGCACCAAGAAGACAATTGGATGCCAAGCGGGCCTTCCTAGGGAGAGCATTCCACAAGTTTTGGGCTGGGTTGTCATCAATATGCTGATGACACCCAGCTTGATGGACAGCTGCCCTGGCTCAGCCCCGAACACACTGACCAGATTCTTGGAAGCTGTGGCTGGATGGCTGTGTGGGAGCTGTTTGAAGTTAAATCCTTCAAAGACAGAGATTCTCTGGCTGGGTCAGGACGACAGGGGTTGGGGGACCAACTCCCTTCTCTGTCAAGAGTTTGGGTGTAACCTTTGATGCCTCCCTTTCCATGGAGGCGCAGGTTGCAGCCACAGCAAAGGTGGCATTTTCCCATCTTTGCCACATTAAGCAGTTGATCCTTACCTTTCTCGCCCTGTTCTGGCCACAGTGATCCATGCTATGGTCTTGTGGGCTTATAGCCGAATAAAGTATTATCTATCTGTCTATGCTATGGTCACCTCCGGGCTCGATTATTGTAACTTGCTCTACACAGGGCTGCCCTTGAAGCTGATCTGGAAACTCCAGAGGGGTGCAGAATGCTGCAGCTAGGCTCCTTACGGGGTCCTTGCCATAGGATCACATTCATCCAGTGCTTTACCATCTGCACTGGCTCCCGGTGGAGTACAGGGTCAGGTTTAAGGTTCTGGTTTTGACCTTTAAAGCCCTATGCGGCCTAGGACCCTTGTACCTACAGGACCGTCTTTCCTGGTATGCCCGCAGAGTACCCCTTGATTCCTCCCATGACCCACCGATAACAGGTTTGTCTTATCTTCCCACCACCCACATCAGCCCCTTCTGGGGAGGAGGTGAATGAAAGTGAGACAGTCTCTGTGCATTCAGAGGGGAAAGTGGGGTTGTACGCTCTGCAAAGGGAAGGGCAATTCATGGAGATGCCACTCTCAGCCCCTCGATTAAGGAGTGAGAAACGCAGGTGACACCCCATAAGGAGGCGCTAACACCAGAAAGAACTCCCCTTCCATATTTAGGGGGAAACAGAGGAATACACAAGGTTGATCCAACTTTTCTAAATTGATTTTATCTGAATGTATTTCAGTTAATTGACTGTGATTTTGTTAGCCACTCTGAGCCCGGCTTTGGCTGGAGAGGGCAGGATATAAATTTATTATTATTATTATTATTATTATTATTATTATTATTATTATTATTATTATTATTTCTTAATGCTAGAGCTACCAGGGTCACCAGCAGGGCTGGAGACATTGGCTGGCATAGTTGGGCAGCTGCGGATAACCTTTCTGCTGCCCAGTGTGCCTTCTTGCTACATCATCACAATATACCACCAGCTAAATATCGCGCTATATTGATATATCACGATGTCTGAAATAAGGTTGGAGCTACATAGAGGCATTGGCTGGCTTCACAGTTTTCCCCACATTGTGGTTTTTGCGGAGCATGCACACAAACACACACATACACACACCCCGTGATTCATGATATATTGCTAGGTGAGAAATTAAAAAACCGATGTCACGATATGGATTTCAAACTGGTTATATTGATATATTGCCCAGCCCTACTGCCAACCGGTCTGGGCCCGGTGTGTTGGAAGTCAAAAAGAGTGTGCAGCTATACACATTCTCTTTAGCTTCTGAGTGTTGGAGAGCCCTAGCTGCACATGAGGAGAATGAGAGGAAGTAGCAGCTACCACTGGTGAGCTGTGTGCTGGGAGAGTTAATAATAATAATAATAATAATAATAATAATAATAATAATAATAATAATTTATACCCCACTTATACCCCATTTATACCCTGGTTTCCCCAGCCACTCTGGGTGGTTCCCAACAGAATATTAAAAACACGATAAAACATCAAACATTAAAGACTTCCATAAATAGGACTGCCTTCAGATGTCTTCTAAAAGTCAGGTAGTTGTTTATTTCCCTGACATCTGATGGGACGGCGTTCCACATGGCGGGCGCCACTACTGAGAAGGCCCTCTGCCTGGTTTCCTGCAACCTCACTTCTTGCGGTGAGGGAATCACCAGAAGGCCCTCGGAGCTGGACCTCAGTGTCCGTGCTGGATGATGGGGGTGGAGACGCTGCTTCAGGTATACTGGGCAGAAGCCATTTAGGGCTTTCAAGGTCAGCACCAACACTTTGAATTGTGCTCGGAAACGTACTGGGAGCCAATGTAGGTCTTCCAGGACCGGTGTTATGTGGTCTTGGTGGCCACTCCCAGTCACCAGTCTAGCTGCCACATTCTGGATTAGTTGTAGTTTCCAGGTCACCTTCAAAGGTAGCCCCACGTAGAGCGCATTGCAGTAGTCCAGAACATGCACCACTGTGGCGAGACAGTGAGTTGGGCCAGATTGCTGCTATTGCGGGCGTTTGGTGTGGTTCTTGCTATCGCTAAACTGAGCATCTAACCCTGGGCAGCGTAAGTGGAAGACAGAAGACAGTGACTGTGTTGCACACACTCTGCCTTGGACCTTGTATCCTGAGGAGCTGCTTTCTTGAGGAGCTGTTTGTTTTGGCTTTCTTTCTGTGGTGCCACCTGACAAGTCACTTTCCGAGGAAAGGAAAGGCAGTTGAACTCTGTATCGTTATTGAACCTGCTTCCCCAGTTCAAACACAAACGGATAAGAAAGATTAACATTGCTTATGAATGCTTGCCCTTAAATAAGTCCTGCGGAGTTCAGCGTGGCATATTCCCAAGAAATAGCGCATAGGATTTCAGCTTCTCTGCAAGCATTTCCAGCTGAACTGACCTCTTGAGTACCATATTTTTCACTCTATAAGACGCACCAGACCACAAGACACACCTAGTTTTTGGAGGAGGAAAACAAGAAAAAAAATATTCTGAATCCCAGAAGCCAGAACAGCAAGAGGGATCGCTGCGCAGTGAAAGCAGCAATCCCTCTTGCTGTTCTGGCTTCTGTGATAGCTGCGCAGCCTGCATTCGCTCCATAAGACACACACACATTTCCCTTTACTTTTTAGGAAGGAAAAAGTGAGTCTTATAGAGAAAAAAATACGGTACATCAATTTGCCTAGAGCAATAATAAAAGCTACCCCTGTAAATGTAAATAAGTCCAGTATGGTTCTCCTCTTTTAAAAGTTGTGAATCTGAATGCCAAAATGTCACAGAGGGTGCATGTGGAGTGATGGAAATCTGATTCACCTCACTCTATCTTGAAGCTGGGTTTGGTACAGAACTGGCTTGATTACCCTGATGGACGACCTGTATTTTCCATTTCCCCTAAAGTTAAAAAAAGGCATTGGAGTCTGCTGGGACACATCCTTTTATTTTCTTCTAAGATAATCTTGTCTCTAATAGAGAAGAAGAATAAAAAGCTCCGCAAGTTTCCTGGTGGTTTTTGTCCTGCTTGTCAAGGGGCTCTGCAGCCCAAGTGATTTTAGAAAAGTAGTCATCTTTTTTTAATCTGCTTTATAAGCTCGCTTTCTTTTTGAATGCCCCCTGTATACATTAAGCCTTTAAACATACAGGCACATTGAGGCATACGAGAAAATCTGTGCTGAGCAGAAAACTTTATTCCAGTTTCACAGTGCTGCATAGCAAGGTGCCCTTTGTCTGTAGTGCAAATACCGTATTTTTTGCTCTATAAGACTCACTTTTCCCCTCCTAAAAAGTAAGGGGAAATGTGTGTGCGTCTTATGGAGCGAATGCAGGCTGCGCAGCTACCCCAGAAGCCAGAACAGCAAGAGGGATTGCTGCTTTCACTGTGCAGCGATCCCTCTTGCTGTTCTGGCTTCTGAGATTCAGAATTCCCCCCCCCCCTTGTTTTCCTCCTCCAAAAACTAGGTGCGTCTTGTGGTCTGGTGCGTCTTATAGAGCGAAAAATACGGTAGGTATCTTTGGACATGTGAATGCTTGTTGGGCATGGTTGGCTGTTTCATTTTTTGTATCTGACAAAACATCTCATGCAAGATTTACAGCCTGGTAAGTTGTTACAACAGCTCTGAAAACAGGTGTGTGTAGCAAAGAAGCACACAATACAAACCACTTGGGGTTTTTTTTTTGGCTAAGACCAATGGCTTTCTACCATGGGAATGTATAATACCTTCCTCTTGACACAACAACAGCTTTTCACAATGCCTTACTTTTAACATCCAAGACAATGTTCAGCCCAGACACTGAGGTCTAGCTCTGATGGCCTTATGGCGGTTCCCTCACTGCGAGAAGTAAGGTTACAGGGAACCAGGCAGAGGGCCTTCTTGGTAGTGGCACTCTCTCTGTGGAATGCCCTCCAATTAGGAGATAAAAAACTTTGAGAAGGCACCTGACGGCAGCCCTGTATCGAGAATTTTTTAACGTTAGACGTTTTATTGTGTTTTTATATGTGCTGGAAGCTGCCCAGAGTGTCTGGGGCAATCCAGCCATACAGGGTATAAATAATAAAATTATTATCATAACACGCAAAATGCTATAATTTTGTCTTCAGGCCAATGGGCGTTTCCTACAACAAGCAGGTTGCTTTGTACTTGATTTAATATTATTATTACTATTATTAGAATTTATATACTGCCCCATACCCGTTGGCAGAATATAATCAAGATATAAAACTACAAAATACATAATAAAAATAAAAACAACAATCCAATAGCTCCCCCCCCCCCATATTTATTTTTTTAAAGGGCATAGGATGTAAATCAGATCAACCAAAGTCCTGGTTAAAAAGGAACGTTTTTGCCTGGTGCCTAAAGGTATATAATGAAGGCGCCAGGCAAACTTCTTTGGGGAGAGCATTCCACAGATGGGGAGCCACTGCAAAAAAGGCCCGTTCTCATTTTGCCACCCTCCAGACCTCTTGAGGACGAGGTACATGAAGAAGGGCCTCAGATGATGATCTCAGGGTCCGGATAGGTCCATATGGAAAGAGGCGGTCCTTGAGGTATTGCAGTCCTGAGGCATTTAAGGCTTTATAGGTCAAAACCAGCACTTTGAATTGAGCCCGGAAACTAATTTGCAGCCAGTGCAATCGGAACGGGATCAGTGTAACACGCTCAAGCCGTCTTGCTCCGGTGAACAACCTGGCCGCTGAATTCTCCACCAGCTGAAGTTTCCAAAGCATTTTCAGAGGCAGCCCTATGTATAACGCATGGCGGTAATCTAACCTTGAGGTTATCAGAGCATAGACAACAGTAGTTACCGTATTTTTCGCTCTATAAGACGCACCAGACCATAACACGCACATAGTTTTTAGAGGAGGAAAACAAGAAAAAAAATATTCTAAACGAAATAGTGGATATATGATTTTTATGGTTCATGCTGTGGCCACAGTCATGTGATCTGACAGTGAGTTTGGAGTAGCCCAATGCAAAAATCCTGAGGATCCATGTGGATCCATGCTTTGTAACTACGGAGGAGGGAAGGAAGGGGAACCATGGATCCTCTGCTCACGACTGCAGCAGATCCCCCCCGCCACCCGCAGGCATTCGCTCCATAACACGCACAGACATTTCCCCTTACTTTCTAGGAGGAAAAAAGTGAGTGTTATGGTGCGAAAAATACGGTAGGCTATCCCTGTCTAGATGCTGTAGGGGAGTATCTGGGCCACCAGCTGATGGAAGGCACTCCGGGCTACTGAGGCCACCTGAGCCTTGAGCAACAGCAAAGGATCCAGGAGTACCCCCAAGCTGTGAACCTGCTCCTTCAGGGGAAGTGTAACCCTATCAAGACTTGAAGCACTAATCCAAATTTCATCTCCTTACTCCCTCTTTTGGTTGTGCTTAAGAGAGGAGGAGCAGGCCATTCCTGCCCTTAATAATTATTTAGGTCACATCTACACCAAGCGTAATGCATTTGCCCTTTACCAATATTTCTACCGATTTTGGCCAGGGCACAGGCTTCAGACAGCCTGCCAATCACTGTCACCTTTGTTTCAGGCTCCTGTTCCCTTCTGTGCCTGAAGAGGGCTCCAAGTGGACACAGCATGCATGGTTTGCTAATCTGAGGTCAAGAAGTTCTCCGTTTGAGGTCCCTGAGCCCTTGGCAGCAAGGGGAAAGTTGCATACTGGCATGCAAATGGCTCATTCAGGCTTGTTTTAATCTGGCCCTTCATATCCACTCCTCAAATATTTTCAAATGCGTGAGAGCTGACGCAGCCAGTCTTCCATTTGTTTATCACTCCTCCCCATATTTCACCCGATTGCTGGCAATGCTGATTTTTAGTTGATGTATTTTCAGTCGCATTGCGAAGGGTTGCTGGTTTATTTATGTCTAGAGAAGCCCAGCTTTGTCCGAAGGATAACTCTTATTGAATATGATAAAGATCTTTTGTCACTTGTTTTGTTTGCAGGTGTCTTTTTATAAGACATCCTCTAATCCCTTCAGGAAGAAATATTTTCTCCTTCTTAAAGAAGAGAGAGAGAAGAGAAGAGAAAGAAATCAGTATTAACTAAGTATAAAAGCTCTGAGCCTCTACCATTGTTGTTGATTCTTTGAGGGACATTTCCCAACAGTCATTGTTCAAATGGTTGTCAGGAGGAATCAAGTGAAACTCAATAAACAATGCCGTAACTGGTTCCTCTCACTTTGTGTGCAGAAGCTTTTCTTGAGAGGATTTGCATTGAAGAAGTGGTCCATTTTCAAGTTATCATAGGGTCATTTAGAAGCATTCCAGCCTTTTCTCTTTTTTGCTTTACTAGCAGTTGCATATTTCAGTTCTGCACAAATAAGCTTGACCTATCTAGGCCTTGGAAGACTTCGAGGCCAGCACTGGAGGAAGAAAAACAAACCTGAAAATACCTCAGGGATGCTTTTGCTCTTTCCAGAGTTAGGATATAGATTTTAAGAGAAAAATGTAAAGCTTCCTGCTCGCATTGTTGTGCTGTATGCATGTATAATAATTGATTTGATTAGACAGGATCGCTTTCCTGGAATGCAGTCCCCAAACATAACTACTTGGAAGTAAGCCCCATTGAGTTCACTGAGGCTTACTCTTGGTTAGTCGGTACAACATTGCACAAATTATTGTATTCCGTGAGACTTCTAATTGGGCTTCTCTAGAGATTTTTCATAAAGTACTTAATTCCAAAATGCTAATATATAGGATTTGTGTCTGTTTTTAAGGATTGGGTGTTTTATATTCGCAAAGACCCTTACTTCAGAACGTCTAGATGTGACCTGCAATGTTGTGTATGTTTTCTTGGAAGGAAATCCCACTATTTTCAGTAAGCATGTTTAGACTTGCAGCCTTAAACTTGAAGAGAACTGTGTAGTCGGACCCTTGATAGCTTTTGACCCTAGCTAGCCACTTTGAAAAATACTGGCTGTTGAATTATGCCAAATATTTTAACTCAAGTTCTTCACATTTCCTTTAGTTTTGCCTTGCTAACTCTCTCTCTCTAGGTATTATATATTGATTTTTAAAGAATAATTTTATAGGTTTTTTATTGTAACAAACAAATTATCCAATCAATAAAACTGCAGGTTATCTTGTCACTCAGCTTCTGGACCAGAGGAATTTAGAAAGTTGAAAATATTTTGTCCATCAACTTTAATTTCTTTCCCCACCCCCCTTCTCCTCAATGTCGAGTTTGGGTTTTTTATTTTATTTTAAAGCCCACCTCAAGACTTTGCTTTGTTTCTGGAGAAACATTGTGTGCTCTCTGCAGCTGCCCTTGGAGAGAGAGAGAAAAAAAGGCCAGTGATTTATTGAAGCAAGCTGAATTGAAAACCCCCTTTTTTCCCCTCCCCAAAATCAACAGCTTGACTGAGTTTAAATAACTGACTTTTCATATCCTTTCATCACACACAAAGACCTAATCCTGAGACTACTTGAGCCACCAATGTCGGCTGTGGACAAGACCACCACTGGAAATGTCACTCCCTTCTCACCACACACAAAAACACATTGACTGCAGCTTTATGAAGTGAAAATGCCAAAGAAAAGGAAAATGCGAACGAGGTGGCCACAGTCATTTTTCTCCCCCCCAAAAAAGGGGGGGGAGAGAAAAACTGCTGCATCTGGATATTAAGGACAAAAAGTGCCTAAGACGACGATAATAGCTTGGGTCACTAGCTTTCATAAGTGCAAATGAGTGGAACTGCCTCTGTTTGTTTCAACACCACTGACCCTTATATTTTATTGTGTGGAAATGTCAGGGAAAGTGTGTTGAAGGCATTCCGGCCTCTTTTAGCTTAACAATGCCTTCGTCATTTTGAGATTCCCAAGTGCTGCTCCACCCCAACCGCCCGCCATGGGCAAAGTAGACTTATACAATTTTTGATAATGATTACATTCACATTCCTCTCTTTTTAAATATAGTTTATAAGGTAAATGCATTACTTGATGCTTGTGTGTGGATTTGCTTAATCCATAAGAACAGAAGACCCCTATTGATTTATTCTAGACCGGCCTCTCATTGGCCTCTGCCATTTTTTTTTAACGAAAAATGCCATTCTTGTTATTTAAACAACTCCTTTTTGGAGTTCAGGGGATTTGGGGACAGAGCATGGACACCTCTCATAGCAGTTCTGTGAGATGAGCCAGAGTAGAAATGATCTTCAAATCTGACGTTGGGTGGGCTTGTATGAAGAAACTTATATAGCATAGCACACTACCAACAGAAGGTCCCTTCCATCTTGTCTTGTCTCCTTGGGATTGTGTGTGTAGATCCAGAGGACACCAACAGAGCACCCACGGGTACCAGTGTGCCTTCTGGTATTTCCTGTGGCACCATGAAAGGTCTCACCTCAGAAATCCACACTGCACAAGGGTCTCTTTGCTCTTCCTGCTCAGTTTCTGTTCTACATCAGACACACACCCCTTAAAACATGCCCACATTTCATTGGGTGCCAGGATTGGACACTAACCCTATCCTTTTCAAAAAAAATGTGTGTGTGTTTGTGTACAAAATCTCCACCATCGTTGCACAGTCTCCTGACAAGAAGATTGTGGGGGGAGGAAGAAAAGACCAAGCAAGGTCATTAACATTTCTAACACCTTCTCAGCTACTACAAATCTTTTAATTCTCCTGTCAGTCAGGGAGTGTAACAATCCTGTTCTAAATGGTGATAAGTACAAATCTTCCAGATTGCCTTAAACTATTGATATACTATAGATATGACTTATGTGCTTACAAACAAAGTACTTTTTTCTGTTTGGCAAAAAGAGACGGCAGATTTCACTTTTTGATTCAAAGGAGGGAGGGCGATCTTTAAGCATAATTTGAATTGCCGAGATGTGTTTACCGGTGTGGCGTCTTAACAGCATAAATATGCATAAATAAGCTAAACCAATCTGGGAACAAGACTTTATCTCTGGCAAACATTTCCCCCCCGCTCCCAAAGTCTTCTAAAATGTGCTCCTAGGTTTATGTGCACATCTTTTATCGGATTTTAGAACTCTTTTCCCTTCCTTTTCATGAGATTTAAAAGTGATACACTGACTGATAGGCAAACCTTCCAGTAGATTTAAAGGAGTAGCATTGATAGCAGCAAATATTTGCCCCCCCCCCCGTCAACCATGAAAATTATGGGTTGGGTAGCAGAAGATGAAGAGCACAAGTAAGAGGCTGCTGTTGAAGTCCTGTTCTGTTTATCCCCCTGTCTGTTTGGCCGTTGTGAGAATAGGATGGTAGACTAGTAGACCTTTTGGTCTGGTCCAATAAAGCTCTTCTTAAGTTCTTAAGCACCTTCTTGAGAAGAGCAGAGGGATGCAGATAGTTTCTGTCTGACCTGACCTGTGCGTAAGAGTTGGAAGGGACCCCAAGCTAAAGCATCCAGGACAGATTTTCATCCAGCCTCTGCTTAAAAGGAGTGTCTTCACTCCCATCGTTCAGCCCGGTCACTGAGGTCCAGCTCAGAGGGCTTCTGGCAGTTACCTCACTGCGAGAAGTGAGGTTACAGGCAACCCAGCAGAGGGCCTTCTCAGTACTGGTGCCCGCCCTGTGGAACGTCCTCCCATCAGATGTTAAGGAGATAAACAACTACCTGACTTTTAGAAGACATCTGAAGGCAGCCCTGTTTAGGGATGTTTTTAATGTTTGATGTTTTGTTGTGTTTCTAACATTCTTTTGGGAGCTGCCCAGAGCGGCTGGGGAAACTCAGCCAGATGGGCGGGGTATTATTATTATTATTATTATTATTATTATTATTATTATTATTTTATTTTATTTTATTTTATTTTATTTTATTTTATTTTATTTTATTTTATTTTATTTTATTTTATTTTATTTAAAACCTCCAAGGAAGCAGAGTCCACCACCTCTTGTGGGAGTCTGTTCCACTGTCGAACAGCTCTTATTATTGTGCCTGAGCGGGACCTTCTAAATTAACCTTGAATTGCACTTCCAGTGCCTACTCAAATACTTTCAGTAGTGAAAAGGCTAAGCCGGGGGGGGGGGCAAGTTAGAGAAAGTCAAGGGAGCCCATTCCTCCTTTTATTTATTTTAATCAAGGCCCATCAAATTCTGGACCTTTCACTGCCGTGATGCAAGGTGTGCTTCCAAGGATGTTGTTGTATTTGCATAGGTTAAAGAGTTGTTGGGAAATCGGGCAATTAGGTGCCTTAACTACACAAGGCTTGGTCGCCACCTATGCATAACTATGTCTGCCTTTTTGAGACTACTTCATTAAGAGTTCATTTGTATGCAATTTTGACTTTCCAAAATGCATGCACTACCTTACGGTGATCCGCCCTGTCATAAATGTGATGGTAATAATAAGGTGCCATGGGCTGATCTAAAGCACCTTTCGAAGATGGAGTCAGACATCTGTTAGTCATCTTAACAGTTTTCTCCTCCTGTTTTGCTTTGATCCCAGTGAGACTTTAGTTGTATGCACCTCATTCTGCATAGTATTGCTTCCCCTTTGACAGCTCTTTGTTTCTAAATATTGCAGCCTATAATCGCTAGGAGTCCAGTGACTTCGATGGGGAATTGGAAATTTTAAAGGCCAAAAATATTCCACAGTGTTGTAACGTTTGGAAATTTTGTCTGGCTCAATTTTGTTGCCCAATGGGAGCACGTATGTTTATGGAAGGCCTCATAAGTTCCTTAGGATTTCTTTTGTTTGTTTGTTTGTTTGTTTGTTTGTTTGTTTAAAAAAAGCAGGAGTACAGTATTTTTTGTATTATAATAAAGACCTTGGGGTTGAGAAAATAACTGGGCTCCTTTTGTGATTTGGTTGTTGCAGACTTTGCTTCAGATATGTGGCGTGGTGGCAGTGGCAATTGGAGTGATTCCATGGATTCTCGTCCCTTTGATTCCACTCTTCATTCTTTTTATCTTTCTTCGACGGTATTTCTTGGATACATCGAGAGACATTAAACGTTTGGAATCTACAAGTATGTATTATTGATATGGCTTCTTTTTAAAAGAATTAGGCATCATTTATTTTTATTTTTTAAAATGATATTTATTAGGAGTTTGAAAGTTACAGAAAGAGAAAAAGAACAATAGAAAATTAAGCAAAACAAAACAATACCTTACAATACATCAAAAACAACAACAACAAAAACAAAAAACAATACAATAAAACAACAACAAAAACAAAAAACAATACAATAAAACAATGAAAAAACAGAACAAAAACATTTAAAAACACATCCAGCCTTTCCATGTCTTTACCTTTCATATACTTGTTTCATCGACCTCCTCACACCTCCCTTTTTTGTATTCTAGTGCAATTACGGTAGCTATTTCAGCAAGTCCTTTCCATCTTTCTCAATTTTCGTTCTAAAATTTAACTTAAGACATTCTAACCTTAAATTTTCCACTTTGGTCCATTAACAATCTATTTTTACTTAATTCTTTATAACATTTCTGCTAAAGCCATATAACTTTGTTCCAGCATCCTTCTAACATTCATTAATTTTGCAATATTTCTGTAAATATACTTTAAATTTTTTCCAATCTTCTTTCACCGACTCTTCTCCCTGGTCTCGGATTCTGCCAGTCATTTCCGCCAATTCCATGTAGTCCATCAGCTGATTTAGGCATCATTTAAGAGTGCAAGAGGCTTAAAAGTTTTCCCCATAACATAAGGACAGTATTGGTTTCTCTCCCCTTCCTTTTTTGAGAAAACTAAGGAGTGCCTTGATGATGATTTTCAAATGCTTCTTGTTCACTTGTCTCTGTGTTGTTGCGACAGCTATTAAATAGGTCATGTAACATTCTGCTTCTAGGCCCAGAACAAACACCACCACCACTACTGGGTCTTCTAAGTATGGCTGGATTCACATGACCTCTTATTCCATTTTCATGATGTTTCCCTTACTGTTATATTTGAGCTTTCACGCAAGGTAAAAGCCACTTCCGGAACTAGTGGTACAGGTTTGGCACTCATTTTAATATTATTTTCAAGAAGATTTTTTTCCCCTGGGAACAAAAAACATGCAAATGAGTGCTAAGCTTGCACCATATTTCACTGAAGTTTCAGAAGTGCCTTTTATGTTGTGCGAAAGCTCAGATATAATGCGGCACTTAACAGTACCTGTGTAAGGTAAAAAGCTAAAGGACCCCTGGACAGTTAAGTCCAGTCAAAGGCAACTATGGGGTTGTGGCGCTCATCTTGCTTTCAGCCAAGGAAGCCAGCGTTTGTCCACAGACAGCTTTCTGGGTCATGTGGCCAGCATGACTAAACCTCTTCTGGCGCAACAGAACACTGTGACATAAGCCAGAGCTCATGGAAACGCTGTTTATCTTCCCGCTGCAGCGGTATCTATTTATCTACTTTCACTGGTGTGCTTTCGAACTGTTAGGTTGGCAGAAGCTGGGACAGAGCAACAGGAGCTCATCCCATTGTGTGGATTCAAACCACCAAGCTTCTGATCGGCAAGCCCAAGAGGCTCAGTGGTTTAGACCACAGCGTGTATAAGGTACGGTGCAAGGTCAGGGGTGGCCATCAAAGCCACTCCTAAATTTGATGACCCTTGCCATTGAAGCACATGTAAAGTTGGGGTGCCAAGATGGATGCACTTGGCACAAGCCCTGAAGTTGCCTTGAGATTGGGTTGAGTTCCCAGGTTTCTCTGACTGGAGGCTGTGTTACCCATGTACTAAACAGTATCACATTCTCACTGGTAAGATGTAACCCAATAAGTTTCACAATTATGTGACTTGGTAAAAATTAAAGTAGTCCGTTCTTGAGAATTCTGAATCACAGAATACTTTATCAGTGATAAGCATGGTTAACATAACCTTGGAGGAAAACCCTCTTTCTCTCTCTTTTATATAACTGAGTAATAAATACCATACATTTATTCAGATAGTACTCTTAGTTGAGAATGATGGTATCATTTAACCCCTCATCTTGTAGCTCGAAGCCCCGTGTTCTCTCATTTGTCGTCATCGCTCCAGGGACTTTGGACTATTCGTGCTTTCAAAGCAGAGCAAAGATTCCAAGAATTATTTGATGCTCATCAAGATCTTCACACAGGTTTGAAAAAAATAAAATAAAATAAATATTTTGCAGTTCGGTGGAATTGAGTCGCAAAGCTTCTGCTGAGCTGTACTACTCAAGATGCAGGTGAAGAGTAAGAATTTTATAGCTACCCAGCTATTAAATTCTTACTTTGAGACTGACAACCCTCTAGCACAAGCATGAGGGAACCTGTTTATCTTCAGCTTTTGTTGGACTACAACTCCCATCATCCTTGACCAATAACAGCTAAGGCTGATGGGAGTTGGAGTTTATCAACTGCCCTTTATCCCTTTCCCACTCCTTGCAAGGATCCTTTTCCAGATTGGCTGAAGCCCTCAACAGGAGTGCTGCTCTTAGGGGTTTGGGATATACAGCAATATTGTGTTGCAGGTAGGGAGGGATTTCGGGATTTCTGGCCCCTGACTCTTCCGAATGTGTTCATTCGTAAGTCTGTTCCATCCCATTTCCGTGTTAGTCTACAAGTACCATCTGCACAAAAACGTACATTTTAATATGTATTAAAACACAGTGGTACCTCGGGTTACAAACGCTTCAGGTTACAGACGCCGCTAACCCAGAAGTAGTTCCTCGGGGTAAGAACTATACTTCAGGATGAGAACAGAAATCGCTCTGGCGGCAGCGGGAGGCCCCATTAGCTAAAGTGGTACCTCAGGTTAAGAACGGTTTCAGGTTAAGAACTGACCTCCAGAACGAATTAAGTTCTTAACCAGAGGTACCACTGTACGTCATTTTTGAAAGTATTTATCTAAAAATATGCACTTTAGAATGCATTTTGATAAGTGTTTTTTTTTAACCAAGAACTGCACTGCAGAAATTGGAGATTTGTGGAATTCACATTGGTCTGAGAGGAGCGGATCAGGTCAGCTTGTGTCAAAATTCTCGCACTTGCAGATCATCCTTTATTACTTCAAGGAAAGTTGCTATTCAGAGTTTTATAATTTGCCTGGACAACCAAATTGGAATATTCTGTCTGGTAACAAACAGAGAAATGTATTGTACTGGTAGACTCATAACACAAAAGACTTCCTGGCTAAAGATGCCCCACTGGTCTCAGTGTGGTCCTGAAGTTTCTCAGGCTTAACTGTTCTTCAGAGTATGACTTGGCCTTTGACATAAACATTCCCCCTCCTTTTTTATTTTCTTCTTTCTTTTTTAGAGGCTTGGTTCTTATTTTTGACGACCTCTCGATGGTTTGCCGTACGCCTGGACGCCATCTGTGCCATCTTTGTGGTTGTGGTTGCCTTCGCTTCTTTGCTCCTTGCTCATAGTGAGTATATTCGCTGGAGTAGCAGCTACTCTTCCACAACTTGATTTGCATTATCATTTTCCTCTAATTGTGCCAACAGCTAAGTGAATTATTCTCTGCCCGAAAGTCAGACATCTGTAATGGGACATCTGTGTTCAAAAGTGTTATGGCTTTGTGGTATTACAAGTGAAGACCCCACCAACATGTCTCATGTGTTGATAGATTTTAAGTTTCTTTCTTATTTAATAAGATTTTTATTAAATTTTCTGCTTTACAATCTCAGATAAACATTTTACATACTTAGAATATCAATGACTTTGCTTCTTTTCCTCCCCATGGTTCATTTTGCATATCTTATATCCCTGCATATTTTACAAAAACTATACCAATCGGTTTTCCATTATTACATCCATCAAAAATTATTTACACTGTTGAATTTACCTGAATGCTGCTAGCGTTTTCAGCTGTACACAATTATTTTCCATAAACGTTTTCTGATCTTCTTTAAATGCATGTTCTTCTTGTTCTCTTATTCTGTATGTTAAGTTTGCAAGTTGTGCATATTAAATTAAAAAGTTTGTATAAAAGTTTTGAAACTTTCCTTCTTTTTTCCTCGGTATAGCTCTAGATGCGGGGCAGGTTGGTTTAGCTTTGTCCTACTCGATCACGCTCATGGGAACATTTCAGTGGGGAGTTCGGCAAAGCGCTGAAGTCGAGAACCTGGTAATATCCATTAGTTCCAATTGGAAGCTTTCAAAATACTTTTTGTGTTGCTTGGGCATTGCAGTTAAATGCCACTGCTTTCCAAAGCATGATGTTATATACACCATAATACATGCTTTTTGAGTTTTGCATAGTAACACAATAATTGCTTGTTTAGTAACATAATAATTGCTTGAAGGTATGCAAGCTGGAAAAAATAATGTTAAAATTACTCCTGTAGTTGCTGATATTGATAAAGAAGGCTTATAGTTTGAATATCTAGTTTATAAATTGCAGTAATATAATGCAAAATGGTTAGGCTGCTAAAGAGAGTGACTTATGGCTGTCTAGAATATAAGCCATCATGATGTAGAGTGGGAATCAGAAAACTGAGCCCTTGGCACCTTTGGGGAGGAAAGATGGGATATATATTTAATAAACAAACAAACAGACAAATTCAGACCAAGGAGAAATAGGTTAAGGTTGAAGTTTAGGTGCCGATACATCAGAATGTGTCAGGTTTTTTGGAATTTACCTGCCCTGGTTAGATATCTGTAAAATGGAACTGAAGAACAGTCCACTTCTCTGAGGCCTGATAGATGTTAAAAGATAATGGGTTAATGAAAAGATAATGCTCACCTTATGGGATCACAGCATCATTGTTTCATCCATTTAAGGAATTTGGAAACAGTTGTCAAGAGAAGTGGCAAAAGTCTTTTGGAAACCATATAAACCATCATTTTCTGCCCTTGGTGGTAGAAACACTGGCACTGACTGGTACAATTATGGAAGAAGGAGTGGGTGGTGGAAACCAAAGAATTCAGATTGCGAGAGAAGTTGTGGATTTGAGAATCCAATCCTGGTGACTAGAAAATTAATTCCTTGAATCAGCTTCTGTAATTGCAGACAGGGTTGTTGACGTGCATCTGGATTTTTGCTTTGTTCCAGATGATATCAGTAGAAAGAGTCCTGGAATATACAGAACTTGACAAGGAAGCACCTTGGGAGACAAACAAGCACCCACCACCGGACTGGCCAAGCGAAGGTGTTGTTGTGTTTGAAAATGTGAACTTTGCTTACACCATAGATGGTCCTTTGGTACTGAGACATTTGTCTGCTGTAGTGAAGTCAAAAGAAAAGGTACATTTTTTTGGTTTTTGGTCACCCAGGTAAAATGGATCTTGAGAGTCATGTAATCCGGGCATTGTGAACCTGTGACCCTACAAATGTTGGGATCCAGCTTCTTTCCCTACACACTGTGGGCCATATGGGTGGAACTTATGGGGAAAGCTTCCTAGATAGACATTCATCCCCCCCCAAGAAATGGGTCCCTTCTAAGTGAAAGTTTCACTCAATGTGATACTTTCTTCCCCAAGACTCTAATTCTCTCCTTATGAGAGTGGCTAATTTTACCAGTTGACAACAGACTTTGTGCATCACTGCTGCTCTGGAAGGCCCTTGATTTTCAGGGGACTTTGGGGTCTGCACCCATCTATGGGACTACTTGTTGTTTAGTCGTGTCTGACCCTTCGTGACCCCATGGACCAGAGCACGCCAGGCACTCCTGTCTTCCACTGCCTCCCGCAGTTTGGTCAAACTCATGTTTGCAGCTTCGAGAACACTGTCCAACCATCTCATCCTCTGTCGTCCCCTTCTCCTTGTGCCCTCCATCTTTCCCAACATCAGGGTCTTTTCCAGGGAGTCTTCTCTTCTCATGAGGTGGCCAAAGTATTGGAGTCTCAGCTTCATGATCTGTCCTTCCAGTGAGCACTCAGGGCTGATTTCCTTCAGAATGGATAGGTTTGATCTTCTTGCAGTCCATGGGACTCTCAAGAGTCTCCTCCAGCACCATAATTCAAATGCATCAATTATTTGGCGATTAGCCTTCTTTATGGTCCAGCTCTCACTTCCATACATCACTACTGGGAAAACCATGGCTTTAACTATACGGACCTTTGTTGGCAAGGTGATGTCTCTGCTTTCTAAGATGCTGTCTAGGTTTGTCATTGCTTTTCTCCCAAGAAGCAGGCGTCTTTTAATTTTGCGGCTGCTGTCACCATCTGCAGTGATCATAGAGCCCAAGAAAGTAAAGGAAATCCCGAAAAGACCCCGTGCATCAGTAGAAAAGGCCTCATCTTTTACTGGATACAAATTAAGAGTATTGTAAGCCGAAGGCAGACCTACCAGTTTTCTCTTGTGCCATTATATAAGGTTTTTTTTTGGGGGGGGGCACATGCCAGACTAGAGGACTATCACTTAGAGCAGGGGTCTGCAACCTTTAAGACAAAAAGAGCTACTTGGACCTGTTTTCGAAGGGAAAAAAACTGGGAGCCGCAAAACTCGTCATTATAAAAATAACCTTTTTGTCACTTTTTATTATTTCTTTGTTTGACCCCTCAGAATTACTCCTCCTCATAGAAATAAACGTTAAATTAACAAGTTACCTTTTTGTGTGTGTGTGTTCTTCATTCCCCTTCAAAACAGTGACCAGCGTACGTGCTCCCTTTCAATGCAGTGACCAGTGTACATGCCCCTTACAATGTAGCAGGCGGGCGGGTGGGAAGGTGACGTCGGGACGGTGCGTGACTAACGCACACACCGCCCCCATGCAACGTCACAGCCAGTACAGCACCCGCCACAGTGGGGAGTGTCGGGGCGCACAATGCGCCTCCTCCCCTCGCTAGTATCCGCCCCAGAGCCGCGGCAAAGGTGTAAAAGAGCCACATGCGGCTCCGGAGCCGCAGGTTGCAGACCCCTGACTTAGAGGCATCTCTTTTTGCTGGGGACAGACAAGGAGCAGAGGGTTTTAAGTTCAGGAAAGTAGAGCAATAGAGACTTAAGAGCAGTTCAGTAATTGAATAGGGAGCTTATGGATTCCCATTCATTGGAAATAATTCAAAAACAGCTTGGTTAAACATCTCATAGTGGGGATTTTTAGGGGTAAGATAACCTTTTCCCCGGATTGTGGATTATATTAGATGCCCCATTGGGCACCTCTGGTGACCACATATTCCTGCATATCTAAAATGCTTTCTCATCCCCCTAACTCCCAATTGATTTCTGAAAAAGAATGATTTTCCTTACGAAAAAATTTCCAGCTTGTCTTTTATTTGCAGAGAGATGACTTCATGGGAACAAGCTGGGTGGGAGTTGAAGCTCTTGAGGTTTTTATGCAGTGCGTCTGTTTATCTCTTTCATACTCCTACTTGCCTTTGGGCCCAGCTCACTTGCCGGGGTAATAAGCCATTCTAATAGCGGATAAGAAGATTTGCATTTCACGGGAAGAAACAAACAAAATAAAGGATGAGAAATAAGAGAGAGAATTTGTTGCTTAGGCAGTGGCTCAGTGCTGCCTGCATTTCCTGGTCTGCTTGGTTTTCTTTTACGTTTTCATTGCTAAAAGAAGAGGGTTATTGTTTCTTTGCCATCATAAAGAAGAGATGCAGTCAATTATTATCATTATCATTATGCTTGCTATTATTTTTATTATTAATAGGGCATAGCAGTAATATTATCAGGAGTTGCCACACTGAGAGCCAGTGTGGTGTAGTGGTTAAGAGCAGTGGACTCGTAATCTGGTGAACCGGGTTCGATTCCCCGCTCCTCCACATGCAGCTGCTGGGTGACCTTGGGCCAGTCACACTTCTCTGAAGTCTCTCAGCCCCACTCACCTCACAGAGTGTTTGTTGTGGGGGAGGAAGGGAAAGGGAAAGGAGATTGTTAGCCGCTTTGAGACTCCTTAGGGTAGTGATAAAGCGGGATATCAAATCCAAACTCTTTCTTTCTTTTTTTTAAGGCCCAAGGGTGCATTCAGATTTTTGAGCAAATGTTTTTTCACACCATCTCTCTCCAACATTCGGCTCCAGTAGAATCAATCCTAGACTTGCAAAGCACATAGTGCTAGAAGAGTAAGTGAGACAGAGTTAGCCACCCTCCCCAACTCATGCCCAAGGAGGCAGTGGGGCACGGGCAGGCCTGCAGAGGCATTGCTGGCACCAAGAAATAGACCTCAAGGGCAGCATTGCAATAGTGGCACCCTTTGCAAACTATAGATTGTTTTCCTTTCTCACTTGTACCTTCTCCAAAGCCTTTCCTACAGACTACCTTATCATGATGGGGAACTGGGAGAGATCCTTGTTGTCAAGCTCATCTCCTA